>NC_060139.1:1132851089-1133154274 GCF_021461385.2 Schistocerca piceifrons
TACAGTAAAACTGAAGTGAAGCATCGAAATCTATAACTAGTGTCACAGGAATGGTTCAAAACATAGACAGTTGGAAGATTCAGTTTTCTTGTAGTTAAGTCGGCATTGTGCCTTTTGTATTTAATTCCGATGCAATTTCTGTGTTTCATCGTCAATAAGAAGGTCAGCTGGATACAGTAAACCTGAAGTGAAGCATCGGAATCTATAACTAGTGTCACAGGTATGGTTCAAATCATAGACAGGAAAAAGAGACAGTTTTCTTGTACTTAAGTCGGCGTTGTGCATTTTCTGTTTAATTCAGATGCAATTTCTAAGTTCGTCGTCACTAAGAAGTTCCAAGGAATACAGTAAACGTGCATTGAAGCATCGGAATCTAAAACCGGGCTCACAGGAAAGGTTCAAAACATAGACAGTAAGAAGAGCCAGACTTCTTGTACTTAGATCGGCATTGTGATTTTTGTATTTAATTCCGATGCAATTTCTGTGTTTCATCGTCAATAAGAACGTCAGAGGGATACAGCAAAACTGAAGTGAAGCATCGGAATCTATAACTAGTGTCACAGGAATGGTTCAATACAAAGACAGTAAGAAGTGTCAGATTTCTTGTACTTAAGTCGGCACTGTGCATTTTGGTTTCAATTCCGATGCAATTTCTGCGTTTCGTCGTCAATCAGAAGGTCCACCGGATACAGTAAACCTGAAGTGATGCATCGGAATCTAAAACCGGTCTCACAGGAAAGGTTCAAATCATAGACAGTAAGCAGAGCCAGTCTACTTGTACTTGAGTCGGCATTGTGCCTTTTGTATTTAATTCCGATGCAATTTCTGTGTTACATCGTCAATAAGAAGGTGAGAGGGATACAGTAAGTTTGAAGTGAAGCATCGGATTCTATAACTAGTGTCACAGGAATGGTTCAAAACAAAGACAGTAAGAAAAGTAAGTTTTCTTTTACTTAAGTCGGTATTGTGCCTTTTGCATTTAATTCCGATTCAACTTCTGTGTTTCATCGTCAATAAGAAGGTCAGAGGGATAAAGTAAACCTGAAGTGAAGCATCGGAATCTATAACTAGTGTCACAAGGATAATTCAATACATAGACAGTAAGAAGAGTCAGTTTTCCTGTACTTATGACGGCATTGTGCCCTTTGTATTTAATTCCGATGCAATTTCTGTGTTTCATCGTCAATAAGAAGGTCAGAAGGATACAGTAAACCTGGAGTGAAGCATCGGAATCTGAAGCCGGTCTCACAGGAAAAGTTGATAACGTAGACAGTAAGAAGAGCCAGTCTTTTTGTATTTGAGTCGGCTTTGTGCCTTTTGTATTTAATTCCGATGCAATATCTGTGTTTCATCGTCAATAACAAGGTCAGAGGGATACAGTAAACCTGAAGTGAAGCATCGGAATCTCTAACTAGTGTCACAGGAATGGTTCAAAACATAGACAGTAAGAAGAGTCAGTCTTCTTGTACTTAAGTGGGCACTGTGTCTTTTGTATTTAATTCCGATGAAATATCTGTGTTTCATCGTCAATAAGAAGGTTTGAGGGATACAGTAAACCTGAAGTGAAGCATCCGAATCTATAACTAGTGTCACAGGAATGGTTCAAAGCATAGACAGTAAGAACAGTCAGTTAACTTGTACTTAAGTAGTCATTGTGCCTTTTGTAATTAATATCCGATGCAATTTCTGTGTTTCTTCGTCAACAAGAAGGTCAGAGGGATACAGTAAACATGAAGTGAAGCATCGGGATCCATAACTAGTGTCACAGGAATGGTTCAAAACATAGACAGTAAGAAGAGGTAGTCTTCTTGTACTTAAGTCGGCATTGTGCCTTTTGTATTTAATTCCAACGCAATTTCTGTGTTTCGACGTCAATAAGAAGGTCCATGGTATACAGTAAACCTGAAGTGAAGCATCGGAATCTAAAACCGGTCTCACAGGAAAGGTTCAAACATAGACAGTTTGAAGAGCCAGCCTTCTTGTACTTGAGACGGCATTGTGCATTTTGTATTTAATTCCGATGCAATTTCTGTGTTTCATCGTCAATAAGAAGGTCAGAGGGATACAGTAAACCTGAAGTGAAGCATCGGAATCTATAACTAGTGTCTCAGGAATGATTCAAAGCATAGACAGTAAGAAAAGTCTGTTTCCTTGTACTTAAGTCGGCATTGTGCCTTTTGTATTTAATTCCGATGCAATTCCTGTGTTTCATCGTCAATAAGAAGGTCAGAGGGATACAGGAAACCTGAAGTGAAGCATCGGAATCTGTATCTAGTGTCACAGGAATGGTTCAAAGCATAGACGGTAAGAAGAGTCTGTTTTCTTGTACTTAATTCGGCATTGTGCCTGTTGTATTTAATTCCGATGCAAATTCTGTGTTTCGTCGTCAATAAGAAGGTCCAAGGGATACAGTAAACCTGAAGTGAAGCATCGGAATCCATAACTAGTGTCACATGAATGGTTCAAAACATAGACAGTAAGAACAGTCAGTTTTCTTGTACTTCAGTCGGCATTGTGCCTTTTGTATTTAATTCCGATGCAATTTCTGTGTTTCATCGTCAATAAGAAGGTCAGAGGGATACAGTATGCTTGAAGTGAAGCATCGGAATCTGTAACTAGTGTCACTGGAATGGTTCAGAGCAAAGACAGTAAGAAAAGTAAGTTTTCTTATACTTAAGTCGGCATTGTGCCTTTTGGATTTAATTCCGATGCAATTTCTGTGTTTCATCGTCAATAACAAGGTCAGAAGGATAAAGCAAACCTGAAGTGACGCATCGGAATCTATAACTAGTGTCACAAGAATAATTCAAAACATAGACAGTAAGAAGAGTAAGTTTTCTTGTACTTATGACGGCATTGTGTTCTTTGTATTTAATTCCGATGCAATTTCTGTGTTTCATCGTCAATATAAGGTCAGAGGGATACAGTAAACCTGAGGTGAAGCATCGGAATCTATAACTAGTGTCACAGGAATGGTTCAAAACATAGACAGTAAGAAGAGTCAGTTTTCTTGTACATAAGTCGGAATTGTGCTTTTTGTATTTAATTCCGATGCAATTTCTGTGTTTCATCGTCAATAAGAAGGTCAGAGGGATACAGTATACCCGAAGTGAAGCATCGGAATCTATAACTAGTGTCACAGGAATGGTTCAAAACATAGACAGTAAGATGAGTCAGTTTCCTTCTACTTATGTCGGCATTGTGCCTTTTGTATCTAATTCCGATGCAATTTCTGTGTTTCGTCGTCAATAAGAAGGTCAGAGGGATACAGTAAACCTGTAGTGAAGCATCGGAATCTATAACTAGTGTCACAGGAATGGTTAAAACATATACAGTAAGAAGAGTCAGTTTTCTTGTACTTTAGTCAGCATTGTGCCTTTTCTATTTAATTCCGATGCAATTTCTGTGTTTCGTCGTCAATAAGAAGGTCCACGGGATACAGTAAACCTGAAATGAAGCAACGGAATCTATAACTAGTGTCATAGGAATGGTTCAAATCATAGACAGTAAGAAGAGTCAGTTTTCTTGTACTTAAGACGGCATTGTGATTTTTGTATTTAATTCCGATGCAATATCTGTGTTTCATCGTCAATAAGAAGGTCAGAGGGACACAGTAAACCTGAGGTGAAGCATCGGAATCCATAACTAGTGTCACAGGAATGGTTCAAAACATAGACAGTAAGAACGGTCAGTAATTTTGTACTTAAGTATCCATTGTGCCTTTTGTAATTAATTCTGATGCAATTTCTGTGTTTCATCGTAAATACGAAGGTCAGACGGATACAGTAAACCTGAAGTGAAGCATCGGAATCTATAACTAGTGTCACAGGAATGGTTCAAAACATAGACAGTAAGAACAGCCAGTCTTCTTGCACTTGAGTCGGCATTGTGTCTTATGTATTTAATTCCGATGCAATTTCTGTGTTTCATCGTCAATAAGAAGGTCAGAGGGATACAGTAATTATGAAGTGAAGAATCGGAATCTATATCTAGTGTCACAGGAATGGTTCAAACATAGATAGTAAGAAGAGTCAGTTTTCTTTTACTTAAGTCGGCATTGTGCCTTTTGTATTTAATTTCGATACAAATTCTGTGATTCGTCGTCAATAAGAAGGTCCAAGGGATACAGTAAACCTGAAGTGAAGCATCGGAACCTATAACTAGTGTCACATGAATGGTTCAAAACATAGACAGGAAGAAGGGTCTGTTTTCATGTACTTAGGTTATCATTGCCCATTTTGTATTTAATTCCGATGCAATTCCTGTGTTTCATCGTCAATAAGAAGGTCAGAGGGATACAGTAAACCTGAAGTGAAGCATCGGAATCTATAACTAGTGTCACAGGAATGGTTCAAAACATAGACAGTTTGAAGAGTCAGTTTTCTTGTACCTAAGTGGGCATTGTGCCTTTTGTATTTAATTCCGATGCAATTCCTGTGTTTCATCGTCAATAAGAAGGTCAGAGGGATACAGGAAACCTGAAGTGAAGCATCGGAATCTGTATCTAGTGTCACAGGAAAGGTTCAAAGCATAGACGGTAAGAAGAGTCTGTTTTCTTGTACTTAAGTCGGCATTGTGCCTGTTGTATTTAATTCCGATGCAAATTCTGTGTTTCGTCGTCAATAAGAAGGTCCAAGGGATACAGTAAACCTGAAGTGAAGCATCGGAATCCATAACTAGTGTCACATGAATGGTTCAAAACATAGACAGTAAGAACAGTCAGTTTTCTTGTACTTCAGTCGGCATTGTGCTTTTGTATTTAATTCCGATGCAATTTCTGTGTTTCATCGTCAATAAGAAGGTCGGAGGGATACAGTATGCTTGAAGTGAAGCATCGGAATCTATAACTAGTGTCACTGGAATGGTTCAGAACAAAGATAGTAAGAAAAGTAAGTTTTCTTATACTTAAGTCGGCATTGTGCCTTTTGTATTTAATTCCGATGCAATTTCTGTGTTTCATCGTCAATAACAAGGTCAGAGGGATAAAGCAAACCAGAAGTGACACATCGGAATCTATAACTAGTGTCACAAGAATAATTCAAAACATAGACAGTAAGAAGAGTCAGTTTTCCTGTACTTATGACGGCATTGTGTTCTTTGTATTTAATTCCGATGCAATTTCTGTGTTTCATCGTCAATATAAGGTCAGAGGGATACAGTAAACCTGAGGTGAAGCATCGGAATCTATAACTAGTGTCACAGGAATGGTTCAAAACATAGACAGTAAGAAGAGTCAGTTTTCTTGTACATAAGTCGGAATTGTGCTTTTTGTATTTAATTCCGATGCAATTTCTGTGTTTCATCGTCAATAAGAAGGTCAGAGGGATACAGTAAACCTGAAGTGAAGCATCGGAATCTATAACTAGTGTCACAGGAATGGTTCTAAACATAGAAAGTAAGAAGAGCCAGTCTTCTTGCACTTGAGTCGGCATTGTGTCTTTTGTATTTAATTCCGATGCAATTTCTGTGTTTCATCGTCAATAAGAAGGTCAGAGGGATACAGTAAACATGAAGTGAAGCATCGGAATCTATAACTAGTGTCATAGGAATGGTTCAAAACATAGACAGTAAGAAGAGTCTGTTTTCTTGTGCTTAAGTCGGCATTGTGCCTTTTGTATTTAATTCCGATGCAATTCCTGTGTTTCATCGTCAGTAAGAAGGTCAGAGGGCTACAGTCAACCTGAAGCGAAGCATCGGAATCTATATCTACTGTCACAGGAGTGCTTCAAACATAGATAGTAAGAAGAGTCAGTTTTCTTGTACTTAAGTCGGCATTGTGCCTTTTGTATTTAATTCCGATGCAAATTCTGTGATTCGACGTCAATAAGAAGGTCCAAGGGGTACAGTCAACCTGACGTGAAGCATCGGAATCTATCACTAGTGTCACAGGAATGGTTGAAAACATAGGGAGTAAGATGAGACAGTCTTCTAGTACTTAAGTCGGCATTGTGCCTTTTGAATCTAATTCCGATGCAATTTCTGTCTTTCGTCGTCAATAAGAAGGTCAGAGGGAGACAGTAAACCTGAAGTGAAGCATCGGAATCTATAACTAGTGTCACAGGAATGGTTAAAAACATAGACAGTTTGAAGAGTCAGTTTTCTTGTACATAAGTCGGAATTGTGCTTTTTGTATTTAATTCCGATGCAATTTCTGTGTTTCATCGTCAATAAGAAGGTCAGAGGGGGAAACAGTAACCCCGAAGTGAAGCATCGGAATCTATAACTAGTGTCACAGGAATGGTTCAAAACATAGACAGTGAGATGAGTCTGTTTCCTTCTACTTAAGTCGGCATTGTGAATTTTGTATCTAATTCCGATGCAATTTCTGTGTTTCGTCGTCAATAAGAAGGTCAGAGGGATACAGTAAGCCTGTAGTGAAGCATCGGAATCTATAACTAGTGTCACAGGAATGGTTAAAACATATACAGTAAGAAGAGTCAGTTTTCTTGTACTTTAGTCAGCATTGTGCCTTTTCTATTTAATTCCGTTGCAATTCCTTGTTTCGTCGTCAATAAGAAGGTCCACGGGATACAGTAAACCTGAAATGAAGCATCGGAATCTATAACTAGTGTCATAGGAATGGTTCAAATCATAGACAGTAAGAAGAGTCAGTTTTCTTGTACTTAAGACGGCATTGTGATTTTTGTATTTAATTCCGATGCAATATCTGTGTTTCATCGTCAATAAGAAGGTCAGAGGGACACAGTAAACCTGAGGTGAAGCATCGGAATCTATAACTAGTGTCACAGGAATGGTTCAAACATAGACAGTAAGAACAGTCAGTAAATTTGTACTTAAGTAGCCATTGTGCCTTTTGTAATTAATTCTGATGCAATTTCTGTGTTTCATCGTAAATACGAAGGTCAGAGGGATATAGTAAACCTGAAGTGAAGCATCGGAATCTATAACTAGTGTCACAGGAATGGTTCAAAACATAGACAGTAAGAACAGCCAGTCTTCTTGCACTTGAGTCGGCATTGTGTCTTATGTATTTAATTCCGATGCAATATCTGTGTTTCATCGTCAATAAGAAGGTCAGAGGGATACAGTAAACATGAAGTGAAGAATCGGAATCTATATCTAGTGTCACAGGAATGATTCAAACATAGATAGTAAGAAGAGTCAGTTTTCTTTTACTTAAGTCGGCATTGTGCCTTTTGTATTTAATTCCGATGCAAATTCTGTGATTCGTCGTCAATAAGAAGGTCCAAGGGATACAGTAAACCTGAAGTGAAGCATCGGAACCTATAACTAGTGTCACATGAATGGTTCAAAACATAGACAGGAAGAAGGGTCTGTTTTCATGTACTTAGGTTATCATTGCCCCTTTTGTATTTAATTCCGATGCAATTCCTGTGTTTCATCGTCAATAAGAAGGTCAGAGGGAGACAGTAAACCTGAAGTGAAGCATCGGAATCTATAACTAGTGTCACAGGAATGGTTCAAAACATAGACAGTAAGAACAGCCAGTCTTCTTGCACTTGAGTCGGCATTGTGTCTTATGTATTTAATTCCGATGCAATATCTGTGTTTCATCGTCAATAAGAAGGTCAGAGGGATACAGTAAACATGAAGTGAAGAATCGGAATCTATATCTAGTGTCACAGGAATGATTCAAACATAGATAGTAAGAAGAGTCAGTTTTCTTTTACTTAAGTCGGCATTGAGCCTTTTGTATTTAATTCCGATGCAAATTCTGTGATTCGTCGTCAATAAGAAGGTCCAAGGGATACAGTAAACCTGAAGTGAAGCATCGGAACCTATAACTAGTGTCACATGAATGGTTCAAAACATAGACAGGAAGAAGGGTCTGTTTTCATGTACTTAGGTTATCATTGCCCCTTTTGTATTTAATTCCGATGCAATTCCTGTGTTTCATCGTCAATAAGAAGGTCAGAGGGAGACAGTAAACCTGAAGTGAAGCATCGGAATCTATAACTAGTGTCACAGGAATGGTTCAAAGCATAGACAGTTTGAAGAGTCAGTTTTCTTGTACCTAAGTCGGCATTGTGCCTTTTGTATTTAATTCCGATGCAATTTTTGTGTTTCATCGTCAATAAAATGGTCAGAGGGATACAGTAAGCTTGAAGTGAAGCATCGGAATCTACAACTAGTGTCACAGGAATGGTTCAAAACAAAGACAGTAAGAAAAGTAAGTTTTCTTATACATAAGTCGGCATTGTGCCTTTTGTATTTAATTCCGATGCAATTTCTGAGTTTCATCGCCAATATGGCGGTCGGAGGGATACAGTAAACCTGAAGTGAAGCATCGGAATCTATAACTAGTGTCACAGGAATGGTTCAAAACATAGAATGTAAGAAGAGCCAGTCTTCTTGCACTTGAGTCGGCATTGTGTGTTTTGTATTTCATTCCGATGCAATTTCTGTGTTTCATCGTCAATAAGAAGGTCAGAGCGATACAGTAAACATGAAGTGAAGCGTCGGAATCTATAACTAGTGTCATAGGAATGGTTCAAAACATAGACAGTAAGAAGAGTCTGTTTTCTTGTGCTTAAGTCGGCATTGTGCCTTTTGTATTTAATTCCGATGCAATTCCTGTGTTTCATCGTCAGTAAGAAGGTCAGAGGGCTACAGTAAACCTGAAGTGAAGCATCGGAATCTATATCTAGTGTCACAGGAGTGGTTCAAACATAGATAGTAAGAAGAGTCAGTTTTCTTGTACTTAAGTCGGCATTGTGCCTTTTGTATTTAATTCCGATGCAAATTCTGTGATTCGTCGTCAATAAGAAGGTCCAAGGGATACAGTCAACCTGACGTGAAGCATCGGAATCTATCACTAGTGTCACAGGAATGGTTCAAAACATAGGGAGTAAGATGAGACAGTGTTCTTGTACTTAAGTCGGCATTGAGCCTTTTGTATTTAATTCCGATGCAATTTCTGTGTTTCATCGTCAATATAAGGTCAGAGGGATACAGTAAACCTGAGGTGAAGCATCGGAATCTATAACTAGTGTCACAGGAAAGGTTCAAAACATAGACAGTAAGATGAGTCAGTTTCCTTCTACTTAAGTCGGCATTGTGCGTTTTGAATCTAATTCCGATGCAATTTCTGTGTTTCGTCGTCAATAAGAAGGTCCGAGGGAGACAGTAAACCTGAAGTGAAGCATCGGAATCTATAACTAGTGTCACAGGAATGGTTCAAAACATAGACAGTTTGAAGAGTCAGTTTCCTTGTACCTAAGTCGGCATTGTGCCTTTTGTATTTAATTCCGATGCCATTTCTGTGTTTCATCGTTAATAAGAAGGTCTGACTCATACAGTAAACATGAAGTGAAACATCGGAATCTATAACTAGTGTCACAGGAATGGTTCAAAACATAGACAGTAAGAAGAGCCAGTCTTCTTGTACGTGAGTCGGCATTGTACCATTTGTATTTAATTCCGATGCTATTTCTGTGTTTCAGCGTCAAAAAGAAGGTCAGAGGGATACAGTAAACCTGAAGTGAAGCATCTGTATCTATAACTAGTGTCACAAGAAACATTCAGAACATAGACAGTAAGAAGAGTCAGTGTTCTTGTACTTGAGTCGGCATTGTGCCCTTTGTATTTAATTCCGATGCAATTTCTGTGTTTCATCGTCAATAAGAAGGTCAGAGGGAAACAGTAAACCAGAAGTCGAGCATCCGAATCCATAACTAGTGTCACAGGAATGGTTCAAAGCATAGACAGTAGGAAGAGCCAGTCTTCTTGTACTTGAGTCGGAATTGTGCCTTTTGTATTTAATTCCGATGCAATTTCTGTGTTTCATCGTCAATAAGAAGGTCAGAGAGATACAGTAAAGCTGAAGTGAAGCATCGGAATCTATAAGTAGAGTCACAGGAATGGTTCAAATCATAGAGAGTAAGATGAGACATCTTCTTGTACTTAAGTCGGCATTGAGCCTTTTGTATTTAATTCCGATGCAATTTCTGTATTTATCGTCAATATAAGGTCAGAGCGATACAGTAAACCTGAAGTGAAGCATCGGAATCTATAACTAGTGTCACAGGAATGGTTCAAAACATAGACAGTAAGAAGAGTCAGTTTTTTTGTACATAAGTCGGCATTGTGCCTTTTGTATTTAATTAAGGGCAATTTCTGTGTATCATCGTCAATAAGAATGTCAGAGGGATACAGTAAACCTGAAGTGAAGCATCGGAATCTATAACTAGCGTCACAGGAATGGTTCAAAACCTAGAGAGTAAGATGAGTCAGTTTCCTTCTCCTTAAGTCGGCATTGTGCCTTTTGTATTTAATTCCTATGCAATTTCTGTGTTTCATCGTCAATAAGAATGTCAGCGGGATTCAGTGAACCTGAAGTGAGGAATCGGAATCTATAACTTGTGTCACAGGAATGGATCAAATCCTAGACAGTAAGAAGAGTCAGTCTTTTTGTACTTAAGTCGGCATTGAGCCTTTTGTATTTAATTCCGATGCAATTTCTATGTTTCATCGTCAGTAAGATGGTCAGAGGGATACAGTAAGCATGAAGTGAAGCATCGGAATATATATCTAGTGTCACAGGAATGGTTCAAACCATAGACAGTGAGAAGAGTCAGTTTTCTTGTACCTAAGTGGGCAGTGTGTCTTTTGTATTTAATTCCGATGAAATTCCTGTGTTTCATCGTCAATAAGAAGGTCAGAGGGATGCAGTAAACCTTAAGTGAAGCATCGGAATCTATAACTAGTGTCACAGGAATGGTTCAAAATATAGACAGTAAGAAGAGTCAGTTTTCATGAACTTAAGACGGCATTGTGCCTTTTGTATTTAATTCCGATGCAATTTCTGTGTTTCATCGTCAGTAGGAAGGTCAGACTGATACAGTAAACATGAAGTGAAGCATCGGAATCCATAACTAGTGTCACAGGAATGGTTCAAAACACAGACAGTAAGAAGAGTCAGTTTTCTTGTACTTAAGTCGTCATTGTGCCTTTGTATTTAATTCCGATCCCATTTCAGAATTTCATCTTCAATAAGGAGGTCGGAGGGATACAGTAAACCTGAAGTGAAGCATCGGAATCTATAACTAGTGTCACAGGAATGGTTCAAAACATAGACAGTAAAAAGAGCCAGTCTTCTTGTACTTGAGTCGGCATTGTGCCTTTTGTATTTAATTCCGATGCAATTTCTGTGTTTCATCGTCAAAAAGAAGGTCAGAGGGATACAGTAAACCTGAAGTGAAACATCGGAATCTATAACTAGTGTCACAGGAATGGTTCAAATCATAGACAGTAAGAAGAGTCAGTGTTCTTGTACTTAAGTCGGCATTGAGCTTTTTGTGTTTAATTCCGATGCGAATTCTGTGTTTCGTCGTCAATAAGAAGGTCCAAGGGATACAGTGAACCTGAAGTGAAGCATCGGAATCTGTAACTAGTGTCACATGAATGGTTCTAAACATAGACAGTAAGAAGAGTCAGTTTTCTGGTACTAAGGTTGGCATTGTCCCTTTTGTATTTAATTCCGATGCAATTTCTGTTTCTCATCTTCAATAAGAAGGTTAGAGGGTACAGTAAACCTGAAGTGAAGCATCGGAATTTATAACTAGTGTCACAGGAGTGGTTCAAAACATAGATAGTAAGATGAGTCAATTTTCTTGTACTTAAGTCGGCATTGTGCCTTTGGTATATAATTTCGATGCAATTTCTGTGTTTCGTCGTCAATAAGAAGGTCAGAGGGATACAGTAAACCTGGAGTAAAGCATCGGAAACTATGACTAGTGTCACATGAATGGTTCAAACATAGACAGTATGAAGAGCCAGGATTCTTGTACTTGAATCGGCATTGTGCCTCTTGTATTTAATTCCGATGCAATTTCTGTGTTTCATCGTCAATACGGAAGTCAGAGGGATAGAGTAAACCTGAAGAGAAACACGGAATCTAAAACTAGTGTCACAGGGATGGTTCAAAACATAGACAGTAAGAAGAGTCAGTGTTCTTGTACTTAAGTCGGCATTGTGCCTTTTGTGTTTAATTCCGATGCGAATTCTGTGTTTTGTCGTCAACAAGAGGGTCCAAGGGATACAGTAAACCTGAAGTGAAGCATCGGAATCTATAACTAGTGTGACAGGAATGGTTCAAATCATAGAAAGTAAGAAGAGTCAGTTTTCTTGTACTTAGGTCGGTATTGTGCCTTTTCTATTTAATGCCGATGCAATATCTGTGTTGCATCGTCAATAAGAAGGTCAGAGGGATACAGTAAACCTGAAGTGAAGCATCGGAATCTATAACTAGTGTCACAGGAATGGTTCAAAATATAGACAGTAAGAAGTATCAGTTTTCTTGTACTTAAGTCGGCATTGTGCCTTTTGTATTTAATTCCAAAGCAATTTCTGTGTTTCATCGTCAATAAGAAGGTCAGAGGGATACAGTAAACCTGAAGTGAAGCATCGGAATCTATAACTAGTGTCACACGAATGGTTCAAAGCATAGACAGTAAGAAGAGTCAGTTTTCGTGTACTTATGTCGGCATTGTGCCTTTTCTATTTAATGCCGATGCAATATCTGTGTTGCATCGTCAATAAGAAGGTCAGAGGGATACAGTAAACCTGAAGTGAAGCATCGGAATCTATCACTAGTGTCACACTAATGGTTCAAAACATAGACAGTAAGAAGAGTCAGTTTTCGTGTTCTTAAGTCGGCATTGTGCCTTTTGTATTTAATTCCGATGCAATTTCTGTGTTTCATCGTCAATAAGAATGTCAGAGGGATACAGTAAACCTGAAGTGAAGCATCGGAATCTATAACTAGTGTCACAAGAATGGTTCAAAACATAGACAGTAAGATGAGTAGTTTTCTTGTATTTAAGTCGGCATTGTGCCTTTTGTATTTAATTCCGAAGCAATTTCTGTGATTCATCGTCAATAAGAAGGTCAGAGGGATACAGTAAACCTGGAGTAAAGCATCGGAAACTACGACTAGTGTCACATGAATGGTTCAAACATAGACAGTAAGAAGAGTCAGTTTTCTTGTACTTAAGTCGGCATTGTGCCTCTTGGATTTAATTCCGATGCAATTTCTGTGTTTCATCGTCAATAAGATGGTCAGAGGGATACAGTAAACCTGAAGTGAAGCATCGGAATCTATAACTAGTGTGACATTAATGGCTCAAAGCATAGACATTAAGAAGAGTCAGTTTTCTTGTACTTAAGTCGGCGTTGTGCCTTTTGTATTTAATTACGATACAATTTCTGTGTTTCATCGTCAATAACAAGGTCAGTGGGATACCGTAAACCTGAAGTGAAGCATCGGAATCTATAACTGGTGTCACAGGAATGGTTCATAACATAGACAGTAAGAAGTGTCAGTTTTCTTGTACTTAAGTCGGCATTGTGCCTTTTGTATTTAATTCCGATGCAATTTCTGTGTTTCATCGTCAATAAGAAGGTCAGAGGGATACAGTAAACTTGAAGTGAAGCATCGGAATCTATAACTAGTGTCACATGAATGGTTCAAACATAAACAGTAAGTAGAGTCGGTTTTCTTGTACATAAGTCGGCATTGTGCCTTTTGTATGTAAATCCGATGCAATTTCTGTGTTTCATCGTCAATAAGAAGGTCAGAGGTATACAGTAAACCTGAATTGAAGCATCAGACTCTATAACTAGTGTCACATGAATGGTTCAAACATAAACAGTAAGAAGAGTCAGTTTTCTTGTACATAAGTCGGCATTGTGCCTTTTGTATTCAACTCCGATGCAATTTCTGTGTTTCAACGTCAATAAGATCGTCAGAGGGATACAGTAAACCTGAAGTGAAGCATCGGACTCTATAATTAGTGTCACATGAATGGTTCAAAACTTAGACAGTAAGAAGCGTCAGTTTTCTTGTACTTAAGTTGGCATTGTGCCTTTTGTATTTAATTACGATGCAATTTCTGTGTTTCATCGTCAATAAGAAGGTCTGAGGGATTCAGTAAACCTGAAGTGAAGCATCGGAATCTGTAACTAGTGTCACAGGAATGGTTCAAACATAGACAGTAAGAAGAGTCAGTTTTCTTGTACTTAAGTCGGCATTGTGCCTTTTGTATTTAACTCCGATGCAATTTCTCTGTTTCATCGTCAAAAAGAAGGTCTGAGGGATACAGTAAACCTGAAGTGAAGCATCGGCATCTATAACTAGTGTCACATGAATGGTTCAAACATAAACAGTAAGAAGAGTCAGTTTTCTTGTACATAAGTCGGCATTGTGCCTTTCGTATTTAATTCCGATGCAATTTCTGTGTTTCATCGTCAATAAGAAGGTCAGAGGGATACAGTAAACCTGAAGTGAAGCATCGGAATCTATAACTAGTGTCACAAGAATGGTACAAAACATAGACAGTAAGATGAGTAGTTTTCTTGTATTTAAGTCGGCATTGGGCCTTTTGTATTTAATTCCGAAGCAATTTCTGTGTTTCATCGTCAATAACAAGGTCAGAGGGATACCGTAAACCTGAAGTGAAGCATCGGAATCTATAACTGGTGTCACAGGAATGGTTCAAAACATAGACAGTAAGAAGTGTCAGTTTTCTTGTACTTAAGTCAGCATTGTGCTTTTTGTATTTAATTCCGATGCAATTTCTGTGTTTCATCGTCAATAAGAAGGTCAGAGGGATACAGTAAACCTGAAGAGAAGCATCGGAATCTATAACTAGTGTCACATGAATGGTTCAAACATAAATAGTAAGAAGGGTCGGTTTTCTTGTACATAAGTCGGCATTGTGCCTTTTGTATGTAATTCCGATGCAATTTCTGTGTTTCATCGTCAATAAGAAGGTCAGAGGTATACAGTAAACCTGAATTGAAGCATCGGACTCTATACCTAGTGTCACATGAATGGTTCAAACATAAACAGTAAGAAGAGTCAGTTTTCTTGTACATAAGTCGGCATTGTGCCTTTTGTATTCAATTCCGATGCAATTTCTGTGTTTCATCGTCAATAAGAACGTCAGAGGGATACAGTAAACCTGAAGTGAAGCATCGGACTCTATAATTAGTGTCACATGAATGGTTCAAAACTTAGACAGTAAGAAGCGTCAGTTTTCTTGTACTTAAGTCGTCATTGTGCCTTTT
Source organism: Schistocerca piceifrons (assembly GCF_021461385.2). NCBI lineage: Eukaryota > Metazoa > Arthropoda > Insecta > Orthoptera > Acrididae > Schistocerca > Schistocerca piceifrons. Next base: position 1,132,866,141 of record NC_060139.1, read on the forward strand.
GTATTTAATTACGATGCAATTTCTGTGTTTCATCGTCAATAAGATGGTCTGAGGGATACAGTAAACCTGAAGTGAAGCATCGGAATCTATAACTAGTGTCACAGGAATGGTTCAAAACATAGACAGTAAGAAGAGTCAGTTTTCTTGTACTTAAGTCGGCATTGTGCATTTTGTATTGAATTCCGATGCCATTTCTGTGCTTCATCGTCAATAAGAAGGTCAGAGGGATACAGTAAACCTAAAGTGAAGCATCCGAATCTATAACTAGTGTCACATGAATGGTTCAAACATAAACAGTAAGAAGAGTCACTTTTCTTGTACATAAGTCGGCATTGTGCCTTATGTATTTAATTCCGATGCAATTTCTGTGTTTCATCGTCAATAAGAAGGTCAGAGGGATACAGTAAACCTGAATTGAAGCATCGGACTCTATAACTAGTGTCACATGAATGGTTCAAACATAAACAGTAAGAAGAGTCAGTTTTCTTGTACATAAGTCGGCATTGTGACTATTGTATTTAATTCCGATGCAATTTCTGTGTTTCATCGTCAATAAGAAGGTCAAAGGGATACAGTAAAGCTGAAGTGAAGCGTCGGAATCTATAGCTAGTGTCACAGGAACGGTTCAAAACATAGACAGTAAGAAGAGTCAGATTTCTTGTACTTAAGACGCCATTGTGCCTTTTGTATTAAATCCGATGCAATTTCTGTGTTTCATCGTCAATAAGATGGTCAGCGGGATACAGTAAAGCTGAAGTGAAGCATCGGAATCTATAACTAGTGTCACAGGAACGGTTCAAAACATAGACAGTAAGAAGAGTTAGTTTTCTTGTACTTAAGTCGGCATTGTGCCTTTTGTATTTAATTCCGATGCAATTTCTGTGTTTCATCGTCAATAAGATGGTCAGAGGGATACAGTAAAGCTGAAGTGAAGCATCGGAAGCTATAACTAGTGTCACAGGAACGGTTCAAAACATAGACAGTAAGAAGAGTCAGATTTCTTGTACTTAAGTCGGCATTGTGCCTTTTGTATATAATTTCGATGCAATTTCTGTGTTTCGTCGCCAATAAGAAGGTCCATGGGATACAGTAAACCTGAAGTGAAGCATCGGAATCTAAAACCGGTCTCACAGGAGAGGTTCAAGACATAGACAGTATGAAGAGCCAGGATTCTTGTACTTGAATCGGCATTGTGCCTCTTGTATTTAATTCCGATGCAATTTCTGTGTTTCATCGTCAATAAGAAGGTCAAAGGGATACAGTAAAGCTGAAGTGAAGCATCGGAATCTATAGCTAGTGTCACAGGAACGGTTCAAAACATAGACAGTAAGAAGAGTCAGATTTCTTGTACTTAAGACGCCATTGTGCCTTTTTTATTAAATCCGATGCAATTTCTGTGTTTCATCGTCAATAAGATGGTCAGCGGGATACAGTAAAGCTGAAGTGAAGCATCGGAATCTATAACTAGTGTCACAGGAACGGTTCAAAACATAGACAGTAAGAAGAGTTAGTTTTCTTGTACTTAAGTCGGCATTGTGCCTTTTGTATTTAATTCCGATGCGATTTCTGAGTTTCATCGTCAATAAGAAGGTCAGAGGGATACAGTAAACCTGAAGTGAAGCATCGGAATCTATAACTAGTGTCACAGGGATGGTTCAAAACATAGACTGTAAGAAGAGTCAGTGTTCTTGTACTTAAGTCGGCATTGTGCCTTTTGTGTTTAATTCCGATGCGAATTCTGTGTTTCGTCGTCAATAAGAGGGTCCAAGGGATACAGTAAACCTGAAGTGAAGCATCGGAATCTATAACTAGTGTGACAGGAGTGGTCCAAATCATAGAAAGTAAGAAGAGTCAGTTTTCTTGTACTTAAGTCGGTATTGTGCCTTTTCTATTTAATGCCGATGCAATATCTGTGTTGCATCGTCAATAAGAAGGTCAGATGGATACAGTAAACCTGAAGTGAAGCATCGGAATCTATAACTAGTGTCAGACGAATGGTTCAAAGCATAGACAGTAAGAAGAGTCAGTTTTCGTGTACTTATGTCGGCATTGTGCCTATTCTATTTAATGCCGATGCAATTTCTGTCTTTCATCGTCAATAAGAAGGTCAGAGGGATACAGTAAACCTGAAGTGAAGCATCGGAATCTATAACTAGTGTCACAGGAATGGTTCAAAACATAGACAGTAAGAAGAGTCAGTTTTCTTGTTCTTAAGTCGGCATTGTGCCTTTTGTATTTAATTCCGATGCAATTACTGTGTTTCATCGTCAATAAGAATGTCAGAGGGATACAGTAAACCTGAAGTGAAGCATCGGAATCTATAACTAGTGTCACAAGAATGGTTCAAAACATAGACAGTAAGATGAGTGGTTTTCTTGTATTTAAGTCGGCATTGTGCCTTTTGTATTTAATTCCGAAGCAATTTCTGTGATTCATCGTCAATAAGAAGGTCAGAGGGATACAGTAAACCTGGAGTAAAGAATCGGAAACTATGACTAGTGTCACATGAATGGTTCAAACATAGACAGTAAGAAGAGTCAGTTTTCTTGTACTTAAGTCGGCATTGTGGCTCTTGTATTTAATTCCGATGCAATTTCTGTGTTTCATCGTCAATAAGATGGTCAGAGGGATACAGTAAACCTGAAGTGAAGCATCGGAATCTATAACTAGTGTGACATTAATGGTTCAAAACATAGACATTAAGAAGAGTCGGTATTCTTGTACTTAAGTCGGCGTTGTGCCTTTTGTATTTAATTCCGATACAATTTTTGTGTTTCATCGTCAATAACAAGGTCAGAGGGATACCGTAAACCTGAAGTGAAGCATCGGAATCTATAACTGGTGTCGCAGGAATGGATCAAAACATAGACAGTAAGAAGTGTCAGTTTTCTTGTACTTAAGTCGGCATTGTGCCTTTTGTGTTTAATTCCGATGCAATTTCTGTGTTTCATCGTCAATAAGAAGGTCAGAGGGATACAGTAAACCTGAAGTGAAGCATCGGAATCTATAACTAGTGTCACATGAATGGTTCAAACATAAACAGTAAGAAGAGTCAGTTTTCTTGTACATTAGTCGGCATTATGCCTTTCGTATTTAATTCCGATGCAATTTCTGTGTTTCATCGTCAATAAGAAGGTCAGAGGGATACAGTAAACCTGAATTGAAGCATCGGACTCTATAACTAGTGTCACTTGAATGGTTCAAACATAAACAGTAAGAAGATTCAGTTTTCTTGTACATAAGTCGGCATTATGCCTATTGTATTTAATTCCGATGCAATTTCTGTTTTTCATCGTCAATAAGAAGGTCAAAGGGATACAGTAAAGCTGAAGTGAAGCATCGGAATCTATAACTAGTGTCACAGGAACGGTTCAAAACATAGACAGTAAGAAGAGTCAGATTTCTTGTACTTAAGTCGCCATTGTGCCTTTTGTATTAAATCCGATGCAATTTCTGTGTTTCATCGTCAATAAGATGGTCAGAGGGATACAGTAAAGCTGAAGTGAAGCATCGGAATCTATAACTAGTGTCACAGGAACGGTTCAAAACATAGACAGTAAGAAGAGTCAGTTTTCTTGTACTTAAGTCGGCATTGTGCCTTTTGTATTTAATTCCGATGCAATTTCTGTGTTTCATCGTCAATAAGATGGTCAGAGGGATACAGTAAAGCTGAAGTGAAGCATCGGAATCTATAACTAGTGTCACAGGAACGGTTCAAAACATAGACAGTAAGAAGAGTCAGATTTCTTGTACTTAAGTCGCCATTGTGCCTTTTGTATTAAATCCGATGCAATTTCTGTGTTTCATCGTCAATAAGATGGTCAGAGGGATACAGTAAACCTGAAGTGAAGCATCGGAATCTATAACTAGTGTCTCTGGAATGGTTCAAAAACATAGACAGTAGGAAGAGTCAGTTTTCTTGTACTTATGTCTACATTGTGCCTTTTGTATTTAATTCCGTTGCAGTTTCAGGGTTTCATCGTCAATAAGAAGGCCAGAGGGATACTGTAAACCTGAGGTGAAGTATCGGAATCTATAACTAGTGTCAGAGGAATGGTTCAAAACATTTACAGTAAGATGAGACAGTTTTCTTGTACTTAAGTCGGCATTGTGCGTTTTCTATTTAATTTCGATGCAATTTCTGTGTTTCATCGTCAATAAGAAGGTCAGACGGATACAGTAAACCTGAAGTGAAGCATCAGAATCTATAACTAGTGTCACAGGAATGGTTCAAACCATAGACAGTAAGAAGAGTCAGTTTTCTTTTACTTAAGTCGGCATTGTGCCTTTTGTGTTTGATTCCGATGAAATTTCTGTGTTTCATCGTCAATAAGAAGGTCAGAGGGATACAGTAAACCTGAAGTGAAGCATCGAATCTGTACCTAGTGTCGCAGGACTGGTTCAAAGCGTAGACAGTAAGAAGAGTCAGTTTTCTTGTACTTAAGTCGGCATTGTGCCTTTTCTATTTAATTCCGATGCAATTTCTGTGTTTCATCGTCAATAAGAAAGTCAGAGGGATACAGTAAAAATGAAGTGAAGCATCGGAATCTATAACTAGTGTCACAGGAATGGTTCAAAACATAGACAGTAAGAAGAGTCAGTTTTCTTGTACTTAAGTCGGCATTGTGCCTTTTGTATTTAACTCCGATGCAATTTCTGTGTTTCATCGTCAATAAGAAGGTCAGAGGGATACAGTAAACCTGAAGTGAAGCATCGGAATCTATAACTAGTGTCACAGGAATGGTTCAAAACATAGGCAGTAAGAAGAGTCCGTTTTCTTGTACTTAAGTCGGCATTGTGCCTTTTGTATTTTATTCCGATGCAATTTCTGTGTTTCATCGTCAATAAGAAAATCTGAGGGATACAGTAAAATTTAAGTGAAGCATCGGAATCTATAACTAGTGTCACAGGAATGGTTCGAAACATAGACAGTAAGAAGAGTCAGTTTTCTTGTACTTAAGTCGGCATTGTGCCTTTTGTATTTAATTCCGATGCAATTTCTGTATTTCATCGTCAAAAAGAAGGTCAGAGGGATACAGTAAACCTGAAGTGAAGCATCGGAATCTATAACTAGTGTCACAGGAATGGTTCAAAACATAGGCAGCAGGACGAGTCAGTTTTCTTGTACTTAAGACGGCATTGTGTATTTTGTGTTTATCTCCGATGCAATTTCTGTGTTTAATCGCCAATAAGAAGGTCAGAGGGATACAGTAAACCTGAAGAGAAGCATCGGAATCTATAACTAGTGTCACAGGAATGATTCAAACATAGACAGTAAGAAGAGTCAGTTTTCTTGTACTTAAGTCGGCATTGTAACTTTTGTATATAATTCCGATGCAATTTCTGTGTTTCATCGTCAATAAGAAGGTCAGAGGGATACAGTAAACCTGAAGTGAAGCATCGGAATCTATAACTAGTGTCACAGGAATGGTTCAAAACATACACGGTAGGAAGAGTCAGTTTTCTTGTACTTAAGTCGCCATTGTGCCTTTTGTATTTAATTCCGATGAAATATCTGTGATTCATCGTCAATAAGAAAGTCAGAGGGATACCGTAAACCTGAAGTGAAGCATCGAATCTATAACTAGTGTCACAGGAATGGTTCAAAACGTAGACAGTAAGAAGAGTCAGATTTCTTGTATTTAAGTCGGGGTTGTGCCTCTTCTATTTATTTCCGATGCAATTTTGGTGTTTCATCGTCATTAATAAAGTCAGAGGGATACAGTAATCCTGAGGTGAAGTATCGGAATCTATAACTAGTGTCACAGAAATGGTTCAAAACATAGACAGTAAGAAGTGTCAGTTTTCTTGTACTTAAGTCGGCATTGTGACTTTTGTATTTAATTCCGATGCAATTTCTGTGTTTCATCGTCAATAAGAAGGTCAGAGGGATACAGTAAACCTGAAGTAAAGCATCGGAATCTATAACTAGTGTCACAGGAATGGTTCAAAACATAGACAGTAAGAAGAGTCAGTTTTCTTGTACTTAAGTCGGCATTGTGCTTTTTGTATTTATCTCCCATGCAATTTCTGTGTTTCATCGTCAATAAGAAGGTCAGAGGGATACAGTAAACCTGAAGTGAAGCATCGGAATCTATAACTAATGCCACAGGAATGGTTCAAAACATAGACAATAAGAAGAGTCAGTTTTCTTGTACTTAAGTCGGCATTGTGCCTTTTGTATTTAATTCCGATGCAATTTCTGTATTTTATCGTCAAAAAGAAGGTCAGAGGGATACAGTAAACCTGAAGTGAAGCATCAGAATCTATAACTAGTGTCACAGGAATGGTTCAATCATAGACAGTAAGAAGAGTCAGTTTTCTTGTACTTAAGTCGGCACTGTGACTTTTGTATTTAATTCCGATGCAATTTATGTGTTTCATCGTCAATAAGAAGGTCAGAGGGATACAGTAAACCTGCAGTGAAGCATCGGAATCTATAACTAGTGTCACATGAATGGTTCAGACATAGACAGTAAGAAGAGTCAGTTTTCTTGTACATAAGTCGGCATTGGGCTTTTGTATTTAATTCCGATACAATTTCTGAGTTTCATCGTCAATAAGAAGGTCAGATGGATACAGTAAACCTGAAGTGAAGCATCGGAAGCTATAACAAGTGTCACATGAATGGTTCAAGACATAGACAGTAAGAAGAGTCTGTTTTCATGTACTTAAGTCGGCATTGTGACTTTTGTATTTAATTCCGATGCAATTTCTGTGTTTCAACGTCAATAAGAAGGTCAGAGGGATACAGTAAACCTGAGGTTAAGTATCGGAATCTATAACTAGTGTCACAGGAATGGTTCAAAACATAGACAGTAAGAAAAGTCAGTTTTCTTGTACTTAAGTCAGCTTTGTGCCTTTTCTATTTAATTCCGGAGCAATTTCTTTCTTTCATCGTCAATAAGAAGGTCAGAGGGATACAGTAAACCTGAAGTGAAGCATCGGAATCTATAACTAGTGTCACAGGAATGGTTCAAAACATAGACAGTAGGAAGAGTCAGTTTTCTTGTACTTAAGTCGGCATTGTGCCTTTTCTATTTAATTCCGATGCAATTTCTCTGTTTCAACGTCAATAAGAAAGTCAGAGGGATACAGTAAAAATGAAGTGAAGCTTCGGAATGTATGACTAGTGTCACAGGAATGGTTCAAAACATAGACAGTAGGAAGAGTCAGTTTTCTTGTACTTAAATAGGCGTTGTGCCTTTTCTATTTATTTCCGATGCAATTTCTGAGTTTCATCGTCAATAAGAAGGTCAGGGGGATACAGTAAACCTGAAGTAAAGCATCGGAATCTATAACGAGTGTCACATGAATGGTTCAAAATATGGACAGTAAGAAGATTCAGTTTTCTTGTACTTAAGTCGGCATTGTACCTTTTGTACTAATTCCGATGCAATTTCTGTGTTTCATCGTCAATAAGAAGGTCAGAGGGGTACAGTAAACCTGAAGTGAAGCATCGGTATCTATAACTAGTGTCACAGGAATGGTTCAAAACATACACGGTAGGAAGAGTCAGTTTTCTTGTACTTAAGTCGGCAATGTGCCTTTTCTATTTAATTCCGATGCAATTTCTGTGTTTCAACGTCAATAAGAAAGTCTGAGGGATACAGTAAAAATGAAGTGAAGCATCGGAATCTATAACTCGTGTCACAGGAATGATTCAATCATAGACAGTAAGAAGAGTCAGTTTTCTTGTACTTAAGTCGGCTTTGTGACTTTTGTATTTAATTCCGATGCAATTTCTGTGTTTCATCGTCAATAAGAAGGTCAGAGGGATACAGTAAACCTGAGGTGAAGAATCGGAATCTATAACTAGTGTCACAGGAATGGTTCATAACATAGACAGTAAGAAGAGTCAGTTTTGTTGTACTTAAGTCGGCGTTGTGCCTTTTCTATTTATTTCCGATGCAATTTCGGTGTTTAATCGTCAATAAGAAAGTCAGAGGGATACAGTAAAAATGAAGTAAAGCATCGGAATCTAAAACTAGTATCACAGGAATGGATCAAAACATAGACAGTAAGAAGAGTCAGTTTTCTTGTACTTAAGTCGGCCTTGTGCCTTTTGTATTTAACTCCGATGCAATTTCTGTGTTTCTTCGTCAATAAGAAGGTCAGAGGGATACAGTAAACCTGAAGTGAAGCATCGGAATCTATAACTAGTGTCACAGGAATGGTTCAATACATAGGCAGTAAGAAGAGTCAGTTTTCTTGTACTTAAGTCGGCATTGTGCCTTTTGTATTAATCTCCGATGCAGTTTCTGTGTTTCACCGTCAATAAGAAGGTCAGAGAGATACAGTAAACCTGAAGTGAAGCATCAGTATCTATAACTAGTGTCACAGGAATGGTTCAATCACAGACAGCAAGAAGAGTCAGTTTTCTTGTACTTAAGTCGGCATTGTGACTTTTGTATTTAATTCCAATGCAATTTCTGTTTTTCATCGTCAATAAGAAGGTCAGAGGGATACAGTAAACCTGAAGTGAAGCATCGGAATCTATAACTAGTGTCACATGAATGGTTCAGACATAGACAGTAAGAAGAGCCTGTTTTCTTGTACTTAAGTCGGCATTGTGCCTTTTGTATTTAATTCCGATGCAATTTCTGTGTTTCATCGTCAATAAGAAGGTCAGAGGGATACAGTAATCAAAAAGCGAAGCATCGGAATCTATAACTAGTGTCACAGGAATGTCTCAAAACACAGACAGTAAGAAGATTCAATTTTTTTGTACTTAAGTAAGCATTGTGCCTTTTCCATTTAATTCCGATGCAATTTCTGTGTTTCATCGTCAATAAGAAGGTCAGAGGGATACGGTAAACCTGAAGAGAAGCATCGGAATCTATAACTAGTGTCACAGGAATGATTCAATCGTAGACAGTAAGAAGAGTCAGTTTTCTTGTACTTAAGTCGGCATTGTGACTTTTGTATTTAATTCCGATGCAATTTCTGTGTTTCAACGTCAATAAGAAGGTCAGAGGGATACAGTAAACCTGAGGTGAAGTATCGGAATCTATAACTAGTGTCACTGGAATGGTTCAAAACATAGACAGTAAGAAGAGTCAGTTTTCTTGTACTTAAGTCGGCTTTGTGCCTTTTCTATTTAATTCCGAAGCAATTACTGTGTTTCATCGTCAATAAGAAGGTCAGAGGGATACAGTAAACCTGAAGTGAAGCATCGGAATCTATAACTAGTGTCACAGGAATGGTTCAAAACATAGACAGTAGGAAGAGTCAGTTTTCTTGTACTTAAGTCGGCATTGTGCCTTTTGTATTTAATTCCAATGAAATATCTGTGTTTCATCGTCAATAAGAAGTTCAGAGGGATACAGTAAACCACAAGTGAATCATTGGAATCTATAACTAGTGTCACAGGAATGGTTCAAAACATAGACAGTAACAAGTGTCAGTTTTCTTGTACTTAAGTCGGCATTGTGCCTTTTGTATTTAATTCCGATGAAATTTCTGTGTTTCATCGTCAATAAGAAGGTCAAAGGGATACAATGAACCTGAAGTGAAGCATCGAATCTATAACTATTGTCACAGGAATGGTTCAAAGCATAGACGGTAAGAAGAGTCAGTTTTCTTGTACTTAAGTCGGCATTGTGCCTTTTCTATTTAGTTCCGATGCAATTTCTGTGTTTCATCGTCAATAGGAAAGTCAGAGGGATACAGTAAAAATGAAGTGAAGCATCGGATCCTATAACTAGTGTCACAGGAATGGTTCAAAACGTAGACAGTAATAAGAGTCAGTTTTCTTGTACTTAAGTCGGCAATGTGCCTTTTGTATTTAACTCCGATGCAAATTCTGTGTTTCATCGACAATAAGAAGGTCAGAAGGATACAGTAAACCTGAAGTGAAGCATCGGAATCTATAACTAGTGTCACATGAAAGGTTCAAAACATAGGCAGTAGGGAGAGTCAGTTTTCTTGTACTTAAGTCGGCTTTGTGCCTTTTCTATTTAATTCCGATGCAATTTCTGTGTTTCAACGTCATTAACAAAGTCAGAGGGATACAGTAAAAATGAAGTGAAGCATCGGAATCTATGACTAGTGTCACAGGAATGGTTCAAAGCATAGACAGTAAGAAGAGTCAGTTTTCTTGTACTTAAGTCGGCGTTGTGCCTTTTCTATTTATTTCCGATGCAATTTCTGTGTTTCATCGTCAATAAGAAGGTCAGAGGGATACAGTAAACCTGAAGTGAAGCATCGGAATCTATAACTAGTGTCACAGGAATGGTTCAAAACATAGACAGTAAGAAGAGTCAGTTTTCTTGTGCTTAAGTCGGCATTGTGCCTTTTGCATTTAATTCCGAGGCAATTTCTGTGTTTCATCGACAATAAGAAGGTCAGAGGGATACAGTAAACCTGAAGTGAAGCATCGGAATCTATAACTAGTGTCACAGGAATGGTTCAAAACATACACGGTAGGAAGAGTCAGTTTTCTTGTACTTAAGTCGGCAATGTGCCTTTTCTGTTTAATTCCGATGCAATTTCTGTGTTTCAACGTCAATAAGAAAGTCAAAGGGATACAGTAAAAATGAAGTGAAGCATCGGAATCTATAACTCGTGTCACAGGAATGATTCAATCATAGACAGTAAGAAAAGTCGGTTTTCTTGTACTTAAGTCGGCATTGTGCCTTTTGTATTTAATTCCGATGAAATTTCTGTGTTTCATCGTCAATAAGAAGGTCAAAGGGATACAATGAACCTGAAGTGAAGCATCGAATCTACAGGGTGGTCCCGAATTCATGGTACAAACTTTAATGGTAGGTGCAGGACATTGTAACAAGGATATATTGTATAGGAATGTATAGTCCCAGGTGACGCGGTGAGGCGTAAACAGGGGAAATAGCGGCCGAAAGGAAAACGAAAGATTTTATTGAAATCGTTGTTGACAAGTGTCATGTTTACAGTAAATGTTCAAAATTGCGTCCACCATGAGCGATACATGCTTGACAGCGTCGGTGCAACGATTGGCGTACACGTTCAAAGATGCCTGGTATTTCACGCACACCTGCAGCAGCTACAGATATGCGAGCAACGAGATCCTCATCTGAGTCAACTGGAGTCTCATAAACAAGACTCTTAAGATGTCCCCATAAAAAGTAATCGAGGCAAGAGAAATCAGGAGATCGGGGTGGCCAAGGGACTGGTCCACCACGCCCAATCCATCTAGCACCAAACGTGGCATTCAGGTAATTCCGTACAGCAGTGCTGAAGTGTGCTGGCGCTCCATCGTGCTGAAACCACATGCGGTTACGAATGGCGAGCGGAACATCTTGCAGCAGTTCTGGTAACACTTCTTGCAGAAAAATAAGATAGCTTTCGCCACAGAGTCGCGTGGGTAGTAAGTATGGCCCAATCAAAAAGTCGTTCACAATACCAGCCCACACATTAATACCGAAACGTTGTTGATACGCATGTGGACGCGTTGCATGTGGATTATCTGTTGCTCACACATGGGAATTGTGCGCATTAAAGACACCCTCTCGTGAAAATGTCGCTTCATCTGTAAATAGCACATGACCTACGAAATCCGGCTGCAACGCACATTGCTGCAACAACCACTGGCAGAAGTTCACGCGAAGAGGATAATCTGCCGGATTCAATGCTTGTACTTTTTGAAAATGGAAGGGGTGTAAGCGATTTTCATTTAACACTCTGCATACAGTCTGATGACTCACATGTACGTCACGCGCAACAGTTCTTGTGCTTGACTCGGGTCTATCAGCCACTATGTTCAAGATGCGTTCTTCCAGTCTTGGAGTGCGTACAGCTCTTAATCGACCAGCGTCATGTCTGTTGACGTCGAACGTACCTGTTTCACAAAGTTGACGATGTAACCGTTGAAAAATTCTATGATCCGGCATTCGTCGATTAGGATACTCCGCGCGATACATTCGTAACGCAGCTCTGGCGTTACCATTTGCACGGCCGTACATGTAATGCATGTCTGCTTTTTCTGCATACGTAAAGTCACCCATCGTCTACGGCAGCACAATTGTGAATGGCGCTTGTCCCTACTGCGATACATCATGTTCATCTACTGCCCTCTACCGGCAGTGACACCAACCGATCACTCCATTTCTCTTTCCCCGGTTTACGCCTCACCGCGTCACCTGCGACTATACATTCCTATACAATAAATCCTTGTTACAATGTCCTGTACCTACCATTAAAGTTTGTACCATGAATTCGGGACCACCCTGTATAACTAGTGTCACTGGAATGGTTCAAAGCATAGACGGTAAGAAGAGTCAGTTTTCTTGTACTTAAGTCGGCATTGTGCCTTTTCTATTTAGTTCCGATGCAATTTCTGTGTTTCATCGTCAATAGGAAAGTCAGAGGGATACAGTAAAAATGAAGTGAAGCATCGGAATCTATAACTAGTGTCACAGGAATGGTTCAAAACGTAGACAGTAATAAGAGTCAGTTTTCTTGTACTTAATTCGGCAATGTGCCTTTTGTATTTAACTCCGATGCAAATTCTGTGTTTCATCGACAATAAGAAGGTCAGAAGGATACAGTAAACCTGAAGTGAAGCATCGGAATCTATAACTAGTGTCACAGGAATGGTTCAAAACATACACGGTAGGAAGAGTCAGTTTTCTTGTACTTAAGTCGGCAATGTGCCTTTTCTATTTAATTCCGATGCAATTTCTGTGTTTCAACGTCAATAAGAAAGTCAAAGGGATACAGTAAAAATGAAGTGAAGCATCGGAATCTATAACTCGTGTCACAGGAATGATTCAATCATAGACAGTAAGAAGAGTCGGTTTTCTTGTACTTAAGTCGGCTTTGTGACTTTTGTATTTAATTCCGATGCAATTTCTGTGTTTCATCGTCAATAAGAAGGTCAGAGGGATACAGTAAACATGAGGTGAAGTATCGGAATCTATAACTAGTGTCACAGGAATGGTTCAAATCATAGACAGTAAGAAGAGTCAGTTTTGTTGTACTTAAGTCGGCGTTGTGCCTTTTCTATTTATTTCCGATGCAATTTCGGTGTTTAAACGTCAATAAGAAAGTCAGAGGGATACAGTAAAAATGAAGTAAAGCATCGGAATCTATAACTAGTATCACAGGAATGGATCAAAACATAGACAGTAAGAAGAGTCAGTTTTCTTGTACTTAAGTCGGCATTGTAACTTTGTATATAATTCCGATGCTATTTCTGTGTTTTATCGTCAATAAGAAGGTCAGAGGGATACAGTAATCCTGAGGTGAAATATCGGAATCTATAACTAGTGTCACAGAAATGGTTCAAAACACAGACAGTAACAGGAGTCAGTTTTCTTGTACTTAAGTCGGCATTGTGCCTTTTGCATTTAAATCCGATGCAATTTCTGTGTTTCATCGTCAATAAAAAGTTCAGAGGGATACAGTAAACCTGAAGTGAAGCATCGGAATCTATAACTAGTGTCACAGGAATGGTTCAAATCATACACGGTAGGAAGAGTCAGTTTTCTTGTACTTAAGTCGCCATTGTGCCTTTTGTATTTAATTCCGATGAAATATCTGTGATTCATCGTCAATAAGAAGGTGAGAGGGATACCGTAAACATGAAGTGAAGCATCGAATCTATAACTAGTGTCACAGGAATGGTTCAAAGCGTAGACAGTAGGAAGAGTCAGTTTTCTTGTACTTAAGTCTGGGTTGTGCCTTTTCTATTTATTTCCGATGCAATTTCTGTGTTTCATCGTCAATAAGAAAGTCAGAGGGAGACAGTAAACCTGAAGTGAAGCATCAGAATCTATAACTAGTGTCACAGGAATGGTTCAATCATAGTCAGTAAGAAGAGTCAGATTTCTTGTACTTAAGTAAGCATTGTGCCTTTTCTATTTAATTCCGATGCAATTTCTGTGTTTCATCGTCAATAAGAAGGTCAGAGGGATACGGTAAACCTGAAGAGAAGCATCGGAATCTATAACTAGTGTCACAGGAATGGTTCAATCGTAGACAGTAAGAAGAGTCAGTTTTCTTGTACTTAAGTCGGCAATGTGAATTTTGTATTTAATTCCGATGCTATTTCTGTGTTTTATCGTCAATAAGAAGGTCAGAGGGATACAGTAAAAACTGAAGTGAAGCATCGGAATCTATAACTAGTGTCACAGGAATGGTTCAAAACATAGACAGTAGGAAGAGTCAGTTTTCTTGTACTTAAGTCGGCTTTGTGCCTTTTGTATTTAATTCCAATGAAATATCTGTGTTTCATCGTCAATAAGAAGTTCAGAGGGATACAGTAAACCAGAAGTGAAACATCGGAATCTATAACTAGTGTCACAGGAATGGTTCAAAACATAGACAGTAAGAAGTGTCAGTTTTCTTGTACTTAAGTCGGTATTGTGCCTTTTGTATTTAATTCCGATGAAATTTCTGTGTTTCATCGTCAATAAGAAGGTCAGAGGGATACAATAAACCTGAAGTGAAGCATCGAATCTATAACTAGTGTCACAGGAATGGTTCAAAGCATAGACGGTAAAAAGAGTCAGTTTTCTTGTACTTAAGTCGGCATTGTGCTTTTCTATTTAATTCCGATGCAATTTCTGTGTTTCATCGTCAATAAGAAAGTCAGAGGGATAGAGTAAAAATGAAATGAAGCATCGGAATCTATAACTCGTGTCACAGGAATGATTCAATCATAGACAGTAAGAAGAGTCAGTTTTCTTGTACTTAAGTCGGCTTTGTGACTTTTGTATTTAATTCCGATGCAATTTCTGTGTTTCATCGTCAATAAGAAGGTCAGAGGGAAACAGTAAACCTGAGGTGAAGTATCGGAATCTATAACTAGTGTCACAGGAATGATTCAAAGCATAGACAGTAAGAAGAGTCAGTTTTGTTGTACTTAAGTCGGCGTTGTGCCTTTTCTATTTATTTCCGATGCAATTTCGGTGTTTAATCGTCAATAAGAATGTCAGAGGGATACAGTAAAAATGAAGTAAAGCATCGGAATCTATAACTAGTATCACAGGAATGGATCAAAACATACACAGTAAGAAGAGTCAGTTTTCTTGTACTTAAGTCGGCATTGTGCCTTTTGTAATTAACTCCGATGCAATTTCTGTGTTTCATCGTCAATAAGAAGGTCAGAGGGACACAGTAATCCTGAGGTGAAGCATCGGAATCTATAACTAGTGTCACAGGAATGGTTCAATCATAGACAGTAAGAAGAGTCAGTTTTCTTGTACTTAAGTCGGCATTGTGACTTTTGTATTTAATTCCGATGCAATTTCTGTGTTTCATCGTCAATAAGAAGGTCAGAGGGATAGAGTAAACCTGAAGTGAAGCATCGGAATCTATTAGTAGTGTCACATGAATGGTTCAGTCATAGACATTAAGAAGAGTCACTTTTCTTGTACATAAGTCGGCATTGTGCCTTTTGTATTTTATTCCGATGCAATTTATGAGTTTCATCGTCAATAAGAACGTCGGATGGATACAGTAAACCTGAATTGAAGCATCGGAAGCTATAACTAGTGTCACAGGAATGGTTCAAAGCATAGACATTAAGAAGAGTCACTTTTCTTGTACATAAGTCGGCATTGTGCCTTTTCTATTTAATTCCGATGCAATTTCTGTGTTTCATCGTCAATAAGAAAGTCAGAGGGATACAGTAAAAATTAAGTGAAGCATCGGAATCTATAACTAGTGTCACAGGAATGGTTCGAAACATAGACAGTAAGAAGAGTCAGTTTTCTTGTACTTAAGTCGGCATTGTGCCTTTTGTATTTAACTCCAATGCAATTTCTGTGTTTCATCGTCAATAAGAAGGTCAGAAGGATACAGTAAACCTGAAGTGAAGCATCGGAATCTATAACTAGTGTCACAGGAATGGTTCAAAGCATAGACGCTAAAAAGAGTCAGTTTTCTTGTACTTAAGTCGGCATTGTGCTTTTCTATTTAATTCCGATGCAATTTCTGTGTTTCATCGTCAATAAGAAAGTCAGAGGGATACAGTAAAAATGAAATGAAGCATCGGAATCTATAACTCGTGTCACAGGAATGATTCAATCATAGACAGTAAGAAGAGTCAGTTTTCTTGTACTTAAGTCGGCTTTGTGACTTTTGTATTTAATTCCGATGCAATTTCTGTGTTTCATCGTCAATAAGAAGGTCAGAGGGAAACAGTAAACCTGAGGTGAAGTATCGAAATCTATAACTAGTGTCACAGGAATGATTCAAACATAGACAGTAAGAAGAGTCAGTTTTGTTGTACTTAAGTTGGCGTTGTGCCTTTTCTATTTATTTCCGATGCAATTTCGGTGTTTAATCGTCAATAAGAAAGTCAGAGGGATACAGTAAAAATGAAGTAAAGCATCGGAATCTATAACTAGTATCACAGGAATGGATCAAAACATAGACAGTAAGAAGAGTCAGTTTTCTTGTACTTAAGTCGGCATTGTGCCTTTTGTATTTAATTCCAATGAAATATCAGTGTTTCATCGTCAATAAGAAGTTCAGAGGGATACAGTAAAAATGAAGTAAAGCATCGGAATCTATAACTAGTATCACAGGAATGGATCTAAACATAGACAGTAAGAAGAGTCAGTTTTCTTGTACTTAAGTCGGCATTGTGCCTTTTGTATTTAATTCCAATGAAATATCAGTGTTTCATCGTCAATAAGAAGTTCAGAGGGATACAGTAAACCAGAAGTAAAACATCGGAATCTATAACTAGTGTCACAGGAATGGTTCAAAACATAGACAGTAAGAAGAGTCAGTTTTCTTGTACTTAAGTCGGCATTGTGCCTTTTGTAATTAACTCCGATGCAATTTCTGTGTTTCATCGTCAATAAGAAGGTCAGAGGGATACAGTAATCCTGAGGAGAAGTATCACAATCTATAACTAGTGTCACAGAAATGGTTCAGAACATAGACAGTAAGAAGAGTCAGTTTTCTTATACTTAAGTCGGCATTGTGCCCTTTGTATTTAATTCCGATGCGATTTCTGTCTTTCATCGTCAATAAGAAGGTCAGAGGGATACAGTAAATCTGAAGTGAAGCATCGGAATCTATAACTAGTGTCACAGGAATGGTTCAATCATAGACAGTAAGAGGAGTCAGTTTTCTTGTACTTAAGTCGGCATTGTGACTTTTGTATTTAATTCCGATGCAATTTCTGTGTTTCATCGTCAATAAGAAGGTCAGAGGGATACAGTAAACCTGAAGTGAAGCATCGGAATCTATTACTAGTGTCACATGAATGGTTCAGTCATAGACATTAAGAAGAGTCTCTTTTCTTGTACATAAGTCGGCATTGTGCCTTTTGTATTTTATTCCGATGCAATTTATGAGTTTCATCGTCAAAAAGAAGGTCGGATGGATACAGTAAACCTGAAGTGAAGCATCGGAAGCTATAACTAGTGTCACAGGAATGGTTCAAAGCATAGACAGTAAAAAGAGTCAGTTTTCTTGTACTTACGTCGGCATTGTGCCTTTTCTATTTAATTCCGATGCAATTTCTGTGTTTCATCTTCAATAAGAAAGTCAGAGGGATACAGTAAAAATTAAGTGATGCATCGGAATCTATAACTAGTGTCACAGGAAAGGTTCGAAACATAGACAGTAAGAAGAGTCAGTTTTCTTGTACTTAAGTCGGCATTGTGCCTTTTGTATTTACCTCCAATGCAATTTCTGTGTTTCATCGTCAATAAGAAGGTCAGAAGGATACAGTAAACCTGAAGTGAAGTATCGGAATCTATAACTAGTGTCACAGAAATGGTTCAAAACATAGACAGTAAGAGGAGTCAGTTTTCTTGTACTTAAGTCGGCATTGTGCCTTTTGCATTTAATTCCGATGCAATTTCTGTGTTTCATCGTCAATAAGAAGGTCAGAGGGATACAGTAAACCTGAAGTGAAGCATCGGAATCTATAACTAGTGTCACAGGAATGGTTCAAAACATACACGGTAGGAAGAGTCAGTTTTCTTGCACTTAAGTCGGCATTGTGCCTTTTCTATTTATTTCCGATGCAATTTCTGTGTTTCATCGTCAATAAGAAGTTCAGGGGGATACAGTAAACCTGAAGTAAAGCATCGGAATCTATAACGAGTGTCACATGAATGGTTCAAAATATAGACAGTAAGAAGATTCAGTTTTCTTGTACTTAAGTCGGCATTGTACCTTTTGTACTAATTCCGATGCAATTTCTGTGTTTCATCGTCAATAAGAAGGTCAGAGGGGTACAGTAAACCTGAAGTGAAGCATCGGTATCTATAACTAGTGTCACAGGAATGGTTCAAAACATACACGGTAGGAAGAGTCAGTTTTCTTGTACTTAAGTCGGCAATGTGCCTTTTCTATTTAATTCCGATGCAATTTCTGTGTTTCAACGTCAATAAGAAAGTCAGAGGAATACAGTAAAAATGAAGTGAAGCATCGGAATCTATAACTCGTGTCACAGGAATGATTCAATCATAGACAGTAAGAAGAGTCAGTTTTCTTGTACTTAAGTCGGCTTTGTGACTTTTGTATTTAATTCCGAAGCAAATTTCTGTGTTTCATCGTCAATAAGAAGGTCAGAGGGATACAGTAAACCTGAGGTGAAGAATCGGAATCTATAACTAGTGTCACAGGAATGGTTCAAAGCATAGACAGTAAGAAGAGTCAGTTTTGTTGTACTTAAGTCGGCACTGTGCATTTTCTATTTATTTCCGATGCAATTTCGGTGTTTAATCGTCAATAAGAAAGTCAGAGGGATACAGTAAAAATGAAGTAAAGCATCGGAATCTAAAACTAGTATCACAGGAATGGATCAAAACATAGACAGTAAGAAGAGTCAGTTTTCTTGTACTTAAGTCGGCCTTGTGCCTTTTGTATTTAACTCCGATGCAATTTCTGTGTTTCTTCGTCAATAAGAAGGTCAGAGGGATACAGTAAACCTGAAGTGAAGCATCGGAATCTATAACTAGTGTCACAGGAATGGTTCAAAACATAGGCAGTAAGATGAGTCAGTTTTCTTGTACTTAAGTCGGCGTTGTGCCTTTTGTATTAATCTCCGATGCAGTTTCTGTGTTTCACCGTCAATTAGAAGGTCAGAGAGATACAGTAAACCTGAAGTGAAGCATCAGTATCTATAACTAGTGCCACAGGAATGGTTCAATCATAGACAGTAAGAAGAGTCAGTTTTCTTGTACTTAAGTCGGCATTGTGACTTTTGTATTTAATTCCGATGCAATTTCTGTGTTTCATCGTCAATAAGAAGGTCAGAGGGATACAGTAAACCTGAAGTGAAGCATCGGAATCTATAACTATTGTCACATGAATGGTTCAGACATAGACAGTAAGAAGAGTCTGTTTTCTTGTACTTAAGTCGGCATTGTGCCTTTTGTATTTAATTCCGATGCAATTTCTGTGTTTCATCGTCAATAAGAAGGTCAGAGGAATACAGTAATCAAAAAGCGAAGCATCGGAATCTATAACTAGTGTCACAGGAATGTCTCAAAACATAGACAATAAGAAGAGTCAATTTTTTTGTACTGAAGTAAGCATTGTGCCTTTTCCATTTAATTCCGATGCAATTTCTGTGTTTCATCGACAATAAGAAGGTCAGAGGGATACGGTAAACCTGAAGAGAAGCATCGGAATCTATAACTAGTGTCACAGGAATGATTCAATCGTAGACAGTAAGAAGAGTCAGTTTTCTTGTACTTAAGTCGGCATTGAGACTGTTGTATTTAATTCCGATGCAATTTCTGTGTTTCAACGTCAATAAGAAGGTCAGAGGGATGCAGTAAACCTGAGGTGAAGTATCGGAATCTATAACTAGTGTCACTGGAATGGTTCAAAACATAGACAGTATGAAGAGTCAGTTTTCTTGTACTTAAGTCGGCTTTGTGCCTTTTCTATTTAATTCCGAAGCAATTACTGTGTTTCATCGTCAATAAGAAGGTCAGAGGGATACAGTAAACCTGAAGTGAAGCATCGGAATCTATAACTAGTGTCACATGAAAGGTTCAAAACATAGGCAGTAGGGAGATTCAGTTTTCCTGTACTTAAGTCGGCTTTGTGCCTTTTCTATTTAATTCCGATGCAATTTCTGTGTTTCAACGTCAATAACAAAGTCAGAGGGATACAGTAAAAATGAAGAGAAGCATCGGAATCTATGACTAGTGTCACAGGAATGGTTCAAAGCATAGACAGTAAGAAGAGTCAGTTTTCTTGTACTTAAGTCGGCGTTGTGCCTTTTCTATTTATTTCCGATGCAATTTCTGTGTTTCATCGTCAATAAGAAGGTCAGAGGGATACAGTAAACCTGAAGTGAAGCATCGGAATCTATAACTAGTGTCACAGGAATGGTTCAAAACATAGACAGTAAGAAGAGTCAGTTTTCTTGTACTTAAGTCGGCATTGTAACTTTTGTATATAATTCCGATGCAATTTCTGTGTTTCATCGTCAATAAGAAGGTCAGAGGGATACAGTAATCCTGAGGTGAAGTATCGGAATCTATAACTAGTGTCACAGAAATGGTTCAAAACATAGACAGTAAGAGGAGTCAGTTTTCTTGTACTTAAGTCGGCATTGTGCCTTTTGCATTTAATTCCGATGCAATTTCTGTGTTTCATCGTCAATAAGAAGGTCAGAGGGATACAGTAAACCTGAAGTGAAGCATCGGAATCTATAACTAGTGTCACAGGAATGGTTCAAAACATACACGGTAGGAAGAGTCAGTTTTCTTGCACTTAAGTCGCCATTGTGCCTTTTGTATTTAATTCCGATGAAATATCTGTGATTCATCGTCAATAAGAAGGTCAGAGGGATACCGTAAACCTGAAGTGAAGCATCGAATCTATAACTAGTGTCACAGGAATGGTTCAAAACGTAGACAGTAAGAAGAGTCAGTTTTCTTGTATTTAAGTCGGGGTTGTGCCTCTTCTATTTATTTCCGATGCAATTTCTGTGTTTCATCGTCAATAATAAAGTCAGAGGGATACAGTAATCCTGAGGTGAAGTATCGGAATCTATAACTAGTGTCACAGAAATGGTTCAAAACATAGACAGTAAGAAGTGTCAGTTTTCTTGTACTTAAGTCGGCATTGTGACTTTTGTATTTAATTCCGATGCAATTTCTGTGTTTCATCGTCAATAAGAAGGTCAGAGGGATACAGTAAACGTGAAGTAAAGCATCGGAATCTATAACTAGTGTCACAGGAATGGTTCAAAACATAGACAGTAAGAAGAGTCAGTTTTCTTGTACTTAAGTCGGCATTGTGCTTTTTGTATTTATCTCCCATGCAATTTCTGTGTTTCATCGTCAATAAGAAGGTCAGAGGGATACAGTAAACCTGAAGTGAAGCATCGGAATCTATAACAAGTGCCACAGGAATGGTTCAAAACATAGACAAATAGAAGAGTCAGTTTTCTTGTACTTAAGTCGGCATTGTGCCTTTTGTATTTAATTCCGATGCAATTTCTGTATTTCATCGTCAAAAAGAAGGTCAGAGGGATACAGTAAACCTGAAGTGAAGCATCAGAATCTATAACTAGTGTCACAGGAATGGTTCAATCATAGACAGTAAGAAGAGTCAGTTTTCTTGTACTTAAGTCGGCACTGTGACTTTTGTATTTAATTCCGATGCAATTTCTGTGTTTCATCGTCAATAGGAAGGTCAGAGGGATACAGTAAACCTGAAGTGAAACATCGGAATCTATAACTAGTGTCACATGAATGGTTCAGACATAGACAGTAAGAAGAGTCAGTTTTCTTGTACATAAGTCGGCATTGGGCTTTTGTATTTAATTCCGATACAATTTCTGAGTTTCATCGTCAATAAGAAGGTCAGATGGATACAGTAAACCTGAAGTGAAGCATCGGAAGCTATAACAAGTGTCACATGAATGGTTCAAAACATAGACAGTAAGAAGAGTCTGTTTTCATGTACTTAAGTCGGCATTGTGACTTTTGTATTTAATTCCGATACAATTTCTGTGTTTCAACGTCAATAAGAAGGTCAGAGGGATACAGTAAAAATGAAGTGAAGCATCGGAATCTACGACTAGTGTCACAGGAATGGTTCAAAGCATAGACAGTAGGAAGAGTCAGTTTTCTTGTACTTAAGTCGGCATTGTGCCTTTTCTATTTATTTCCGATGCAATTTCTGTGTTTCATCGTCAATAAGAAGGTCAGGGGGATACAGTAAACCTGAAGTAAAGCATCGGAATCTATAACGAGTGTCACATGAATGGTTCAAAATATAGACAGTAAGAAGATTCAGTTTTGTTGTACTTAAGTCGGCATTGTACCTTTTGTACTAATTCCGATGCAATTTCTGTGTTTCATCGTCAATAAGAAGGTCAGAGGGGTACAGTAAACCTGAAGTGAAGCATCGGTATCTATAACTAGTGTCACAGGAATGGTTCAAAACATACACGGTAGGAAGAGTCAGTTTTCTTGTACTTAAGTCGGCAATGTGCCTTTTCTATTTAATTCCGATGCAATTTCTGTGTTTCAACGTCAATAAGAAAGTCAGAGGAATACAGTATAAATGAAGTGAAGCATCGGAATCTATAACTCGTGTCACAGGAATGATTCAATCATAGACAGTAAGAAGAGTCAGTTTTCTTGTACTTAAGTCGGCTTTGTGACTTTTGTATTTAATTCCGAAGCAAATTTCTGTGTTTCATCGTCAATAAGAAGGTCAGAGGGATACAGTAAACCTGAGGTGAAGAATCGGAATCTATAACTAGTGTCACAGGAATGGTTCAAAGCATAGACAGTAAGAAGAGTCAGTTTTGTTGTACTTAAGTCGGCGTTGTGCCTTTTCTATTTATTTCCGATGCAATTTCGGTGTTTAATCTTCAATAAGAAAGTCAGAGGGATACAGTAAAAATGAAGTAAAGCATCGGAATCTAAAACTAGTATCACAGGAATGGATCAAAACAAAGACAGTAAGAAGAGTCAGTTTTCTTGTACTTAAGTCGGCCTTGTGCCTTTTGTATTTAACTCCGATGCAATTTCTGTGTTTCTTCGTCAATAAGAAGGTCAGAGGGATACAGTAAACCTGAAGTGAAGCATCGGAATCTATAACTAGTGTCACAGGAATGGTTCAAAACATAGGCAGTAAGAAGAGTCAGTTTTCTTGTACTTAAGTCGGCGGTGTGCCTTTTGTATTAATCTCCGATGCAGTTTCTGTGTTTCACCGTCAATAAGAAGGTCAGAGAGATACAGTAATCCTGAAGTGAAGCATCAGTATCTATAACTAGTGCCACAGGAATGGTTCAATCATAGACAGTAAGAAGAGTCAGTTTTCTTGTACTTAAGTCGGCATTGTGACTTTTGTATTTAATTCCGATGCAATTTCTGTGTTTCATCGTCAATAAGAAGGTCAGAGGGATACAGTAAACCTGAAGTGAAGCATCGGAATCTATAACTATTGTCACATGAATGGTTCAGACATAGACAGTAAGAAGAGTCTGTTTTCTTGTACTTAAGTCGGCATTTTGCCTTTTGTATTTAATTCCGATGCAATTTCTGTGTTTCATCGTCAATAAGAAGGTCAGAGGGATACAGTAATCAAAAAGCGAAGCATCGGAATCTATAACTAGTGTCACAGGAATGTCTCAAAACATAGACAGTAAGAAGAGTCAATTTTTTTGTACTGAAGTAAGCATTGTGCCTTTTCCATTTAATTCCGATGCAATTTCTGTGTTTCATCGTCAATAAGAAGGTCAGAGGGATACGGTAAACCTGAAGAGAAGCATCGGAATCTATAACTAGTGTCACAGGAATGATTCAATCGCAGACAGTAAGAAGAGTCAGTTTTCTTGTACTTAAGACGGCATTGTGACTTTTGTATTTAATTCCGATGCAATTTCTGTGTTTCAACGTCAATAAGAAAGTCAGAGGGATACAGTAAACCTGAGGTGAAGTATCGGAATCTATAACTAGTGTCACTGGAATGGTTCAAAACATAGACAGTATGAAGAGTCAGTTTTCTTGTACTTAAGTCGGCTTTGTGCCTTTTCTATTTAATTCCGAAGCAATTACTGTGTTTCATCGTCAATAAGAAGGTCAGAGGGATACAGTAAACCTGAAGTGAAGCATCGGAATCTATAACTAGTGTCACAGGAATGGTTCAAAACATAGACAGTAGGAAGAGTCAGTTTTCTTGTACTTAAGTCGGCATTGTGCCTTTTGTATTTAATTCCAATGAAATATCTGTGTTTCATCGTCAATAAGAAGTTCAGAGGGATACAGTAAACCAGAAGTGAATCATCGGAATCTATAACTAGTGTCACAGGAATGGTTCAAAACATAGACAGTAACAAGTGTCAGTTTTCTTGTACTTAAGTCGGCATTGTGCCTTTTGTATTTAATTCCGATGAAATTTCTGTGTTTCATCGTCAATAAGAAGGTCAAAGGGATACAATAAACCTGAAGTGAAGCATCGAATCTATAACTAGTGTCACAGGAATGGTTCAAAGCATAGACGGTAAGAAGAGTCAGTTTTCTTGTACTTATGTCGGCATTGTGCCTCTTCTATTTAGTTCCGATGCAATTTCTGTGTTTCATCGTCAATAAGAAAGTCAGAGGTATACAGTAAAAATGAAGTGAAGCATCGGAATCTATAACTAGTGTCACAGGAATGGTTCAAAACGTAGACAGTAATAAGAGTCAGTTTTCTTGTACTTAAGTCGGCAATGTGCCTTTTGTATTTAACTCCGATGCCAATTCTGTGTTTCATCGACAATAAGAAGGTCAGAAGGATACAGTAAATCTGAAGTGAAGCATCGGAATCTATAACTAGTGTCACATGAAAGGTTCAAAACATAGGCAGTAGGGAGAGTCAGTTTTCCTGTACTTAAGTCGGCTTTGTGCCTTTTCTATTTAATTCCGATGCAATTTCTGTGTTTCAACGTCAATAACAAAGTCAGAGGGATACAGTAAAAATGAAGAGAAGCATCGGAATCTATGACTAGTGTCACAGGAATGGTTCAAAGCATAGACAGTTTGAAGAGTCAGTTTTCTTGTACTTAAGTTGGCGTTGTGCCTTTTCTATTTATTTCCGATGCAATTTCTGTGTTTCATCGTCAATAAGAAGGTCAGAGGGATACAGTAAACCTGAAGTGAAGCATCGGAATCTATAACTAGTGTCACAGGAATGGTTCAAAACATAGACAGTAAGAAGAGTCAGTTTTCTTGTACTTAAGTCGGCATTGTAACTTTTGTATATAATTCCGATGCAATTTCTGTGTTTCATCGTCAATAAGAAGGTCAGAGGGATACAGTAATCCTGAGGTGAAGTATCGGAATCTATAACTAGTGTCACAGAAATGGTTCAAAACATAGACAGTAAGAGGAGTCAGTTTTCTTGTACTTAAGTCGGCATTGTGCCTTTTGCATTTAATTCCGATGCAATTTCTGTGTTTCATCGTCAATAAGAAGGTCAGAGGGATACAGTAAACCTGAAGTGAAGCATCGGAATCTATAACTAGAGTCACAGGAATGGTTCAAAACATACACGGTAGGAAGAGTCAGTTTTCTTGCACTTAAGTCGCCATTGTGCCTTTTGTATTTAATTCCGATGAAATATCTGTGATTCATCGTCATTAAGAAGGTCAGAGGGATACCGTAAACCTGAAGTGAAGCATCGAATCTATAACTAGTGTCACAGGAATGGTTCAAAACGTAGACAGTAAGAAGAGTCAGTTTTCTTGTATTTAAGTCGGGGTTGTGCCTCTTCTATTTATTTCCGATGCAATTTCTGTGTTTCATCGTCAATAATAAAGTCAAAGGGATACAGTAATCCTGAGGTGAAGTATCGGAATCTATAACTAGTGTCACAGAAATGGTTCAAAACATAGACAGTAAGAAGTGTCAGTTTTCTTGTACTTAAGTCGGCATTGTGACTTTTGTATTTAATTCCGATGCAATTTCTGTGTGTCATCGTCAATAAGAAGGTCAGAGGGATACAGTAAACGTGAAGTAAAGCATCGGAATCTATAACTAGTGTCACAGGAATGGTTCAAAACATAGACAGTAAGAAGAGTCAGTTTTCTTGTACTTAAGTCGGCATTGTGCTTTTTGTATTTATCTCCCATGCAATTTCTGTGTTTCATCGTCAATAAGAAGGTCAGAGGGATACAGTAATCCTGAGGTGAAGTATCGGAATCTATAACTAGTGTCACAGAAATGGTTCAAAACATAGACAGTAAGAGGAGTCAGTTTTCTTGTACTTAAGTCGGCATTGTGACTTTTGCATTTAAATCCGATGCAATTTCTGTGTTTCATCGTCAATAAGAAGGTCAGAGGGATACAGTAAACCTGAAGTGAAGCATCGGAATCTATAACTAGTGTCACAGGAATGGTTCAAAACATACACGGTAGTAAGAGTCAGTTTTCTTGTACTTAAGTCGCCATTGTGCCTTTTGTATTTAATTCCGATGAAATATCTGTGATTCATCGTCAATAAGAAGGTCAGAGGGATACCGTAAACATGAAGTGAAGCATCAAATCTATAACTAGTGTCACAGTAATGGTTCAAAGCGTAGACAGTAAGAAGAGTCAGTTTTCTTGTACTTAAGTCGGCATTGTGCCTTTTGTATTTAATTCCAATTCAAGTTCTGTATGTCATCGTCAAAAAGAAGGTCAGAGGGATACAGTAAACCTGAAGTGAAGCATCAGAATCTATAACTAGTGTCACAGAAATGGTTCAATCATAGACAGTAAGAAGAGTCAGTTTTCTTGTACTTAAGTAAGCATTGTGCCTTTTCTATTTAATTCCGATGCAATTTCTGTGTTTCATCGTCAATAAGAAGGTCAGAGGGATACGGTAAACCTGAAGAGAAGCATCGGAATCTATAACTAGTGTCACAGGAATGGTTCAATCGTAGACAGTAAGAAGAGTCAGTTTTCTTGTACTTAAGTCGGCATTGTGACTTTTGTATTTAATTCCGATGCAATTTCTGTGTGTCATCGTCAATAAGAAGGTCAGAGGGATACAGTAAACGTGAAGTAAAGCATCGGAATCTATAACTAGTGTCACAGGAATGGTTCAAAACTTAGCCAGTAAGAAGTGTCAGTTTTCTTGTACTTAAGTCGGCATTGCGCTTTTTCTATTTAATTCCGAAGCAATTCCTGTGTTTCATCGTCAATAAGAAGGTCAGAGGGATACAGTAAACCTGAAGTGAAGCATCGGAATCTATAACTAGTGTCACAGGAATGGTTCAAAACATAGACAGTAAGAAGAGTCAGTTTTCTTGTACTTAAGTCGGCATTGTGCCTTTTGTATTTAATTCCGATGAAATTTCTGTGTATCATCGTCAATAAGAAGGTCAGAGGGATACAATAAACCTGAAGTGAAGCATCGAATCTATAACTAGTGTCACAGGAATGGTTCAAAGCATAGACGGTAAGAAGAGTCAGTTTACTTGTACTTAAGTCAGCTTTGTGACTTTTGTATTTAATTCCGATGCAATTTCTGGGTTTCATCGTCAATAAGAAGGTCAGAGGGATACAGTAAACCTGAAGTGAAGCATCGGTATCTATAACTAGTGTCACAGGAATGGTTCAAAACATACACGGTAGGAAGAGTCAGTTTTCCTGTACTCAAGTCGGCAATGTGCCTTTTCTATTTAATTCCGATGCAATTTCTGTGTTTCAACGTCAATAAGAAAGTCAGAGGGATACAGTAAAAATGAAGAGAAGCATCGGAATCTATAACTCGTGTCACAGGAATCATTCAATCATAGACAGTAAGAAGAGTCAGTTTTCTTGTACTTAAGTCGGCTTTGTGACTTTTGTATTTAATTCCGATGCAATTTCTGTGTTTCATCGTCAATAAGAAGGTCAGAGTCATACAGTAAACCTGAGGTGAAGAATCGGAATCTATAACTAGTGTCACAGGAATGGTTCAAAGCATAGACAGTAAGAAGAGTCAGTTTTGTTGTACTTAAGTCGGCGTTGTGCCTTTTCTATTTATTTCCGATGCAATTTCGGTGTTTAATCGTCAATAAGAAAGTCAGAGGGATACAGTAAAAATGAAGTAAAGCATCGGAATCTAAAACTAGTATCACAGGAATGGATCAAAACATAGACAGTAAGAAGAGTCAGTTTTCTTGTACTTAAGTCGGCCTTGTGCTTTTTGTATTTAACTCCGATGCAATTTCTGTGTTTCTTCGTCAATAAGAAGGTCAGAGGGATACAGTAAACCTGAAGTGAAGCATCGGTATCTATAACTAGTGTCACAGGAATGGTTCAATCATAGACAGTAAGAAGAGTCAGTTTTCTTGTACTTAAGTCGGCATTGTGACTTTTGTATTTAATTCCGATGCAATTTCTGTGTTTCATCGTCAATAAGAAGGTCAGAGGGATACAGTAAACCTGAAGTGAAGCATCGGAATCTATAACTAGTGTCACATGAATGGTTCAGACATAGACAGTAAGAAGAGTCTGTTTTCTTGTACTTAAGTCGGCATTGTTCCTTTTGTATTTAATTCCGATGCAATTTCTGTGTTTCATCGTCAATAAGAAGGTCAGAGTGATACAGTAATCAAAAAGCGAAGCATCGGAATCTATAACTAGTGTCACAGGAATGTCTCAAAACATAGACAGTAAGAAGAGTCAATTTTTTTGTACTTAAGTAAGCATTGTGCCTTTACCATTTAATTCCGATGCAATTTCTGTGTTTCATCGTCAATAAGAAGGTCAGAGGGATACGGTAAACCTGAAGAGAAGCATCGGAATCTATAACTAGTGTCACAGGAATGATTCAATCGTAGACAGTAAGAAGAGTCAGTTTTCTTGTACTTAAGTCGGCATTGTGACTTTTGTATTTAATTCCGATGCAATTTCTGTGTTTCAACGTCGATAAGAAGGTCAGAGGGATACAGTAAACCTGAGGTGAAGTATCGGAATCTATAACTAGTGTCACAGGAATGGTTCAAAACATAGACAGTAGGAAGAGTCAGTTTTCTTTTACTTAAGTCGGCATTGTGCCTTTTGTATTTAATTCCAATGAAATATCTGTGTTTCATCGTCAATAAGAAGTTCAGAGGGATACAGTAAACCAGAAGTGAATCATCGGAATCTATAACTAGTGTCACAGGAATGGTTCAAAACATAGACAGTAACAAGTGTCAGTTTTCTTGTACTTAAGTCGGCATTGTGCCTTTTGTATTTAATTCCGATAAATTTTCTGTGTTTCATCGTCAATAAGAAGGTCAAAGGGATACAATAAACCTGAAGTGAAGCATCGAATCTATAACTAGTGTCACAGGAATGGTTCAAAGCATAGACGGTAATAAGAGTCAGTTTTCTTGTACTTAAGTCGGCAATGTGCCTTTTGTATTTAACTCCGGTGCAAATTCTGTGTTTCATCGACAATAAGAAGGTCAGAAGGATACAGTAAACCTGAAGTGAAGCATCGGAATCTATAACTAGTGTCACATGAAAGGTTCAAAACATAGGCAGTATGGAGAGTCAGTTTTCTTGTACTTAAGTCGGCTTTGTGCCTTTTCTATTTAATTCCGATGCAATTTCTGTGTTTCAACGTCAATAACAAAGTCAGAGGGATACAGTAAAAATGAAGTGAAGCATCGGAATCTATGACTAGTGTCACAGGAATGGTTCAAAGCATAGACAGTAAGAAGAGTCAGTTTTCTTGTACTTAAGTCGGCGTTGAGCCTTTTCTATTTATTTCCGATGCAATTTCTGTGTTTCATCGTCAATAAGAAGGTCAGAGGGATACAGTAAACCTGAAGTGAAGCATCGGAATCTATAACTAGTGTCACAGGAATGGTTCAAAACATAGACAGTAAGAAGAGTCAGTTTTCTTGTACTTAAGGCGGCATTGTGCCTTTTGCATTTAATTCCGAGGCAATTTCTGTGTTTCATCGACAATAAGAAGGTCAGAGGGATACAGTAAACCTGAAGTGAAGCATCGGAATCTATAACTAGTGTCACAGGAATGGTTTAAAACATACACGGTAGGTAGAGTCAGTTTTCTTGTACTTAAGTCGGCAATGTGCCTTTTCTATTTAATTCCGATGCAATTTCTGTGTTTCAACGTAAATAAGAAAGTCAGAGGGATACAGTAAAAATGAAGTGAAGCATCGGAATCTATAACTCGTGTCACAGGAATGATTCAATCATAGACAGTAAGAAGAGTCGGTTTTCTTGTACTTAAGTATGCTTTGTGACTTTTGTATTTAATTTGGATGCAAATTTCTGTGTTTCATCGTCAATAAGAAGGTCAGAGGGATACAGTAAACCTGAGGTGAAGTATCGGAATCTATAACTAGTGTCACAGGAATGGTTCAAAGCATAGACAGTAAGAAGAGTCAGTTTTGTTGTACTTAAGTCGGCGTTGTGCCTTTTCTATTTATTTCCGATGCAATTTCGGTGTTTAATCGTCAATAAGAAAGTCAGATGGATACAGTAAAAATGAAGTAAAGCATCGGAATCTATAACTAGTATCACAGGAATGGATCAAAACATAGGCAGTAAGAAGAGTCAGTTTTCTTGTACTTAAGTCGGCATTGTGCCTTTTGTATTTAACTCCGATGCAATTTCTGTGTTTCATCGTCAATAAGAAGGTCAGAGGGATACAGTAAACCTGAAGAGAAGCATCGGAATCTATAACTAGTGCCACAGGAATGATTCAATCATAGACAGTAAGAAGAGTCAGTTTTCTTGTACTTAAGTCGGCATTGTAACTTTTGTATATAATTCCGATGCTATTTCTGTGTTTTATCGTCAATAAGAAGGTCAGAGGGATACAGTAATCCTGAGGTGAAGTATCGGAATCTATAACTAGTGTCACAGAAATGGTTCAAAACATAGACAGTAAGAGGGGTCAGTTTTCTTGTACTTAAGTCGGCATTGTGCCTTTTGCATTTAAATCCGATGCAATTTCTGTGTTTCATCGTCAATAAGAAGGTCAGAGGGATACAGTAAACCTGAAGTGAAGCATCGGAATCTATAACTAGTGTCACAGGAATGGTTCAAAACATACACGTTAGGAAGAGTCAGTTTTCTTGTACTTAAGTCGCCATTGTGCCTTTTGTATTTAATTCCGATGAAATATCTGTGATTCATCGTCAATAAGAAGGTCAGAGGGATACCGTAAACATGAAGTGAGGCATCGAATCTGTAGTGTCGGTAGCTGGGCCGACACCGTGACGTTGATGGCTGAAAATGAAAGCTAGACTAACGCTGTAGCCGATAGTGCACGCAAGGCTAAAGCAGACGGGCGTGAAGTCTGGAACATGAGAACTTATAAATGAATAAGAAGAAAAGTATGTAGATGCTTATTACTTATCTTTTATTGAGGCCTTGGAATACATCTCTCTTGAATACTTGTAAGCTATAGGCACTGATACAAATGGCGCCTTGCTAGTTCGTTGCCATTAACTTAGCTGATGGCTATTCTGTCTCTCGGCTAATGAGAGAGAAAGGCTTCGTACAACTGGGCGATAGCTAGGTTCGCGTACAACTGGGGCGAGTCCACTCTCGTATCACGAGACCTGCCTTGGTGGTGGCGCTAGGTCTGCGATCACAGTGGCGACACGCGGGTCCGACATGTACTACATGGACCGCGGCCGATTTAAGCTACCACCTAGCAAGTGTGGTGTCTGGCGGTGACACCACATTCCTCCCCCGCAAATCGGCGAACGGTCGTGAGATAAGGCTTCCGCCCGCCGTGGGGAGGACCACATGTTGACGTATGCGATGAGGTGGGGAGCCTAACAACAGGCGAGGCTGTGCCACCCGCACCCGGCCATCCGGTCCGAGGGGAGCTAGGAAACGCCTGCAAAACTAGTCCAGGGTGCACGTCAACATGCGGTGTATGCGCCCGTAATAAGACAGGAGGGACCGAAGGGTCGATGTCCATGGCGGCGGGGTAGCCGACGCGCGATGACGTCATGTGGTCCGGAGCGGGCGGGAGTTCCATGGCGGAGGACAGCTGGTCACGGGAAGCGACCGGCGGCGCGTGACCCTGGGAGGCGCTTGGCGGCTGCAGCGAAGCGTCTAATGCTGGCGGCGCCGGCGGGAGAACCAGCGGCGGCGGCGGCGGCGGCTGCTGCTGCTGCTGCTGCGGCGGCGGCGGCGCGTCGCCATGGGGCAAAATGGAAGGCATCGTCGGTAACACCTGGGGATGAGGCGAGCCAGTAGATGGGTCCCCAGGGCGCTGACCGGACGGCACCGTCGCTGAAAGCAGACGGGGAGCGGCAGAACCCGAGCGACGACAGAGGCGCAGCTGATTGAGATGCCGACGCACCTCACCAGAGGCCCCCAAAACCAAATACATCGCGCGGCCGAGGCAGCGAAGAATGCGCCCAGCGAGCCAACGCCGTGAACCTCGATAGTTGCGATAAAATACAACGCCGCCTGGAGCAAAAGCAGGAGTCTGCCGCTGCACAGGAACCTGATGCGGCGGATGCAGCAAAGACATCAAGGTGCGATGAGGACGACCGTGGAGCAACTCAGCCGGCGAGCGACCATCTCGGGGCTGAGAGCGATACGAAGACAAAAAGAGCAACAATGCGTCCTCCCGAGAATGCGACTCTTTCAATTTCAACATCTGTGACTTGAAAGTCCGGACCAATCGTTCAGCGGCACCGTTGGACTGAGGCGAAAACGGCGCGGATGTCAGATGTTGAATACCATTGGCCCGGCAGAATGACTGAAATTCTGCGGACATGAATTGTGGGCCATTGTCGGAAACAATAGTCTGCGGAAGACCTTCAATGCAAAAGATAGCAGACAACGCTTGGATGGTGGCGAAGGACGTCGTGGAAGACATCCGGACAACAAAAGGAAAATTACTGAAGGCGTCGACCAGAACCAACCATCGAGCATTCCAGAATGGACCAGCAAAATCAATGTGCAAGCGTTGCCAAGGGGAAGTGGCTTTTGGCCACGCAAAGACTTTCCGCGGCGGTGCGGACTGGTGTTCGGCACACGCCGGGCACGAAGAACACATATTCGTAATCGCAGCATCGATTCCGAACCAAGTACAGTGCTGACGAGCAAGTTGTTTCGTCCGCACTATACCCCAATGTCCTTGGTGAAGAAGCCGTAAAACAGAGGACTGTAACGAACGTGGGACCACGACTCTGGACTGATCATTATCAGAACGCAACAACAAAACACCACGTCGAACAAAAAGTCTCTCCTTGTGAGCAAAAAATCGGCGAACCAACGGATCCTCGATCCGAGACTTTGACAAAGGCCATTGCGTAGCAACAAAACGTAAAACAGTAGCAAGGACAGGGTCAGCAGCTGTGGCTGTAGCGACACGACGAAAATCAATCGGAAACGATTCGACCACTTCATCGGTTGCCGAATCAATGAACATGCAAGCAAGTTCGGAAGAATCGAATGCTTTATCCTCAGCAACAGGCAAACGGGACAACGCATCGGCGTTTCCGTGCTTAGCAGTGGACCGATACAAGATATCGTAGCGGTACTGCGAGAGGAAAATAGACCAGCGAATGAATTTCTGCGCTGTACGTGGAGGTACAGGCTTGGTCGGATGAAAAAGCGATGTCAAAGGTTTGTGGTCTGTGATGATGGTAAAGTGACGACCATACAAGAAATCATGGAACTTAGTAACACCAAACACGAGAGCCAAAGCTTCTTTCTCTATCTGTGAATAATTTCTTTGCGCAGACGAGAGCAATTTGGACGCAAAGGCAATAGGGCGATCATGGGAGCCAACTTTGTGCGCAAGCACAGCACCGATCCCGAAATCCGATGCATCTACCATCAACAAAAGGGGTTTCTGGGGATCGAATGGCGTAAGGCAAGTATTAGAAAGCAACGCCGATTTCAACTGGCGAAAGGCGCGTTCACATTCCGTCGTCCAGACGAACGGAACACCTTTACGGCGTAAGCGATGAAGCGGAGCTGAAATGGAAGAGGCATTGCGCACATATTTATGATAATAGTTAATTTTACCCAACACACTCTGTAGCTGTTTCAGATTTTGAGGGGAAGGCAAATCGTGTATGGCACGGAGGTGCTCTGGACTTGGATGTATGCCTTGGGCATTAATGACATGTCCCAGGTATGGTAAGTCACGAGCAAAAAACACACATTTGTCCTTCCTCAAGCGAAGACCATTTTGCCGCAAGACCTGAAATAATGTTCGTAAATTCGCAAGATGGTCTTCTTCTGTTTGTCCGGAGATCACTATATCGTCCAGATAGTTTGCTGCAGTAGGGACCGACGCACAAACAGTTTGTAAATATTGCTGAAACAAGGCAGGGGCGGATGCACACCCGAATGGCAGTCTTTTGAAGCGGTACAATCCAAGATGCGTGTTAACCACCAATACGCGCTGGGATTCGTCGTCCACCGGTATTTGCAAGTACGCATCGGCTAGGTCCAACTTTGAAAAATATTTTCCCGGGCACAGTTTAGCAAAAAGATCTTCCGGGCGGGGCAAAGGAAAAGTAGCAGTCACTAGCTGTGGATTCACTGTGGCCTTGAAGTCCACGCAAAGTCTCAATTTTCCGGAAGGTTTTGGCAAAATTACTAAGGGTGAGGCCCAGAGAGAAGCTTGCACACGTTCAATTACTCCCTGTGATTCGAGGTCGTGTAACGTTCTTGCGACCTCATCACGCAATGCGTGGGGAACATTGCGCGCCCTGAAAAATTTCGGTTGCGCGTTTACCTTCAGTTCTAAATGTGCTTCATAGTTTTTAGCGCAACCTAAGCCCGGTGCAAAAATGTCTGCAAATTCGTCACACAGCCGAGAAACACTGTCTGTAGGCACAGTCTGATTCACTGATAGGACCTGATTTACAATAGACATGTTAAACAACTTAAATAAATCTAGACCAAATAAGTTCACTGCAGAAGAAGAACGAAGAACGTAAAATGACACAAGTTTTGTTTGTCCCTTGAATGTTGCAAGAAGGCTGCACTGTCCTAACACAGGAATTTTCTGTCCGGAATATGTAGTGAGCTTAACATTTGCGGCACGCAACGGAGGTGCGCCCAGTTGTTTGTATGTGTCGTGATTGAGCAATGAAACTGCAGCTCCGGTATCGAGCTGGAATGGTATCACTTTGCCTTCAAAGTCTAAGTCAACAAAAAGTTTATTGTCCTGCTGACGACAAGAGCGACTGTTTTGTGCAATTGGAACAGACACTGGTACAGAATCACTTGCTAATTGACGTGATTTCCGGCGACGTCGACGCACAGTTTTTGTGGGACGATTTTTGTCACTGTTAGAGAAAGTGTCACTGGACGAAGTGGAATTAACGACATGAATGTCCATAGGCGAAGGTCCACGAGCCTGAGTGTCCTTGGTTCGATTCCGGCGCGAAGCAAAGGGCCTGGAATGATTGTGATTGTCTGATCTGAGCTTTTTCTGGCAAACACTTTGAACATGTCCTTTCTTATTGCAGAAAAAGCAAATAGCTTGGCGTGACGGGCAATGTTCACGCGAATGTCTAGTAGCACACCGCGGGCATGATTTCACTGCATTTGCGGGCTGGCGCGGCACACCTGGCTTAGCGCGCGGCGTCAGCTGTGCGGACGGCCGCGAGGGCAGTTGACCGGGCCGCGTTGCGCGAGCGCGCCCGGCGGGCCGGTTAATGTTACACACAGCTGGCGAAGTTTCAAAAGATTCCTGAGCACAGTCAAGTGTGTCCTGTCTATCCAATATGTCTATCACTTGTTGAAGGGAGGGATTAACTAGTTTCAAAATTTGCTCCCGTATGCGAACATCAGAAACGTTCTGTGCAATTGCATCACGCACCATTGTATCTGAATAAGAAAGACCACAGTCACATTCAAAGGCACAGTCCCTAGTAAGTCCTTGCAATGTTGCTACCCACTCCCTATTAGTTTGACCGGCCGTACGTTTTGTACGAAAAAACGTATACCGTTTTGCAACCACATTAACTGTTTCTTTGAAATAGGCATCTAATGCAGACAAAATTTCCTCGTAGGACAAAGTTGCTACGTCTCGTCGGGGAAACAATTTCACTATCACACGGTATGTGGACACACCGACACAAGAAAGCAAAAACGGCTGCCGCTCA
Source organism: Schistocerca piceifrons (assembly GCF_021461385.2). Lineage (NCBI taxonomy): Eukaryota > Metazoa > Arthropoda > Insecta > Orthoptera > Acrididae > Schistocerca > Schistocerca piceifrons. Next base: position 1,132,902,139 of record NC_060139.1, read on the forward strand.
TTACCTTGAATTCTGTAGGCAGCAAGGTGGAAGTTGAACTGGCGAGACCACTCTTGCCACGTCTCATCGGCTGCCACGTACGGTCGAAAGGGAGGTGCAACAGCGTTCAGTGGCAGCGGTAGCGAAGAAGCGGCGGCGGCCGCATCGGTTTGAATGGTACGTTGACCCTGGATGAGCTGTCCAAGGGCATCCAGTAACGCCTGCGTCTGCTGATTCTGCAAGCGATAAAATTCGGACAGTACATCTGGAGAATGTGGCGAAGCCATGACACAATTAAATGTAAGCAATCAGAAAAAGTTCACTTTTCCCTCGTCGCCAATAAATGTAGTGTCGGTAGCTGGGCCGACACCGTGACGTTGATGGCTGAAAATGAAAGCTAGACTAACGCTGTAGCCGATAGTGCACGCAAGGCTAAAGCAGACGGGCGTGAAGTCTGGAACATGAGAACTTATAAATGAATAAGAAGAAAAGTATGTAGATGCTTATTACTTATCTTTTATTGAGGCCTTGGAATACATCTCTCTTGAATACTTGTAAGCTATAGGCACTGATACAAATGGCGCCTTGCTAGTTCGTTGCCATTAACTTAGCTGATGGCTATTCTGTCTCTCGGCTAATGAGAGAGAAAGGCTTCGTACAACTGGGCGATAGCTAGGTTCGCGTACAACTGGGGCGAGTCCACTCTCGTATCACGAGACCTGCCTTGGTGGTGGCGCTAGGTCTGCGATCACAGTGGCGACACGCGGGTCCGACATGTACTACATGGACCGCGGCCGATTTAAGCTACCACCTAGCAAGTGTGGTGTCTGGCGGTGACACCACAGAATCTATAACTAGTGTCACAGGAATGGTTCAAAGCGTAGACAGTAAGAAGAGTCAGTTTTCTTGTACTTACGTCGGGGTTGTGCCTTTTCTATTTATTTCCGATGCAATTTCTGTGTTTCATCGTCAATAAGAAAGTCAGAGGGATACAGTAAAAATGAAGTAAAGCATCGGAATCTATAACTAGTGTCACAGGAATGGTTCAAAACATAGACAGTAAGAAGAGTCAGTTTTCTTGTACTTAAGTCGGCATTGTGCCTTTTGTATTTAATTCCAATGCAATTTCTGTATTTCATCGTCAAAAAGAAGGTCAGAGGGATACAGTAAACCTGAAGTGAAGCATCAGAATCTATAACTAGTGTCACAGGAATGGTTCAATCATAGACAGTAAGAAGAGTCAGTTTTCTTGTACTTAAGTAAGCATTGTGCCTTTTCTATTTAATTCCGATGCAATTTCTGTGTTTCATCGTCAATAAGAAGGTCAGAGGGATACGGTAAACCTAAAGAGAAGCATCGGAATCTATAACTAGTGTCACAGGAATGGTTCAATCGTAGACAGTAAGAAGAGTAAGTTTTCTTGTACTTAAGTCGGCATTGTGACTTTTGTATTTAATTCCGATGCAATTTCTGTGTTTCAACGTCAATAAGAAGGTCAGAGGGATACAGTAAACCTGAGGTGAAGTATCGGAATCTATAACTAGTGTCACAGGAATGGTTCAAAACATAGACAGTAAGAAGTGTCAGTTTTCTTGTACTTAAGTCGGCATTGTGCCTTTTCTATTTAATTCCAAAGCAATTTCTGTGTTTCATCGTCAATAAGAAGGTCAGAGGGATACAGTAAACCTGAAGTGAAGCATCGGAATCAATAACTAGTGTCACAGGAATGGTTCAAAACATAGACAGTAGGAAGAGTCAGTTTTCTTGTACATAAGTCGGCATTGTGCCTTTTGTATTTAATTCCAATGAAATATCTGTGTTTCATCGTCAATAAGAAGTTCAGAGGGATACAGTAAACCAGAAGGGAAACATCGGAATCTATAACTAGTGTCACAGGAATGGTTCAAAACATAGACAGTAAGAAGTGTCAGTTTTCTTGTACTTAAGTCGGCATTGTGCCTTTTGTATTTAATTCCGATGAAATTTCTGTGTTTCATCGTCAATAAGAAGGTCAGAGGGATACAATAAACCTGAAGTGAAGCATCGAATCTATAACTAGTGTCACAGGAATGGTTCAAAGCATAGACGGTAAGAAGAGTCAGTTTTCTTGTACTTAAGTCGGCATTGTGCTTTTCTATTTAATTCCGATGCAATTTCTGTGTTCCATCGTCAATAAGAAAGTCAGAGGGATACAGTAAAAATGAAGTGAAGCATCGGAATCTATAACTCGTGTCACAGGAATGATTCAATCATAGACAGTAGGAAGAGTCAGTTTTCTTGTACTTAAGTCGGCTTTGTGACTTTTGTATTTAATTCCGATGCAATTTCTGTGTTTCATCCTCAATAAGAAGGTCAGAGGGATACAGTAAACCTGAGGTGAAGTATCGAAATCTATAACTAGTGTCACCGGAATGGTTCAAAGCATAGACAGTAAGAAGAGTCAGTTTTGTTGTACTTAAGTCGGCGTTGTGCCTTTTCTATTTATTTCCGATGCAATTTCGGTGTTTAATCGTCAATAAGAAAGTCAGAGGGATACAGTAAAAATGAAGTGAAGCATCGGAATCTATGACTAGTGTCACAGGAATGGTTCAAAGCATAGGCAGTAAGAAGAGTCAGTTTTTTTGTACTTAAGTCGGCGTTGTGCCTTTTCTATTTATTTCCGATGCAATTTCTGTGTTTCATCGTCAATAAGAAGGTCAGAGGGATACAGTAAACCTGATGTAAAGCATCGGAATCCATAACTAGTGTCACAGGAATGGTTCAAAACATAGACAGTAAGAAGAGTCAGTTTTCTTGTACTTCAGACGGCATTGTGCCTTTTGCATTTAATTCCGATGCAATTTCTGTGTTTCATCGTCAATAAGAAGGTCAGAGGGATACAGTAAACCTGAAGTGAAGCATCGGAATTTATAACTAGTGTCACAGGAATGGTTCAAAACATACACGGTAGGAAGAGTCAGTTTTCTTGTACTTAAGTCGGCAATGTGCCTTTTCTATTTAATTCCGATGCAATTTTTGTGTTTCAACGTCAATAAGAAAGTCAGAGGGATACAGTAAAAATGAAGTGAAGCATCGGAATCTATAACTAGTATCACAGGAATGGATCAAAACATAGACAGTAACAAGAGTCAGTTTTCTTGTACTTAAGTCGGCATTGTGCCTTTTGTATTTAACTCCGATGCAATTTCTGTGTTTCATCGTCAATAAGAAGGTCAGAGGGATACAGTAAACCTGAAGTGAGGCATCGGAATCTATGACTAGTGTCACAGGAATGGTTCAAAGCATAGACAGTAAGAAGAGTCAGTTTTCTTGTACATAAGTCGGCGTTGTGCCTTTTGTATTTAATTCCGATGCAATTTCTGAGTTTCATCGTCAATAAGAAGGTCCGATGGATACAGTAAACCTGAAGTGAAGCATCGGAAGCTATAACAAGTGTCACATGAATGGTTCAAAACATAGACAGTAAGAGGAGTCAGTTTTCTTGTACTTAAGTCGGCTTTGTGCCTTTTCTATTTAATTCCGATGCAATTTCTGTGTTTGATCGTCAATAAGACGGTCAGAGGGATACAGTAAACCTGAAGTGAAGCATCGGAATCTGTAACTAGTGTCACAGGAATGGTTCAAATCATAGACAGTAGGAAGAGTCAGTTTTCTTGTACTTAAGTCGGAATTGTGCCTTTTATACTTAATTCCGATGAAATATCTGTGTTTCATCGTCAATAAGAAGGTCAGAGGGATACAGTAAACCTGAGGTGAAGTATCGGAATCTATAACTAGTGTCACAGGAATGGTTCAAAACTTAGACAGAAAGAAGAGTCAGTTTCCTTGTACTTAAGTCGGCATTGTGCCTTTTCTATTTAATTCCGATGCAATTTCTGTGTTTCAACGTCAATAAGAAAGTCAGAGGGATACAGTAAAAATGAAGTGAAGCATCGGAATCTATAACTAGTGTCACAGGAATGGTTCAAATCATAGACAGTAATAAGAGTCAGTTTTCTTGTACTTAAGTCGGCAATGTGCCTTTTGTATTTAACTCCGATGCAAATTCTGTGTTTCATCGTCAATAAGAAGGTCAGAAGGATAAAGTAAACCTGAAGTGAAGCATCGGAATCTACAACTAGTGTCACAGGAAAGGTTAAAACATAGGCAGTAGGAAGAGTCAGTCTTCTTGTATTTAAGTCGGCATTGTGCCTGTTGTATTTATCTCCGATGCAATTTCTGTGTTACAACGTCAATAAGAAGGTCAGAGGGATACAGTAAACCTGAAGAGAAGCATCGGAATCTATAACTAGTGTCACAGGAATGGATCAAAACATAGCCAGTAAGAAGAGTTAGTTTTCTTGTACTTAAGTCGGCATTGTGCTTTTGTATTTAACTCCGATGCAATTTCTGTGTTTCATCGTCAATAAGAAGGTCAGAGGGATACAGTAAACCTGAAGTGAGGCATCGGAATCTATAACTAGTGTCACATGAATGGTTCAGACATAGACAGTAAGAAGAGTCAGTTTTCTTGTACATAAGTCAGCATTGTGCCATTTGTATTTAATTCCGATGCAATTTCTGAGTTTCATCGTCAATAAGAAGGTCAGATGGATACAGTAAACCTGAAGTGAAGCATCGGAAGCTATAACTAGTGTCGCAGGAATGGTTCAAAACATAGACAGTAAGAAGAGTCAGTTTTCTTGTACTTAAGTCGGCATTGTGCCTTTTCTATTTAATTCCGATGCAATGTCTGTGTTTCATCGTCAATAAGAAAGTCAGAGGGATACAGTAAAAATGAAGTGAAGCATCGGAATCTATAACTAGTGTCACAGGAATGGTTCAAAACATAGACAGTAAGAAGCGTCAGTTTTCTTGTACTTAAGTCGGCATTGTGCCTTTTGTATTTCACTCCGATGCAATTTCTGTGTTTCATCGTCAATAAGAAGGTCAGAAGGATACAGTAAACCTGAAGTGAAGCATCGGAATCTATAACTAGTGTCACAGGAATGGTTCAAAACATAGGCAGTAGAAAGAGTCAGTTTTTAGTACTTAAGTCGGCATTGTGCCTTTTGAATTTATCTCCGATGCAATTTCTGTGTTTCATCGTGAATAAGAAGGTCAGAGGGATACAGTAACCCTGAAGAGAAGCATCGGAATCTATAACTAGTGTCACAAGAATGATTCAATCATAAACAGTAAGAAGAGTCAGTTTTCTTGTACTTAAGTCGGCATTGTGACTTTTGTATTTAATTCCGATGCAATTTCTGTGATTCTTCGTCAATAAGAAGGTCAGAGGGATACAGTAAACCTGAGGTGAAGTATCGGAATCTATAACTAGTGTCACAGTAATGGTTCAAAACGTAGACAGTAGGAAGAGTCAGTTTTGTTGTACTTAAGTCGGCATTGGGCCTTTTGTATTTAATTATGATGAAATATCTGTGTTTCATCGTCAATAAGAAGGTCAGAGGGATACAGTAAACCTGAAGTGAAGCATCGAATCTATAACTAGTGTCACAGGAATGGTTCAAAGCATAGACAGTAAGAAGAGTCAGTTTTCTTGTACTTAAGTCGGCATTGTGGCTTTTGTATTTAACTCTGATGCAATTTCTGTGCTTCATCGTCAATAATAAGGTCAGAGTGATACAGGAAATCTGAAGTGAAGCATCGGAATCTATAACTAGTTTCACAGGAATGGTTCAAAACATAGACAGTAAGAAGAGTCAGTTTTCTTTTACTTAAGTCGGCATTGTGCCTTTTGTATTTAATTCCGATGCAATTTCTGTATTTCATCGCCAATAACAAGGTCAGAGGGATACAGTAAGCCTGAAGTGAAGCATCGGAATCTATAACTAGTGTCACAGGAATGGTTCAATCATAGACAGTAAGAAGAGTCAGTTTTCTTGTACTTAAGTCGGCAGTGTGACTTTTGTATTTAATTCCGATGCAGTTTCTGTGTTTAATCGACAATAAGAAGGTCAGAGGGATACAGTAAACCTGAAGTGAAGCATCGGAATCTATAACTAGTGTCACATGAATCATTCAGACATAGACAGTAAGAAGAGTCACTTTTCTTGTACATAAGTCGGCATTGTGCCTTTTGTATTTAATTCCGATGCAATTTCGGAGTTTCATTGTCAATAAGAAGGTCAGATGGATACAGTAAACCTGAAGTGAAGCATCGGAATCTATAACTAGTGTCACAGGAATGGTTCAAAACATAGACAGTAAGAAGAGTCAGTTTTCTTGTACTTAAGTCGGCTTTGTGCCTTTTCTATTTAATTCCGATGCAATTTCTGTATTTCATCGCCAATAACAAGGTCAGAGGGATACAGTAAGCCTGAAGTGAAGCATCGGAATCTATAACTAGTGTCACAGGAATGGTTCAATCATAGACAGTAAGAAGAGTCAGTTTTCTTGTACTTAAGTCGGCAGTGTGACTTTTGTATTTAATTCCGATGCAGTTTCTGTGTTTAATCGACAATAAGAAGGTCAGAGGGATACAGTAAACCTGAGGTGAAGTATCGGAATCTATAACTAGTGTCACAGGAATGGTTCAAAACTTAGACAGAAAGAAGAGTCAGTTTCCTTGTACTTAAGTCGGCATTGTGCCTTTTCTATTTAATTCCGATGCAATTTCTGTGTTTCAACGTCAATAAGAAAGTCAGAGGGATACAGTAAAAATGAAGTGAAGCATCGGAATCTATAACTAGTGTCACAGGAATGGTTCAAATCATAGACAGTAATAAGAGTCAGTTTTCTTGTACTTAAGTCGGCAATGTGCCTTTTGTATTTAACTCCGATGCAAATTCTGTGTTTCATCGTCAATAAGAAGGTCAGAAGGATAAAGTAAACCTGAAGTGAAGCATCGGAATCTACAACTAGTGTCACAGGAAAGGTTAAAACATAGGCAGTAGGAAGAGTCAGTCTTCTTGTATTTAAGTCGGCATTGTGCCTGTTGTATTTATCTCCGATGCAATTTCTGTGTTACAACGTCAATAAGAAGGTCAGAGGGATACAGTAAACCTGAAGAGAAGCATCGGAATCTATAACTAGTGTCACAGGAATGGATCAAAACATAGCCAGTAAGAAGAGTTAGTTTTCTTGTACTTAAGTCGGCATTGTGCTTTTGTATTTAACTCCGATGCAATTTCTGTGTTTCATCGTCAATAAGAAGGTCAGAGGGATACAGTAAACCTGAAGTGAGGCATCGGAATCTATAACTAGTGTCACATGAATGGTTCAGACATAGACAGTAAGAAGAGTCAGTTTTCTTGTACATAAGTCAGCATTGTGCCATTTGTATTTAATTCCGATGCAATTTCTGAGTTTCATCGTCAATAAGAAGGTCAGATGGATACAGTAAACCTGAAGTGAAGCATCGGAAGCTATAACTAGTGTCGCAGGAATGGTTCAAAACATAGACAGTAAGAAGAGTCAGTTTTCTTGTACTTAAGTCGGCATTGTGCCTTTTCTATTTAATTCCGATGCAATGTCTGTGTTTCATCGTCAATAAGAAAGTCAGAGGGATACAGTAAAAATGAAGTGAAGCATCGGAATCTATAACTAGTGTCACAGGAATGGTTCAAAACATAGACAGTAAGAAGCGTCAGTTTTCTTGTACTTAAGTCGGCATTGTGCCTTTTGTATTTCACTCCGATGCAATTTCTGTGTTTCATCGTCAATAAGAAGGTCAGAAGGATACAGTAAACCTGAAGTGAAGCATCGGAATCTATAACTAGTGTCACAGGAATGGTTCAAAACATAGGCAGTAGAAAGAGTCAGTTTTTAGTACTTAAGTCGGCATTGTGCCTTTTGAATTTATCTCCGATGCAATTTCTGTGTTTCATCGTGAATAAGAAGGTCAGAGGGATACAGTAACCCTGAAGAGAAGCATCGGAATCTATAACTAGTGTCACAAGAATGATTCAATCATAAACAGTAAGAAGAGTCAGTTTTCTTGTACTTAAGTCGGCATTGTGACTTTTGTATTTAATTCCGATGCAATTTCTGTGATTCTTCGTCAATAAGAAGGTCAGAGGGATACAGTAAACCTGAGGTGAAGTATCGGAATCTATAACTAGTGTCACAGTAATGGTTCAAAACGTAGACAGTAGGAAGAGTCAGTTTTGTTGTACTTAAGTCGGCATTGGGCCTTTTGTATTTAATTATGATGAAATATCTGTGTTTCATCGTCAATAAGAAGGTCAGAGGGATACAGTAAACCTGAAGTGAAGCATCGAATCTATAACTAGTGTCACAGGAATGGTTCAAAGCATAGACAGTAAGAAGAGTCAGTTTTCTTGTACTTAAGTCGGCATTGTGGCTTTTGTATTTAACTCTGATGCAATTTCTGTGCTTCATCGTCAATAATAAGGTCAGAGGGATACAGGAAATCTGAAGTGAAGCATCGGAATCTATAACTAGTTTCACAGGAATGGTTCAAAACATAGACAGTAAGAAGAGTCAGTTTTCTTTTACTTAAGTCGGCATTGTGCCTTTTGTATTTAATTCCGATGCAATTTCTGTATTTCATCGCCAATAACAAGGTCAGAGGGATACAGTAAACCTGAAGTGAAGCATCGGAATCTATATCTAGTGTCACAGGAATGGTTCAAAACATAGACAGTAAGAAAAATCAGTTTTCTTGTACTTAAGTCGGCATTGTGCCTTTTGTATTTAATTCCGATGCAATTTCTGTGCTTCATCGTATATAAGAAGGTCAGAGGGATACAGTAAACCTGAAGTGAAACATCGGAATCCATAACTAGTGTCACAGGTATGGTTCAAAACATAGACAGTAAGAAGAGTCAGTTTTCTTGTACTTAAGTCGGCATTGTTCCCTTTGTATTTAATTCCGATGCAATTTCTATGTTTCATCGTCAATGTGACAGTCAGAGGGATACATTAAAAATGAAATGAAGCATCGGAATCTATAACTAGTGTCACAGGAATGGTTCAAAACATTGACAGTAAGAAGAGTCAGTTTTCATGTACTTAAGTCGGCATTGTGCCTTTTGTATTTAACTCCAATGCAATTTCTGTGTTTCATCGTCATTAAGAAGGTCAGAAGGATACAGTAAACCTGAAGTGAAGCATCGGAATATATAACTAGTGTCACAGGAATGGTTCAAAACATGGACAGTAAGAAGAGTCAGTTTTCTTGTACTTAAGTCGGCATTGTGCCTTTTGTATTTAATTCCGAAGCAATTTCTGAGTTTCATCGTCAATAAGAAGGTCAGATGGATACAGTAAACCTGAAGTGAAGCATCGGAAGCTATAACTAGTGTCACATGAATGGGTCAAAACATAGCCAGTAAGAAGGGTCTGTTTTCTTGTACTTAAGTCGGCATTGTGCCTTTTGTATTTAATTCCGATGCAATTTCTGTGTTTCATCGTCAATAAGAACGTCAGAGGGATACAGTAAACCTGAAGTGAAGCATCGGAATCTATAACTAGTGTCACAGGAATGTCTCAAAACATAGACAGTAAGAAGAGTCAGTTTTTTTGTACTTAAGTAGGCATTGTGCCTTTTGTATTTATTCCGATGCAATATCTGTGTTTCATCAACAATAAGAAGGTCAGAGGGATACAGTAAACCTGAAGTGAAGCATCGGAATCTATAACTAGTGTCACATGAATGGTTCAAACATAGACAGTAAGAAGAGTCAGTTTTCTTATACTTAAGTTGGCTTTGAGCGTTTTGTATTTAATTTCGATGCAATTTCTGTGTTTCATCGTCAACAAGAAGGACAGAGGGATACAGTAAACCTGATGTGAAGCATCGGAATCTATAACTAGTGTCACAGGAATGGTTCAAAACATAGACAGTAAGATGAGTTAGTTTTCTTGTACTTAAGTCGGCATTGTGCTTTTTGTATTTATTTCCGATGCGATTTCTGCGTTTTATCGTCAATAAGAAGGTCAGAGGGATACAGTAAACCTGAAGTGAAGCATTGGAATCTATATCTAGTGTCACAGGAATGGTTCAAAACATAGACAGTAAGAAGAGTCAGTTTTCTTGTACTTAAGTTGGCATTGTGCGTTTTGTATTTAATTCCGATGCAATTTCTGCGCTTCATCGTCAATAAGAAGGTCAGAGGGATACAGTAAACCTGTAGTGAAACATCGGAAACTATAACTAGTGTCACAGGAATGGTTCAAACCATAGATAGTTAGAAGAGTCAGTTTTCTTATGCTTAAGTCGGCATTGTGCCTTTTGTATTTAATTCCGATGCAATATCTGTGTTTCATCTTCAATAAGAAGGTCAGAGGGATACAGTAATCCTGAAGTGAAGCATCGGAATCTATAACTAGTGTCACAGCAATGGTTCAGAACATAGACAGTAAGAAGAGTCAGTATTCTTGTACTTAAGTCGGCATTGTTCCTTTTCTATTTAATTCCGATGCAATTTCTATGTTTCATCGTCAATAAGAAAGTCAGAGGTGTACAGTAAACCTGAAGTGAAGCATCGGAATCTATAACTAGTGTCACAGGAATGGATCAAAACATAGACAGTAAGAAGAGTCAGTTTTCTTGTACTTAAGTCGGCATTGTTCCTTTTGTATTTAATTCCGATGCAATATCTGTGTTACATCGTCAATAAGAAGGTCAGACGGATACAGTAAACCTGAAGTGAAGCATCGGAATCTATAACTAGTGTCACACGAATGGTTCAAATCATAGACTGTAAGAAGTGTCAGTTTTCTTGTACTTAAGTCGGCATAGTGCCTTTTGTATTTAATTCCGATGCAATTTCTGAGTTTCATCGTCAATAAGAAGGTCAGATGGATACAGTAAACCTGAAGAGAAGCATCGGAATCTATAACTAGTGTCACAGGAATGATTCAATCATAGACAGTAAGAAGAGTCAGTTTTCTTGTACTTAAGTCGGCATTGTGACTTTTGTATTTAATTCCGATGCAATTTCTGTGTCTCATCGTCAATAAGAAGGTCAGAGGGATAGAGTAATCCTGAGGTGAAGTATCGGAATCTATAACTAGTGTCACAGGAGTGGGTCAAAACATAGACAGTAAGAAGAGTCAGTTTTCTTGTTCTTAAGTCCCCATTGTGCCTTTTGCATTTAATTCCGATGCAATTTCTGTATTTCATCGTCAATAAGAATGTCAGAGGGATACAGTAAACCTGAAGTGAAGCATCGGAATCTATAACTAGTGTCACAGGAATGGTTCAATCACAGATAGTAAGAAGAATTAGTTTTCTTGTACTTAAGTCGGCATTGTGACTTTTGTATTTAATTCCGATGCAATTTCTGTGTTTCATCGTCAATAAGAAGGTCAGAGGGATACAGTAAACCTGAAGTGAAGCATCGGAATCTATAACTAGTGTCACATGAATGGTTCAGACATAGACAGTAAGAAGAGTCAGTTTTCTTGTACATAAGTCAGCATTGGGCCTTTTGTATTTAATTCCGATGCAATTCCTGAGGTTCATCGTCAATAAGAAGGTCAGATGGATACAGTAAATCTGAAGTGAAACATCGGAGGCTATAACTAGTGTCACATGAATGGGTCTAAACATAGCCAGTAAGAAGAGTCTGTTTTCTTGTACTTAATTCGGCATTGTGCCTTTTGTATCTAATTCCGATGCAATTTCTGTGTTTCATCGTCAATAAGAAGGTCAGAGGGATACAGTAAACCTGAAGTGAAGCATCGGAATCTATAACTAGTGTCACAGGAATGGTTCAAAGCATAGACTGTAAGAAGAGTCAGTTTTCTTGTACTTAAGTCGGCATTGTGCCTTTTGTATTTAATTCCGATGCAATTTCTGTTTTTCATCGTCAATAAGAATGTCAGAGGGATACAGTAAACCTGAAGTGAAGCATCGGAATCTATCACTATTGTCACATGAATGGTTCAGACATAGACAGTAAGAAGAGTCAGTTTTCTTGTACATAAGTCGGCATTGGGCCTTTTGTATTTGATTCCGATGCAATTTCTGAGTTTCATCGTCAATAAGAAGGTCAGAGGGATACAGTAAACCTGAAGTGAAGCATCGGAATCTGTAACTAGTGTCACATGAATGGTTCAGACATAGACAGTAAGAAGAGTCAGTTTTCTTGTACATAAGTCGGCATTGTGCCTTTTGTATTTAATTCCGAAGCAATTTCTGAGTTTCATCGTCAATAAGAAGGTCAGATGGATACAGTAAACATGAAGTGAAGCATCGGAAGCTATAACTAGTGTCACATGAATGCTTCAAAACATAGACGGTAAGAAGAGTCTGTTTTCTTGTACTTAAGTCGGCATTGTGCCTTTTGTATTTAATTCCGATGCAATTTCTGTGTTTCATCGTCAATAAGAAGGTCAGAGGGTTACAGTAAACAAGAGGTGAAGCATCGGAATCTATAACTAGTGTCACAGGAATGTCTCAAAACATAGACAGTAAGAAGAGTCAGTTTTTTTGAACTTAAGTAGGCATTGAGCCTTTTGTATTTAATTCCGATGCAATTTCTGTGTTTCATCGTCAATAAGAAGGACAGAGGGATACAGTAAACCGGAAGTGAAGCATCGGAATCTATAACTAGTGTCACAGGAATGTTTCAAAACGTAAACAGTAAGAAGAGTTAGTTTTCTTGTACTTAAGTCGGCATTGTGCTTTTTGTATTTAATTCCGATGCGATTTCTGCATTTCATCGTCAATAAGAAGGTCAGAGGGATACAGTAAACCTGAAGTGAAGCATCGCAAGCTATATCTAGTGTCACATGAATGGGTCAAAACATAGCCTGTAAGAAGAGTCTGTTTTCTTGTACTTATTTCGGCATTGTGAATTTTATATTTAATTCCGATGCAATTTCTGTGTTTCATCGTCAATAAGAAGGTCAGAGGGATACAGTAAACCTCAAGTGAAGCATCGGAATCTGTAACTAGCGTCACATGAATGGTTCAGACATAGACAGTAAGAAGAGTCAGTTTTCTTGTACATAAGTCGGCATTGTGCCTTTTGTATTTAATTTCGATGCAATTTCTGTGTTTCATCGTCAATAAGAAGGTCAGATGGATACAGTAAACATGAAGTGAAGCATCGGAAGCTATAAGTAGTGTCACATGAATGGTTCAAAACATAGACGGTAAGAAGAGTCTGTTTTCTTGTACTTAAGTCGGCATTGTGCCTTTTGTATTTAATTCCGATGCAATTTCTGTGTTTCATCGTCAATAAGAAGGTCAGAGGTTTACAGTAAACAAGAAGTGAAGCATCGGAATCTATAACAAGTGTCACAGGAATGTCTCAAAACATAGACAGTAAGAAGAGTCAGTTTTTTTGTACTTAAGTAGGCATTGAGCCTTTTGTATTTAATTCCGATACAATTTCTGTGTATCATCGTCAATAAGACAGACAGAGGGATACAGTAAACCTGAAGTGAAGCATCGGAATCTATAACTAGTGTCACAGGAATGGTTCAAAACGTAGACAGTAAGAAGAGTTAGTTTTCTTGTTCTTAAGTCGGCATTGTGCTTTTTGTATCTAATTCCGATGCGATTTCTGCGTTTTATCGTCAATAAGAAGGTCAGAGGGATACAGTAAACCTGAAGTGAAGCATCGGAATCTATATCTAGTGTCACAGGAATGGTTCAAAACATAGACAGTAAGAAAAATCAGTTTTCTTGTACTTAAGTCGGCATTGTGCCTTTTGTATTTAATTCCGATGCAATTTCTGTGCTTCATCGTATATAAGAAGGTCAGAGGGATACAGTAAACCTGAAGTGAAACATCGGAATCCATAACTAGTGTCACAGGTATGGTTCAAAACATAGACAGTAAGAAGAGTCAGTTTTCTTGTACTTAAGTCGGCATTGTTCCCTTTGTATTTAATTCCGATGCAATTTCTATGTTTCATCGTCAATGTGACAGTCAGAGGGATACATTAAAAATGAAATGAAGCATCGGAATCTATAACTAGTGTCACAGGAATGGTTCAAAACATTGACAGTAAGAAGAGTCAGTTTTCATGTACTTAAGTCGGCATTGTGCCTTTTGTATTTAACTCCAATGCAATTTCTGTGTTTCATCGTCATTAAGAAGGTCAGAAGGATACAGTAAACCTGAAGTGAAGCATCGGAATATATAACTAGTGTCACAAGAATGGTTCAATCATAGACAGTAAGAAGAATCAGTTTTCTTGTACTTAAGTCGGCATTGTGACTTTTGTATTTAATTCCGATGCAATTTCTGTGTTTCATCGTCAATAAGAAGGTCAGAGGGATACAGTAAACCTGAAGTGAGGCATCGGAATCTATAACTAGTGTCACACGAATGGTTCAGACATAGACAGTAAGAAGAGTCAATTTTCTTGTACATAAGTCAGCATTGGGCCTTTTGTATTTAATTCCGCTGCAATTTCTGAGTTTCATCGTCAATAACAAGGTCAGATGGATACAGTAAACCTGAAGTGAAGCTTCGGAAGCTATAACTAGTGTCACATGAATGGGTCAAAACATAGCCAGTAAGAAGAGTCTGTTTTCTTGTACTTAATTCGGCATTGTGCCTTTTGTATTTAATTCCGATGCAATTTCTGTGTTTCATCGTCCTGAAGAAGGTCAGAGGGATATAGTAAACCTGAAGTGAAGCATCGGAATCTATAACTAGTGTCACAGGAATGGTTCAAAACATAGACAGTAAGAAGAGTCAGTTTTCTTGTACTTAAGTCGGCATTGTGTCTTTTGTATTTAATTCCGATGCAATTTCTGTATTTCATCGTCAATAAGAAGGTCAGAGGGATACAGTAAACCTGAAGTGAAGCATCGGAATCTATAACTAGTGTCACAGGAATGGTTCAATCATAGACAGTAAGAAGAGTCAGTTTTCTTGTACTTAAGTCGGCATTGTGACTTTTGTATTTAATTCCGATGCAATTTCTGTGTTTCATCGTCAATAAGAAGGTCAGAGGAATACAGTAAACCTGAAGTGAAGCAACGGAATCTATCACTAGTTTCACATGAATGGTTCAGACGAAGACAGTAAGAAGAGTCAGTTTTCTAGTACATAAGTCGGCATTGGGCCTTTTGTATTTGATTCCGATGCAATTTCTGTGCTTCATCGTCAATAGGAAGGTCAGAGGGATACAGTAAACCTGAAGTGAAACGTCGGAATCCATAACTAGTGTCACAGGAATGGTTCAAATCATAGACAGTAAGAAGAGTCAATTTTCTTGTACTTAAGTCGGCATTGTTCCTTTTGTATTTAATTCCGATGCAATTTCTATGTTTCATCGTCAATAAGAAGGTCAGAGGTGTACAGTAAACCTGAAGTGAAGCATCGGAATCTATAACTAGTGTCACACGAATGGTTCAAAACATAGACTGTAAGAAGTGTCAGTTTTTAGTACTTAAGTCGGCATTGTGCCTTTGTATTTAACTCCGATGCAATTTCTGTGTTTCATCGCCAATAAGAACTTCAGAAGGATACAGTAAAACTGAAGTGAAGCATCGGAATCTATAATTAGTGTCACAGGAATGGTTCAAAACATAGACAGTAACATGAGTCAGTTTTCTTGTCCTTAAGTCGGCATTGTGACTTTTGTATTTCATTCTGATGCAATATCTGTGTTTCATCGTCGATAAGAAGGTGAGAGGGATACAATAACCTGACGTGAAGCATCGGAATCTATAAGTAGTGTCTCAGGAATGGTTCAAACCATAGACTGTAAGAAGAGTCAGTTTTCTTGTACTTAAGTCGGCATAGTGCATTTTGTATTTAATTCCGATGCAATATCTGTGTTACATCGTCAATAAGAAGGTCAGAGGGATACAGTAAACCTTAAGTGAAGCATCGGAATCTATAACAAGTGGAACAGGAATGGTTCAAACATAGACAGTTAGAAGAGTTAGTTTTCTTGTACTTAAGTCGGCATTGTGCCTTTTCTATTTAATTCCGATGCAATTTCTATGATTCATCGTCAATTAGAAGGTCAGAGGGATACAGTAAACCTGAAGAGAAGCATCGGAATCAATAACGAGTGTCACACGAATGGTTCAAAATATAGACAGTCAGAAGAGTCAGTTTTCTTGTACTTAAGTCGGCATTGTGCCTTTGTATTTAACTCCGATTCAATTTCGGTGTTTCATCGTCAATAAGATGGTCAGAGGGATACAGTAAACCTGAAGTGAAGCATCGGAATCCATAACTAGTGTCACAGGAATGGTTCAAACATAGACAGTAAGAAGAGTCAGTTTTCTTGTACTTAAGTCGGCATTGTGCCTTTTGTATTTAATTCCGATGCAATTTCTGTGTTTCGTCGTCAATAAGAACTTCAGAAGGATACAGTAAAACTGAACTGAAGCATCGGAATCTAGAACTAGTGTCACAGGATTGGTTCAAAACATAGACAGTAACAAGAGTCAGTTTTCTTGTACTTAAGTCGGCATTGTGACTTTTGTATTTAATTCCGATGCAATTTCTGTGTTGCATCGTCAATAAGAAGGTCAGAGGGATACAGTAAACCTGAAGTGAAGCATCGGTATTTATAACTAGTGTCACAGGAATGGTTCAAAACATAGACAGTAAGAAGAGTCAGTTATCTTGTACTTAAGTCGGCATTGTGCCTTTTGTATTTAATTCCGATGCAATTTCTGTGTTTCATGTCAATAAGAAGGACAGAGGGATACAGTAAACCTGAAGTGAAGCATCGGAATCCTTAACTAGAGTCACAGGAGTGGTTCAAAACATTGACAGTAAGAAGAGTCAGTTTTCTTGTACTTAAGTCTGCATTGTGCCTTTGTATTTAACTCCGATTCAATTTCTGTGTTTCATCGTCAATAAGAAGGTCAGAGGGATACAGTAAACCTGAAGTAAAGCATCAAAATCTATAACTAGTGTCACAGGAATGGTTCAAAACATAGACAGTAGGAAGAGTCAGTTTTCTTGTACTTAAGTCGGCATTGTGCTTTTGTATTTAATTCCGATGCAATTTCTGTGTTTCATCGTCAATAAGAAGGTCAGAGGGATACAGTAAACCTGAAGTGAAGCTTCGGAATCCATAACTAGTGTCACAGGAATGGTTCAAACGTAGACAGTAAGAAGAGTCGGTTTTCTTGTACTTAAATCGGCACTGTGCCTTTTGTATTTAATTCCGATGCAATTACTGTGTTTCATCGTCAATAAGAAGGTCAGAGGGATACAGTAAACCTGAAGGGAAGCATAGGAATCTATAACTAGTGTCACAGGAATGGTTCAAACTTAGACAGTAAGGAGAGTCAGTTTTCTTGTACATAAGTCGGCATTGTGCCTTTTGTATATAATTCCGATGCAATTTCTGTGTTTCATCGTCAGTAAGAACTTCAGAAGGATACAGTAAAACTGAAGTGAAGCATCGAAATCTATAACTAGTGTCACAGGAATGGTTCAAAACATAGACAGTAACAAGAGTCAGTTTTCTTGTACATAAGTCGGCATTGTGCCTTTTGTATTTAATTCCGATGCAATATCTGTGTTTCATCGTCAATAAGAAGGCCAGAGGGATACAGTAAACCTGAAGTGAAGCATCGGAATCTATAACTAGTTTAATAGGAATGGTTCAAACCACAGACAGTAAGAAGAGTCAGTTATCTTGTACTTAAGTCGGAATTGTGCCTTTTGTACTTAATTCCGAAGCAATTTCTGTGTTTCATCGTCAATAAGAAGGTCGGAGTGATACGGTAAACCTGAAGTAAAGCATCGGTATGTATAACGAGTGTCACATGAATGGTTCAAAATATAGAGGGTAAGGAGATTCAGTTTTCTTGTACTTAAGTCAGCATTGTACCTTCTGTATTAATTCCGATGCAATTTCTGTGTTTCATCGTCAATAAGAAGGTCAGAGGGAAGCAGTAAACGTGAGGTGAATCATCGGTATCTATAACTATTGTCACAGGAATGGTTCAAAACATAGACAGTAAGAAGGGTCAGTTATCTTGTACTTAAGTCGGCATTGTGCCTTTTGTATTTAATTCCGATGCAATATCTGTGTTTCACCGTCAATAAGAAGGCCAGAGGGATACAGTAAACCTTAAGTGAAGCATCGGAATCTATAACTAGTGTCACAGGAGTGGTTCAAAACATTGACAGTAAGATGAGTCAGTTACCTTGTACTTAAATCGGCATTGTGCCTTTTGTATTTAATTCCGATGCAATTTCTGTGTGCATCGCCAATAAGAACTTCAGAAGGATACAGTAAAACTGAAGTGAAGCATCGGAATCTATAACTAGTGTCACAGGAATGGTTCAAAACATAGACAGTAAGAAGAGTCAGTTTCCTTGTACTTAAGTCGGCATAGTGCCTTTTGTATTTAATTCCGATGCAATATCTGTGTTTCATCGCCAATAAGAAGGTCAGAGGGATACAGTTAACCTTAAGTGAAGCATCGAAATCTATAACTAGTATAACAGGAATGGTTCAAACATTGACAGTTATAGAGTTAGTTTTCTTGTACTTAAGTCGGCATTGTGCCTTTTCTATTTAATTCCGATGCAATTTCTATGTTTCATCGTCAATTAGAAGGTCAGAGGGATACAGTAAACCTGAAGTGAAGCATCGGAATCAATAACTAGTGTCAGAGGAATGGTTCAAAACATAGACAGTAAGATGAGTCAGTTACCTTGTACTTAAATCGGCATTGTGTCTTTTATATTTAATTCCGATGAAATTTCTGTGTTTCATCGTCAATAAGAAGCTCAGAGGGATACAGTAAACCTGAAGTGAAGCATCGGAATCTATAACTAGTGTAATAGGAATGGTTCAAACCACAGACAGTAAGAAGAGTCAGTTATCTTGTACTTAAGTCGGCATTGTACCTTTTGTACTAATTCCGATGCAATTTCTGTGTTTCATCGTCAATAAAAAGGTCAGAGGGTTACAGTAAACCTTAAGTGAAGCATCGGAATCTATAACTAGTGTCACAGGAATGGTTCAAAGCATAGACAGTAAGAAGAGTCAGTTACCTTGTACTTAAGTCGGCATTGTGTCTTTTATATTTAATTCCGATGCAATTTCTGTGTTTCATCGTCAATAAGAAGCTCAGAGGGATACAGTAAACCTGAAGTGAAGCATCGGAATCTATAACTAGTGTAATAGGAATGGTTCAAACCACAGACAGTAAGAAGAGTCAGTTATCATGTACTTAAGTCGGCATTGTGCCTTTGTATTTAACTCCGATTCAATTTCTGTGTTTCATCGTCAATAAGAAGGTCAGAGGGATACAGTAAACCTGAAGTGAAGCATCACAATCTATAACTAGTGTCACAGGAATGGTTCAAAACATATACAGTAAGAAGAGTCAGTTTTCTTGTACTTAAGTCGGCATTGTGCCTTTTGTATTTAATTCCGATGCAATTTCTGTGTTTCATCGTCAATAAGAACTTCAGAAGGATACAGTAAAACTGAAGTGAAGCATCACAATCTATAACTAGTGTCACATGAATGGTTCAAAACATAGACAGTGAGAAGAGTAACTTTTCTTGTACTTAAGTCAGCATTGTGCCTTTTGTAATTAATTCCGATACAATATCTGTGTTTCATAGTCAATAGGAAGGTCAGTGGGATACAGTAAACCTGAAGTGAAGCATCGGAATCTATAACTAGTGTCACACGAATGGTTCAAAACATAGACTGTAAGAAGAGTGAGTTTTCTTGTACTTAAGTCGGCATTGTGCCTTTTGTATTTAATTCCGGTGCAATTTCTGTGTTTCATCGTCAATAAGGTCAGAGGGATACAGTAAACCTGAAGTGAAGCATCGGAATCCATAACTAGTGTCACAGGAATGGTTGAAACATAGACAGTAAGAAGAGTCAGTTTTCTTGTACTTAAGTCGGCATAGTGCCTTTTGTATTTAATTCCGATGCAATATCTGTGTTTCATCGTCAACAAGAAGGTCAGAGGGATACAGTAAACCTGAAGAGAAGCATCAGAATCTATAACTAGCGTAACAGGAATGGTTCAAACATAGACAGTTAGAAGAGTTGGTTTTCTTGTACTTAAGTCGGCATTGTGCCTTTTCTATTTAATTCCGATGCAATTTCTATGTTTCATCGTCAATTAGAAGGTCAGAAGGATACAGTAAACCTGAAGTGAAGCATCAGAATCAATAACTAGTGTCACAGGAATGGTTCAAAACATAGACAGTAAGAAGAGTCAGTTTTCTTGTACTTAAGTCGGCATTGTGCCTTTTATATTTAATTCCGTTGCAATTTCTGTGTTTCATCGTCAATAAGAAGGTCAGAGGGATACAGTGAACCTGAAGTGAAGCATCGGAATCATTAACTAGTATAACAGGTATGGTTCAAACATAGACAGTTAGAAGAGTTAGTTTTCCTTTACTTAAGTCGGCATTGTGCCTTTTGTACTTAATTCCGAAGCAATTTCTGTGTTTCTACGTGAATAAGAAGGTCAGAGTGATACAGTAAACCTGAAGTAAAGCTTCGGAATCTATAACGAGTGTCACATGAATGGTTCAAAATATAGACAGAAAGAAGATTCAGTTTTCTTGTACTTAAGTCGGCATTGTACCTTTTGTACTAATTCCGATGCAATTTCTGTGTTTCATCGTCAATAAGAAGGTCAGAGGGTTACAGTAAACCAGAAGTGAAGCATCGGTATCTATAACTAGTGTCACAGGAATGGTTCAAAACATAGACAGTAACAAGAGTCAGTTTTCTTCTACTTAAGTCGGCATTTTGCATTTTGTATTTAATTCCGATGCAATATCTGTGTTTCGTCGTCAATAAGAAGGCCAGAGGGATACAGTAAACCGTAAGTGAAGCGTCGGAATCGATAACTAGTGTCACAGGAGTGGTTCAAAACATTGACAATAAGATGAGTCAGTTTTCTTGTACTTAAGTCGGCATTGTGCCTTTGTATTTAACTCCGATTGAATTTCTGTGTTTCATCGTCAATAAGAAGGTCAGAGGGATACAGTAAACCTGAAGTGAAGCATCACAATCTATAACTAGTGTCACAGGAATGGATCAAAACATATACAGTAAGAAGAGTCAGTTTTCTTGTACTTAAGTTGGCCTTGTGTCTTTTATATTTAATTCCGATGCAATTTCTGTGTTTCATCGTCAATAAGAAGCTCAGAGGGATACAGTAAACCTGAAGTGAAGCATCGGAATCTATAACTAGTGTAATAGGAATGGTTCAAACCACAGACAGTAAGAAGAGTCAGTTATCTTGTACTCAAGTCGGCATTGTGCCTTTGTATTTAACTCCGATTCAATTTCTGTGTTTCATCATCAAGAAGAAGGTCAGAGGGATACAGTAAACCTGAAGTGAAGCATCACAATCTATAACTAGTGTCACAGGAATGGTTCAAAACATATACAGTAAGAAGAGTCTGTTTTCTTGTACTTAATTCGGCATTGTGCCTTTTGTATTTAATTCCGATGCAATTTCTGTGTTTCATCGTCCTTAAGAAGGTCAGAGGGAGATAGTAAACCTGAAGTGAAGCATCGGAATCTATAACTAGTGTCACAGGAATGGTTCAAAACATAGACAGTAAGAAGAGTCAGTTTTCTTGTACTTAAGTCGGCATTGTGTCTTTTGTATTTAATTCCGATGCAATTTCTGTATTTCATCGTCAATAAGAAGGTCAGAGGGATACAGTAAACCTGAAGTGAAGCATCGGAATCTATAACTAGTGTCACAGGAATGGTTCAATCATAGACAGTAAGAAGAGTCAGTTTTCTTGTACTTAAGTCGGCATTGTGACTTTTGTATTTAATTCCGATGCAATTTCTGTGTTTCATCGTCAATAAGAAGGTCAGAGGAATACAGTAAACCTGAAGTGAAGCAACGGAATCTATCACTAGTTTCACATGAATGGTTCAGACGAAGACAGTAAGAAGAGTCAGTTTTCTAGTACATAAGTCGGCATTGGGCCTTTTGTATTTGATTCCGATGCAATTTCTGTGCTCCATCGTCAATAGGAAGGTCAGAGGGATACAGTAAACCTGAAGTGAAACGTCGGAATCTATAACTAGTGTCACAGGAATGGTTCAAATCATAGACAGTAAGAAGAGTCAATTTTCTTGTACTTAAGTCGGCATTGTTCCTTTTGTATTTAATTCCGATGCAATTTCTATGTTTCATCGTCAATAAGAAGGTCAGAGGTGTACAGTAAACCTGAAGTGAAGCATCGGAATCTATAACTAGTGTCACACGAATGGTTCAAAACATAGACTGTAAGAAGTGTCAGTTTTTAGTACTTAAGTCGGCATTGTGCCTTTGTATTTAACTCCGATGCAATTTCTGTGTTTCATCGCCAATAAGAACTTCAGAAGGATACAGTAAAACTGAAGTGAAGCATCGGAATCTATAATTAGTGTCACAGGAATGGTTCAAAACATAGACAGTAACATGAGTCAGTTTTCTTGTCCTTAAGTCGGCATTGTGACTTTTGTATTTCATTCTGATGCAATATCTGTGTTTCATCGTCGATAAGAAGGTGAGAGGGATACAATAACCTGACGTGAAGCATCGGAATCTATAAGTAGTGTCTCAGGAATGGTTCAAACCATAGACTGTAAGAAGAGTCAGTTTTCTTGTACTTAAGTCGGCATAGTGCATTTTGTATTTAATTCCGATGCAATATCTGTGTTACATCGTCAATAAGAAGGTCAGAGGGATACAGTAAACCTTAAGTGAAGCATCGGAATCTATAACCAGTGGAACAGGAATGGTTCAAACATAGACAGTTAGAAGAGTTAGTTTTCTTGTACTTAAGTCGGCATTGTGCCTTTTCTATTTAATTCCGATGCAATTTCTATGATTCATCGTCAATTAGAAGGTCAGAGGGATACAGTAAACCTGAAGAGAAGCATCGGAATCAATAACGAGTGTCACACGAATGGTTCAAAATATAGACAGTCAGAAGAGTCAGTTTTCTTGTACTTAAGTCGGCATTGTGCCTTTGTACTTAACTCCGATTCAATTTCGGTGTTTCATCGTAAATAAGATGGTCAGAGGGATACAGTAAACCTGAAGTGAAGCATCGGAATCCATAACTAGTGTCACAGGAATGGTTCAAACATAGACAGTAAGAAGAGTCAGTTTTCTTGTACTTAAGTCGGCATTGTGCCTTTTGTATTTAATTCCGATGCAATTTCTGTGTTTCGTCGTCAATAAGAACTTCAGAAGGATACAGTAAAACTGAACTGAAGCATCGGAATCTAGAACTAGTGTCACAGGATTGGTTCAAAACATAGACAGTAACAAGAGTCAGTTTTCTTGTACTTAAGTCGGCATTGTGACTTTTGTATTTAATTCCGATGCAATTTCTGTGTTGCATCGTCAATAAGAAGGTCAGAGGGATACAGTAAACCTGAAGTGAAGCATCGGTATTTATAACTAGTGTCACAGGAATGGTTCAAAACATAGACAGTAAGAAGAGTCAGTTATCTTGTACTTAAGTCGGCATTGTGCCTTTTGTATTTAATTCCGATGCAATTTCTGTGTTTCATGTCAATAAGAAGGACAGAGGGATACAGTAAACCTGAAGTGAAGCATCGGAATCGATAACTAGAGTCACAGGAGTGGTTCAAAACATTGACAGTAAGAAGAGTCAGTTTTCTTGTACTTAAGTCTGCATTGTGCCTTTGTATTTAACTCCGATTCAATTTCTGTGTTTCATCGTCAATAAGAAGGTCAGAGGGATACAGTAAACCTGAAGTAAAGCATCAAAATCTATAACTAGTGTCACAGGAATGGTTCAAAACATAGACAGTAGGAAGAGTCAGTTTTCTTGTACTTAAGTCGGCATTGTGCTTTTGTATTTAATTCCGATGCAATTTCTGTGTTTCATCGTCAATAAGAAGGTCAGAGGGATACAGTAAACCTGAAGTGAAGCTTCGGAATCCATAACTAGTGTCACAGGAATGGTTCAAACATAGACAGTAAGAAGAGTCGGTTTTCTTGTACTTAAATCGGCACTGTGCCTTTTGTATTTAATTCCGATGCAATTACTGTGTTTCATCGTCAATAAGAAGGTCAGAGGGATACAGTAAACCTGAAGGGAAGCATAGGAATCTATAACTAGTGTCACAGGAATGGTTCAAACTTAGACAGTAAGGAGAGTCAGTTTTCTTGTACATAAGTCGGCATTGTGCCTTTTGTACATAATTCCGATGCAATTTCTGTGTTTCATCGTCAGTAAGAACTTCAGAAGGATACAGTAAAACTGAAGTGAAGCATCGAAATCTATAACTAGTGTCACAGGAATGGTTCAAAACATAGACAGTAACAAGAGTCAGTTTTCTCGTACATAAGTCGGCATTGTGCCTTTTGTATTTAATTCCGATGCAATATCTGTGTTTCATCGTCAATAAGAAGGCCAGAGGGATACAGTAAACCTGAAGTGAAGCATCGGAATCTATAACTAGTTTAATAGGAATGGTTCAAACCACAGACAGTAAGAAGAGTCAGTTATCTTGTACTTAAGTCGGAATTGTGCCTTTTGTACTTAATTCCGAAGCAATTTCTGTGTTTCATCGTCAATAAGAAGGTCGGAGTGATACGGTAAACCTGAAGTAAAGCATCGGTATGTATAACGAGTGTCACATGAATGGTTCAAAATATAGAGGGTAAGGAGATTCAGTTTTCTTGTACTTAAGTCAGCATTGTACCTTCTGTATTAATTCCGATGCAATTTCTGTGTTTCATCGTCAATAAGAAGGTCAGAGGGAAGCAGTAAACGTGAGGTGAATCATCGGTATCTATAACTATTGTCACAGGAATGGTTCAAAACATAGACAGTAAGAAGGGTCAGTTATCTTGTACTTAAGTCGGCATTGTGCCTTTTGTATTTAATTCCGATGCAATATCTGTGTTTCACCGTCAATAAGAAGGCCAGAGGGATACAGTAAACCTTAAGTGAAGCATCGGAATCTATAACTAGTGTCACAGGAGTGGTTCAAAACATTGACAGTAAGAAGAGTCAGTTTTCTTGTACTTAAGTCGGCATTGTGCCTTTGTATTTAACTCCGATTCAATTTCTGTGTTTCATCGTCAATAAGAAGGTCAGAGGGATACAGTAATTCTGAAGTGAAGCATCACAATCTATAACTAGTGTCACAGGAATGGTTCAAAACATATACAGTAAGAAGAGTCAGTTTTCTTGTACTTAAGTCGGCATTGTGCCTTTTGTATTTAATTCCGATGCAATTTCTGTGTGCATCGCCAATAAGAACTTCAGAAGGATACAGTAAAACTGAAGTGAAGCATCGGAATCTATAACTAGTGTCACAGGAATGGTTCAAAACATAGACAGTAAGAAGAGTCAGTTTCCTTGTACTTAAGTCGGCATAGTGCCTTTTGTATTTAATTCCGATGCAATATCTGTGTTTCATCGCCAATAAGAAGGTCAGAGGGATACAGTTAACCTTAAGTGAAGCATCGAAATCTATAACTAGTATAACAGGAATGGTTCAAACATTGACAGTTATAGAGTTAGTTTTCTTGTACTTAAGTCGGCATTGTGCCTTTTCTATTTAATTCCGATGCAATTTCTATGTTTCATCGTCAATTAGAAGGTCAGAGGGATACAGTAAACCGAAGTGAAGCATCGGAATCAATAACTAGTGTCAGAGGAATGGTTCAAAACATAGACAGTAAGATGAGTCAGTTACCTTGTACTTAAATCGGCATTGTGTCTTTTATATTTAATTCCGATGAAATTTCTGTGTTTCATCGTCAATAAGAAGCTCAGAGGGATACAGTAAACCTGAAGTGAAGCATCGGAATCTATAACTAGTGTAATAGGAATGGTTCAAACCACAGACAGTAAGAAGAGTCAGTTATCTTGTACTTAAGTCGGCATTGTACCTTTTGTACTAATTCCGATGCAATTTCTGTGTTTCATCGTCAATAAAAAGGTCAGAGGGTTACAGTAAACCTTAAGTGAAGCATCGGAATCTATAACTAGTGTCACAGGAATGGTTCAAAGCATAGACAGTAAGAAGAGTCAGTTACCTTGTACTTAAGTCGGCATTGTGTCTTTTATATTTAATTCCGATGCAATTTCTGTGTTTCATCGTCAATAAGAAGCTCAGAGGGATACAGTAAACCTGAAGTGAAGCATCGGAATCTATAACTAGTGTAATAGGAATGGTTCAAACCACAGACAGTAAGAAGAGTCAGTTATCATGTACTTAAGTCGGCATTGTGCCTTTGTATTTAACTCCGATTCAATTTCTGTGTTTCATCGTCAATAAGAAGGTCAGAGGGATACAGTAAACCTGAAGTGAAGCATCACAATCTATAACTAGTGTCACAGGAATGGTTCAAAACATATACAGTAAGAAGAGTCAGTTTTCTTGTACTTAAGTCGGCATTGTGCCTTTTGTATTTAATTCCGATGCAATTTCTGTGTTTCATCGTCAATAAGAACTTCAGAAGGATACAGTAAAACTGAAGTGAAGCATCACAATCTATAACTAGTGTCACATGAATGGTTCAAAACATAGACAGTGAGAAGAGTAACTTTTCTTGTACTTAAGTCAGCATTGTGCCTTTTGTAATTAATTCCGATACAATATCTGTGTTTCATAGTCAATAGGAAGGTCAGTGGGATACAGTAAACCTGAAGTGAAGCATCGGAATCTATAACTAGTGTCACACGAATGGTTCAAAACATAGACTGTAAGAAGAGTGAGTTTTCTTGTACTTAAGTCGGCATTGTGCCTTTTGTATTTAATTCCGGTGCAATTTCTGTGTTTCATCGTCAATAAGGTCAGAGGGATACAGTAAACCTGAAGTGAAGCATCGGAATCCATAACTAGTGTCACAGGAGTGGTTGAAACATAGACAGTAAGAAGAGTCAGTTTTCTTGTACTTAAGTCGGCATAGTGCCTTTTGTATTTAATTCCGATGCAATATCTGTGTTTCATCGTCAACAAGAAGGTCAGAGGGATACAGTAAACCTGAAGAGAAGCATCAGAATCTATAACTAGCGTAACAGGAATGGTTCAAACATAGACAGTTAGAAGAGTTGGTTTTCTTGTACTTAAGTCGGCATTGTGCCTTTTCTATTTAATTCCGATGCAATTTCTATGTTTCATCGTCAATTAGAAGGTCAGAAGGATACAGTAAACCTGAAGTGAAGCATCGGAATCAATAACTAGTGTCACAGGAATGGTTCAAAACATAGACAGTAAGAAGAGTCAGTTTTCTTGTACTTAAGTCGGCATTGTGCCTTTTATATTTAATTCCGTTGCAATTTATGTGTTTCATCGTCAATAAGAAGGTCAGAGGGATACAGTGAACCCGAAGTGAAGCATCGGAATCATTAACTAGTATAACAGGTATGGTTCAAACATAGACAGTTAGAAGAGTTAGTTTTCCTTTACTTAAGTCGGCATTGTGCCTTTTGTACTTAATTCCGAAGCAATTTCTGTGTTTCTACGTGAATAAGAAGGTCACAGTGATACAGTAAACCTGAAGTAAAGCTTCGGAATCTATAACGAGTGTCACATGAATGGTTCAAAATATAGACAGAAAGAAGATTCAGTTTTCTTGTACTTAAGTCGGCATTGTACCTTTTGTACTAATTCCGATGCAATTTCTGTGTTTCATCGTCAATAAGAAGGTCAGAGGGTTACAGTAAACCAGAAGTGAAGCATCGGTATCTATAACTAGTGTCACAGGAATGGTTCAAAACATAGACAGTAACAAGAGTCAGTTTTCTTCTACTTAAGTCGGCATTTTGCATTTTGTATTTAATTCCGATGCAATATCTGTGTTTCGTCGTCAATAAGAAGGCCAGAGGGATACAGTAAACCTTAAGTGAAGCGTCGGAATCGATAACTAGTGTCACAGGAGTGGTTCAAAACATTGACAATAAGATGAGTCAGTTTTCTTGTACTTAAGTCGGCATTGTGCCTTTGTATTTAACTCCGATTCAATTTCTGTGTTTCATCGTCAATAAGAAGGTCAGAGGGATACAGTAAACCTGAAGTGAAGCATCACAATCTATAACTAGTGTCACAGGAATGGATCAAAACATATACAGTAAGAAGAGTCAGTTTTCTTGTACTTAAGTCGGCATTGTGCCTTTTGTATTTAATTCCGATGCAATTTCTGTGTTTCATCGCCAATACGAACTTCAGAATTATACAGTAAAACTGAAGTGAACAATCGGAATCTATAACTAGTGTCACAGGAATGGTTCAAAACATAGACAGTAACAAGTGTCAGTTTTCTTGTACTTAAGTCGGCATTGTGCCTTTTGTATTTAATTCCGATGCAATATCTGTGTTTCATCGTCAATAAGAAGGTCAGAGGGATACAGTAAACCTTAAGTGAAGCATCGGAATCTATAACTAGTGCACAGGAATGGATCAAAAGCATAGACAGTAAGAAGAATCAGTTACCTTGTACTTAAGTTGGCCTTGTGTCTTTTATATTTAATTCCGATGCAATTTCTGTGTTTCATCGTCAATAAGAAGCTCAGAGGGATACAGTAAACCTGAAGTGAAGCATCGGAATCTATAACTAGTGTAATAGGAATGGTTCAAACCACAGACAGTAAGAAGAGTCAGTTATCTTGTACTCAAGTCGGCATTGTGCCTTTGTATTTAACTCCGATTCAATTTCTGTGTTTCATCATCAAGAAGAAGGTCAGAGGGATACAGTAAACCTGAAGTGAAGCATCACAATCTATAACTAGTGTCACAGGAATGGTTCAAAACATATACAGTAAGAAGAGTCTGTTTTCTTGTACTTAATTCGGCATTGTGCCTTTTGTATTTAATTCCGATGCAATTTCTGTGTTTCATCGTCCTTAAGAAGGTCAGAGGGATATAGTAAACCTGAAGTGAAGCATCGGAATCTATAACTAGTGTCACAGGAATGGTTCAAAACATAGACAGTAAGAAGAGTCAGTTTTCTTGTACTTAAGTCGGCATTGTGTCTTTTGTATTTAATTCCGATGCAATTTCTGTATTTCATCGTCAATAAGAAGGTCAGAGGGATACAGTAAACCTGAAGTGAAGCATCGGAATCTATAACTAGTGTCACAGGAATGGTTCAATCATAGACAGTAAGAAGAGTCAGTTTTCTTGTACTTAAGTCGGCATTGTGACTTTTGTATTTAATTCCGATGCAATTTCTGTGTTTCATCGTCAATAAGAAGGTCAGAGGAATACAGTAAACCTGAAGTGAAGCAACGGAAATCTATCACTAGTTTCACATGAATGGTTCAGACGAAGACAGTAAGAAGAGTCAGTTTTCTAGTACATAAGTCGGCATTGGGCCTTTTGTATTTGATTCCGATGCAATTTCTGTGCTTCATCGTCAATAGGAAGGTCAGAGGGATACAGTAAACCTGAAGTGAAACGTCGGAATCCATAACTAGTGTCACAGGAATGGTTCAAATCATAGACAGTAAGAAGAGTCAATTTTCTTGTACTTAAGTCGGCATTGTTCCTTTTGTATTTAATTCCGATGCAATTTCTATGTTTCATCGTCAATAAGAAGGTCAGAGGTGTACAGTAAACCTGAAGTGAAGCATCGGAATCTATAACTAGTGTCACACGAATGGTTCAAAACATAGACTGTAAGAAGTGTCAGTTTTTAGTACTTAAGTCGGCATTGTGCCTTTGTATTTAACTCCGATGCAATTTCTGTGTTTCATCGTCAATAAGAACTTCAGAAGGATACAGTAAAACTGAAGTGAAGCATCGGAATCTATAATTAGTGTCACAGGAATGGTTCAAACATAGACAGTAACATGAGTCAGTTTTCTTGTCCTTAAGTCGGCATTGTGACTTTTGTATTTCATTCTGATGCAATATCTGTGTTTCATCGTCGATAAGAAGGTGAGAGGGATACAATAACCTGACGTGAAGCATCGGAATCTATAAGTAGTGTCTCAGGAATGGTTCAAACCATAGACTGTAAGAAGAGTCAGTTTTCTTGTACTTAAGTCGGCATAGTGCATTTTGTATTTAATTCCGATGCAATATCTGTGTTACATCGTCAATAAGAAGGTCAGAGGGATACAGTAAACCTTAAGTGAAGCATCGGAATCTATAACCAGTGGAACAGGAATGGTTCAAACATAGACAGTTAGAAGAGTTAGTTTTCTTGTACTTAAGTCGGCATTGTGCCTTTTCTATTTAATTCCGATGCAATTTCTATGATTCATCGTCAATTAGAAGGTCAGAGGGATACAGTAAACCTGAAGAGAAGCATCGGAATCAATAACGAGTGTCACACGAATGGTTCAAAATATAGACAGTCAGAAGAGTCAGTTTTCTTGTACTTAAGTCGGCATTGTGCCTTTGTACTTAACTCCGATTCAATTTCGGTGTTTCATCGTCAATAAGATGGTCAGAGGGATACAGTAAACCTGAAGTGAAGCATCGGAATCCATAACTAGTGTCACAGGAATGGTTCAAACATAGACAGTAAGAAGAGTCAGTTTTCTTGTACTTAAGTCGGCATTGTGCCTTTTGTATTTAATTCCGATGCAATTTCTGTGTTTCGTCGTCAATAAGAACTTCAGAAGGATACAGTAAAACTGAACTGAAGCATCGGAATCTAGAACTAGTGTCACAGGATTGGTTCAAAACATAGACAGTAACAAGAGTCAGTTTTCTTGTACTTAAGTCGGCATTGTGACTTTTGTATTTAATTCCGATGCAATTTCTGTGTTGCATCGTCAATAAGAAGGTCAGAGGGATACAGTAAACCTGAAGTGAAGCATCGGTATTTATAACTAGTGTCACAGGAATGGTTCAAAACATAGACAGTAAGAAGAGTCAGTTATCTTGTACTTAAGTCGGCATTGTGCCTTTTGTATTTAATTCCGATGCAATTTCTGTGTTTCATGTCAATAAGAAGGACAGAGGGATACAGTAAACCTGAAGTGAAGCATCGGAATCGATAACTAGAGTCACAGGAGTGGTTCAAAACATTGACAGTAAGAAGAGTCAGTTTTCTTGTACTTAAGTCTGCATTGTGCCTTTGTATTTAACTCCGATTCAATTTCTGTGTTTCATCGTCAATGAGAAGGTCAGAGGGATACAGTAAACCTGAAGTAAAGCATCAAAATCTATAACTAGTGTCACAGGAATGGTTCAAAACATAGACAGTAGGAAGAGTCAGTTTTCTTGTACTTAAGTCGGCATTGTGCTTTTGTATTTAATTCCGATGCAATTTCTGTGTTTCATCGTCAATAAGAAGGTCAGAGGGATACAGTAAACCTGAAGTGAAGCTTCGGAATCCATAACTAGTGTCACAGGAATGGTTCAAACATAGACAGTAAGAAGAGTCGGTTTTCTTGTACTTAAATCGGCACTGTGCCTTTTGTATTTAATTCCGATGCAATTACTGTGTTTCATCGTCAATAAGAAGGTCAGAGGGATACAGTAAACCTGAAGGGAAGCATAGGAATCTATAACTAGTGTCACAGGAATGGTTCAAACTTAGACAGTAAGGAGAGTCAGTTTTCTTGTACATAAGTCGGCATTGTGCCTTTTGTATATAATTCCGATGCAATTTCTGTGTTTCATCGTCAGTAAGAACTTCAGAAGGATACAGTAAAACTGAAGTGAAGCATCGAAATCTATAACTAGTGTCACAGGAATGGTTCAAAACATAGACAGTAACAAGAGTCAGTTTTCTTGTACATAAGTCGGCATTGTGCCTTTTGTATTTAATTCCGATGCAATATCTGTGTTTCATCGTCAATAAGAAGGCCAGAGGGATACAGTAAACCTGAAGTGAAGCATCGGAATCTATAACTAGTTTAATAGGAATGGTTCAAACCACAGACAGTAAGAAGAGTCAGTTATCTTGTACTTAAGTCGGAATTGTGCCTTTTGTACTTAATTCCGAAGCAATTTCTGTGTTTCATCGTCAATAAGAAGGTCGGAGTGATACGGTAAACCTGAAGTAAAGCATCGGTATGTATAACGAGTGTCACATGAATGGTTCAAAATATAGAGGGTAAGGAGATTCAGTTTTCTTGTACTTAAGTCAGCATTGTACCTTCTGTATTAATTCCGATGCAATTTCTGTGTTTCATCGTCAATAAGAAGGTCAGAGGGAAGCAGTAAACGTGAGGTGAATCATCGGTATCTATAACTATTGTCACAGGAATGGTTCAAAACATAGACAGTAAGAAGGGTCAGTTATCTTGTACTTAAGTCGGCATTGTGCCTTTTGTATTTAATTCCGATGCAATATCTGTGTTTCACCGTCAATAAGAAGGCCAGAGGGATACAGTAAACCTTAAGTGAAGCATCGGAATCTATAACTAGTGTCACAGGAGTGGTTCAAAACATTGACAGTAAGAAGAGTCAGTTTTCTTGTACTTAAGTCGGCATTGTGCCTTTGTATTTAACTCCGATTCAATTTCTGTGTTTCATCGTCAATAAGAAGGTCAGAGGGATACAGTAATTCTGAAGTGAAGCATCACAATCTATAACTAGTGTCACAGGAATGGTTCAAAACATATACAGTAAGAAGAGTCAGTTTTCTTGTACTTAAGTCGGCATTGTGCCTTTTGTATTTAATTCCGATGCAATTTCTGTGTGCATCGCCAATAAGAACTTCAGAAGGATACAGTAAAACTGAAGTGAAGCATCGGAATCTATAACTAGTGTCACAGGAATGGTTCAAAACATAGACAGTAAGAAGAGTCAGTTTCCTTGTACTTAAGTCGGCATAGTGCCTTTTGTATTTAATTCCGATGCAATATCTGTGTTTCATCGCCAATAAGAAGGTCAGAGGGATACAGTTAACCTTAAGTGAAGCATCGAAATCTATAACTAGTATAACAGGAATGGTTCAAACATTGACAGTTATAGAGTTAGTTTTCTTGTACTTAAGTCGGCATTGTGCCTTTTCTATTTAATTCCGATGCAATTTCTATGTTTCATCGTCAATTAGAAGGTCAGAGGGATACAGTAAACCTGAAGTGAAGCATCGGAATCAATAACTAGTGTCAGAGGAATGGTTCAAAACATAGACAGTAAGATGAGTCAGTTACCTTGTACTTAAATCGGCATTGTGTCTTTTATATTTAATTCCGATGAAATTTCTGTGTTTCATCGTCAATAAGAAGCTCAGAGGGATACAGTAAACCTGAAGTGAAGCATCGGAATCTATAACTAGTGTAATAGGAATGGTTCAAACCACAGACAGTAAGAAGAGTCAGTTATCTTGTACTTAAGTCGGCATTGTACCTTTTGTACTAATTCCGATGCAATTTCTGTGTTTCATCGTCAATAAAAAGGTCAGAGGGTTACAGTAAACCAAAGTGAAGCATCGGAATCTATAACTAGTGTCACAGGAATGGTTCAAAGCATAGACAGTAAGAAGAGTCAGTTACCTTGTACTTAAGTCGGCATTGTGTCTTTTATATTTAATTCCGATGCAATTTCTGTGTTTCATCGTCAATAAGAAGCTCAGAGGGATACAGTAAACCTGAAGTGAAGCATCGGAATCTATAACTAGTGTAATAGGAATGGTTCAAACCACAGACAGTAAGAAGAGTCAGTTATCATGTACTTAAGTCGGCATTGTGCCTTTGTATTTAACTCCGATTCAATTTCTGTGTTTCATCGTCAATAAGAAGGTCAGAGGGATACAGTAAACCTGAAGTGAAGCATCACAATCTATAACTAGTGTCACAGGAATGGTTCAAAACATATACAGTAAGAAGAGTCAGTTTTCTTGTACTTAAGTCGGCATTGTGCCTTTTGTATTTAATTCCGATGCAATTTCTGTGTTTCATCGTCAATAAGAACTTCAGAAGGATACAGTAAAACTGAAGTGAAGCATCACAATCTATAACTAGTGTCACATGAATGGTTCAAAACATAGACAGTGAGAAGAGTAACTTTTCTTGTACTTAAGTCAGCATTGTGCCTTTTGTAATTAATTCCGATACAATATCTGTGTTTCATAGTCAATAGGAAGGTCAGTGGGATACAGTAAACCTGAAGTGAAGCATCGGAATCTATAACTAGTGTCACACGAATGGTTCAAAACATAGACTGTAAGAAGAGTGAGTTTTCTTGTACTTAAGTCGGCATTGTGCCTTTTGTATTTAATTCCGGTGCAATTTCTGGTTTTCATCGTCAATAAGGTCAGAGGGATACAGTAAACCTGAAGTGAAGCATCGGAATCCATAACTAGTGTCACAGGAATGGTTGAAACATAGACAGTAAGAAGAGTCAGTTTTCTTGTACTTAAGTCGGCATAGTGCCTTTTGTATTTAATTCCGATGCAATATCTGTGTTTCATCGTCAACAAGAAGGTCAGAGGGATACAGTAAACCTGAAGAGAAGCATCAGAATCTATAACTAGCGTAACAGGAATGGTTCAAACATAGACAGTTAGAAGAGTTGGTTTTCTTGTACTTAAGTCGGCATTGTGCCTTTTCTATTTAATTCCGTTGCAATTTCTATGTTTCATCGTCAATTAGAAGGTCAGAAGGATACAGTAAACCTGAAGTGAAGCATCGGAATCAATAACTAGTGTCACAGGAATGGTTCAAAACATAGACAGTAAGAAGAGTCAGTTTTCTTGTACTTAAGTCGGCATTGTGCCTTTTATATTTAATTCCGTTGCAATTTCTGTGTTTCATCGTCAATAAGAAGGTCAGAGGGATACAGTGAACCTGAAGTGAAGCATCGGAATCATTAACTAGTATAACAGGTATGGTTCAAACATAGACAGTTAGAAGAGTTAGTTTTCCTTTACTTAAGTCGGCATTGTGCCTTTTGTACTTAATTCCGAAGCAATTTCTGTGTTTCTACGTGAATAAGAAGGTCAGAGTGATACAGTAAACCTGAAGTAAAGCTTCGGAATCTATAACGAGTGTCACATGAATGGTTCAAAATATAGACAGAAAGAAGATTCAGTTTTCTTGTACTTAAGTCGGCATTGTACCTTTTGTACTAATTCCGATGCAATTTCTGTGTTTCATCGTCAATAAGAAGGTCAGAGGGTTACAGTAAACCAGAAGTGAAGCATCGGTATCTATAACTAGTGTCACAGGAATGGTTCAAAACATAGACAGTAACAAGAGTCAGTTTTCTTCTACTTAAGTCGGCATTTTGCATTTTGTATTTAATTCCGATGCAATATCTGTGTTTCGTCGTCAATAAGAAGGCCAGAGGGATACAGTAAACCTTAAGTGAAGCGTCGGAATCGATAACTAGTGTCACAGGAGTGGTTCAAAACATTGACAATAAGATGAGTCAGTTTTCTTGTACTTAAGTCGGCATTGTGCCTTTGTATTTAACTCCGATTCAATTTCTGTGTTTCATCGTCAATAAGAAGGTCAGAGGGATACAGTAAACCTGAAGTGAAGCATCACAATCTATAACTAGTGTCACAGGAATGGATCAAAACATATACAGTAAGAAGAGTCAGTTTTCTTGTACTTAAGTCGGCATTGTGCCTTTTGTATTTAATTCCGATGCAATTTCTGTGTTTCATCGCCAATACGAACTTCAGAATTATACAGTAAAACTGAAGTGAACAATCGGAATCTATAACTAGTGTCACAGGAATGGTTCAAAACATAGACAGTAACAAGTGTCAGTTTTCTTGTACTTAAGTCGGCATTGTGCCTTTTGTATTTAATTCCGATGCAATATCTGTGTTTCATCGTCAATAAGAAGGTCAGAGGGATACAGTAAACCTTAAGTGAAGCATCGGAATCTATAACTAGTGTCACAGGAATGGATCAAAAGCATAGACAGTAAGAAGAATCAGTTACCTTGTACTTAAGTTGGCCTTGTGTCTTTTATATTTAATTCCGATGCAATTTCTGTGTTTCATCGTCAATACGAAGCTCAGAGGGATACAGTAAACCTGAAGTGAAGCATCGGAATCTATAACTAGTGTAATAGGAATGGTTCAAACCACAGACAGTAAGAAGAGTCAGTTATCTTGTACTCAAGTCGGCATTGTGCCTTTGTATTTAACTCCGATTCAATTTCTGTGTTTCATCATCAAGAAGAAGGTCAGAGGGATACAGTAAACCTGAAGTGAAGCATCACAATCTATAACTAGTGTCACAGGAATGGTTCAAAACATATACAGTAAGAAGAGTCAGTTTTCTTGTACTTAAGTCGGCATTGTGCCTTTTGTATTTAATTCCGATGCAATTTCTGTGTTTCACCGTCAATAAGATCTTCAGAAGGATACAGTAAAACTGAAGTGAAGCATCTGAATCTATAACTAGTGTCACAGGAATGGTTCAAAACATAGACAGTAACATGAGTCAGTTTTCTTGTACTTAAGTCAGCATTGTGCCTTTTGTATTTAATTCCGATGCAATATCTGTGTTTCATCGTCAATAAGAAGGTCAGAGGGATACAGTAAACCTTAAGTGAAGCATCGGAATCTATAACTAGTGTCACATGAATGGTTCAAAACATAGACAGTGAGAAGAGTCACTTTTCTTGTACTTAAGTCGGCATTGTGCCTTTTGTAATTAATTCCGATACAATATCTGTGTTTCATCGTCAATAGGAAGGTCAGTGGGATACAGTAAACCTGAAGTTTAGCATCGGAATCTATAACTAGTGTCACACGAATGGTTCAAAACATAGACTGTAAGGAGAGTCAGTTTTCTTGTACTTAAGTCGGCATTGTGCCTTTTCTATTTAATTCCGATGCAATTTCTGTGTTTCATCGTCAATAAGGTCAGAGGGATACAGTAAACCTGAAGTGAAGCATCGGAATCCATAACTAGTGTCACAGGAATGGTTCAAACATAGACAGTAAGAAGAGTCAGTTTTCTTGTACTTAAGTCGGCATAGTGCCTTTTGTATTTAATTCCGATGCAATATCTGTGTTTCATCGTCAATAAGAAGGTCAGAGGGATACAGTAAACCTGAAGAGAAGCATCGGAATCTATAACTAGCGTAACAGGAATGGTTCAAACATAGACAGTTAGAAGAGTTGGTTTTCTTGTACTTAAGTCGGCATTGCGCCTTTTCTATTTAATTCCGATGCAATTTCTATGTTTCATCGTCAATTAGAAGGTTAGAGGGATACAGTAAACCTGAAGTGAAGCATCGGAATCATTAACTAGTATAACTGGAATGGTTCAAACATAGACAGTTAGAAGAGTTAGTTTTCTTGTACTTAAGTCGGCGTTGTGCCTTTTCTATTTAATTCCGATGCAATTTCTATGTTTCATCGTCAATTAGAAGGTCAGAGGGATACAGTAAACCTTAAGTGAAGCATTGGAATCTATAACTAGTGTCACAGGAATGGTTCAAATCATAGACAGTAAGAAGAGTCTGTTTTCTTGTACTTAAGTCGGAATAGTGCCTTTTGTATTTAATTCCGATGCAATATCTGTGTTTCATCGTCAATAAGAAGGTCAGAGGGATACAGTGAACCTGAAGTGAAGCATCGGAATCTTTAACTAGTATAACAGGAATGGTTCAAACATAGACAGTTAGAAGAGTTAGTTTTCTTGTACTTATGTCGGCATTGTGAATTTTATATTTAATTCCGATGCAATTTCTGTGTTTCATCGTCAATAAGAAGGTCAGAGGGATACAGTAAACCTAAAGTGAAGCATCGGAATCTATAACAAGTGTAACATCAATGGTTTAAACCACAGACAGTAAGAAGAGTCAGTTATCTTGCACTTAAGTCGGCATTGTGCCTTTTGTACTTAATTCCGTAGCAATTTCTGTGTTTCATCGGCAATAAGAAGGTCAGAGGGAAACAGTAAACCTGAAGTAAAGCATCGGAATCTATAACGAGTGTCACATGAATGGTTCAAAATATAGA
This sequence comes from Schistocerca piceifrons, assembly GCF_021461385.2. Classification (NCBI taxonomy): domain Eukaryota; kingdom Metazoa; phylum Arthropoda; class Insecta; order Orthoptera; family Acrididae; genus Schistocerca; species Schistocerca piceifrons. The sequence continues at coordinate 1,132,939,859 of NC_060139.1, forward strand.
CAGTAAGAAGTGTCAGTTTTCTTGTACTTAAGTCGCCATTGTACCTTTTGTATTAATTCCGATGCAATCTCTGTGTTTCATCGTCAATATGAAGGTCAGAAGGATACAGTAAACCTGAAGTGAAGCATCGGAATCTATAACTAGTGTCACAGGAATGGTTCAAAACATAGACAGTAAGAAGAGTCAGTTTTCTTGTACTTAAGGCGGCATTGTGCCTTTTGTATTTAATTCCGATGCAATTTCTATGTTTCATTGTCAATAAGAAGGGCAGACCGATACAGTAAACCTTAAGTGATGCGTCGGAATCTATAACTAGTGTCACAGGAATGGTTCAAAACATAGACAGTAAGGAGAGTCAGTTTTCTTGTACTTAAGACGGCATTGTGCCTTTTGTATTTATTTCCGATGCAATTTCTGTGTTTCATCGTCAATAAGATCTTCAGATGGATACAGTAAAACTGAAGTGAAGCATCGGAATGTATAACTAGTGTCACAGGAATGGTTCAAATCATAGACAGTAACAAGAGTCAGTTTTCTTGTACTTAAGTCGGCATTGTGCCTTTTGTATTTAATCCCGATGCAATATCTGTGTTTCATCGTCAATAAGAAGGTCAGAGGGATACAGTAAACCTGAAGTGAAGCATCGGAATCTATAAGTAGTGTCTCAGGAATGGTTCAAAACATAGACTGTAAGAAGAGTCAGTTTTCTTGTACTTAAGTCGGCATTGTGCCTTTTGTATTTAGTTCCGATGCAATATCTGTGTTTCATCTTCAATAAGAAGGTCAGAGGGATACAGTAAACCTGAAGTGAAGCATCGGAATCTATAACTAGTGTCACAGGAATGGTTCAGAACATAGACAGTAAGAGGAGTCAGTTTTCTTGTACTTAAGTCGGCATTGTTTCTTTTCTATTTAATTCCGATGCAATGTCTATGTTTCATGGTCAATAAGAAGGTCAGAGGGGTACAGTAAACCTGAAGTGAAGCATCGGAATCTATAACTAGTGTCACAGGAATGGATCAAAACATAGACAGTGAGAAGAGTCAGTTTTCTTGTACTTAAGTCGGCATTGTGCCTTTTGTATTTAATTCCGAAGCAATTTCTGTGTTTCATCGTCAATAAGAAGGTCAGAGGGATACAGTAAACCTGGAGTATAGCATCGGAATCTATAACTAGTGTCACATGAATGGTTCAAAACATAGAGAGTAATCAGAGTCACTGGACCTGACGGGATACCAATTCGATTCTACACAGAGTACGCAAAAGAACTTGCCCCCCTTCTAACAGCCGTGTACCGCAAGTCTCTAGAGGAACGGAGGGTTCCAAATGATTGGAAAAGAGCACAGATAGTCCCAGTCTTCAAGAAGGGTCGTCGAGCAGATGCGCAAAACTATAGACCTATATCTCTTACGTCGATCTCTTGTAGAATTTTAGAACATGTTTTTTGCTCGCTTATCATGTCATTTCTGGAAACCCAGAATCTACTATGTAGGAATCAACATGGATTCCGGAAACAGCGATCGTGTGAGACCCAACTCGCCTTATTTGTTCATGAGACCCAGAAAATATTAGATACAGGCTCCCAGGTAGATGCTATTTTTCTTGACTTCCGGAAGGCGTTCGATACAGTTCCGCACTGTCGCCTGATAAACAAAGTAAGAGCCTACGGAATATCAGACCAGCTGTGTGGCTGGATTGAAGAGTTTTTAGCAAACAGAACACAGCATGTTGTTATCAATGGAGAGACGTCTACAGACGTTAAAGTAACCTCTGGCGTGCCACAGGGGAGTGTTATGGGACCATTGCTTTTCACAATATATATAAATGACTTAGTAGATAGTGTCGGAAGTTCCATGCGGCTTTTCGCGGATGATGCTGTAGTATACAGAGAAGTTGCTGCATTAGAAAATTGTAGCGAAATACAGGAAGATCTGCAGCGGATAGGCACTTGGTGCAGGGAGTGGCAACTGACCCTTAACATAGACAAATGTAATGTATTGCGAATACATAGAAAGAAGGATCCTTTATTGTATGATTATATGATAGCGGAACAAACACTGGTAGCAGTTACTTCTGTAAAATATCTGGGAGTATGCGTATGGAACGATTTGAAGTGGAATGATCATATAAAACTAACTGTTGGTAAGGCGGGTACCAGGTTGAGATTCATTGGGAGAGTGCTTAGAAAATGTAGTCCATCAACAAAGGAGGTGGCTTACAAAACACTCGTTCGACCTATACTTGAGTATTGCTCATCAGTGTGGGATCCGTACCAGGTCGGGTTGACGGAGGAGATAGAGAAGATCCAAAGAAGAGCGGCGCGTTTCGTCACTGGGTTATTTGGTAACTGTGATAGCGTTACGGAGATGTTTAATAAACTCAAGTGGCAGACTCTGCAAGAGAGGCGCTCTGCATCGCTGTGTAGCTTGCTCGCCAGGTTTCGAGAGGATGCGTTTCTGGATGAGGTATCGAATATATTGCTTCCCCCTACTTATACTTCCCGAGGAGATCACGAATGTAAAATTAGAGAGATTAGAGCGCGCACGGAGGCTTTCAGACAGTCGTTCTTCCCGCGAACCATACGCGACTGGAACAGGAAAGGGAGGTAATGACAGTGGCACGTAAAGTGCCCTCCGCCACACACCGTTGGGTGGCTTGCGGAGTATCAATGTAGATGTAGATGTAGATGTAGACAGTCAGAAGAGTCAGTTTTCTTGTACTTAAGTCGGCATTGTGCCTTTGTATTTAACTCCGATTCAATTTCTGTGTTTCATCGTCAATAAGAAGGTCAGAGGGATACAGTAAACCTGAAGTGAAGCATCACAATCTATAACTAGTGTCACAGGAATGGTTCAAGACATAGACAGTAAGAAGAGTCAGTTTTCTTGTACTTAAGTCGGCATTGTGCCTTTTGTATTTATTTCCGATGCAATTTCTGTGTTTCATCGTCAATAAGAAGGTCAGAGGGATACAGTAAACCTGAAGTGAAGCATCGGAATCCATAACTAGTGTCACAGGAATGGTTCAAACATAGACAGTAAGAAGAGTCAGTTTTCTTGTACTTAAGTCGGCATTGTGCCTTTTGTATTTAATTCCGATGCAATTTCTGTGTTGCATCGTCAATAAGAAGGTCAGAGGGATAGAGTAAACCTGAAGGGATGCATAGGAATCTATAACTAGTGTCACAGGAATGATTCAAAACTTAGACAGTAAGGAGAGTCAGTTTTCTTGTACTTAAGTCGGCATTGTGCCTTTGTATTTAATTCCGATGCAATTTCTGTGTTTCATCGTCAATAAGAACTTCAGAAGGATACAGTAAAACTGAAGTGAAGCATCGGAATCTATAACTAGTGTCACAGGAATGGTTCAAAACATAGACTGTAAGAAGAGTCAGTTTTCTTGTACTTAAGTCGGCATTGTGCCTTTTGTATTTAATTCCGACGCAATTTCTGTGTTTCATCGTCAATAAGAAGGTCAGTGGGATACAGTAAACCTGAAATGAAGCATTGGAATCTATAACTAGTGTCACAGGAATGGTTCAAAGCATAGACAGTAAGAAGAGTCAGTTTTCTTGTACTTAAGTCGGCATAGTGCCTTTTGTATTTAATTCCGATGAAATTTTTGTGTTTCATCGTCAATAAGAAGGTCAGCGGGATACAGTAAACCTTAAGTGAAGCATCGGAATCTATAACTAGTATAACAGGAATGGTTCAAACATAGACAGTTAGAAGAGTTAGTTTTCTTGTACTTATGTAGGCATTGTGCCTTTTCCATTTAATTCCGATGCAATTTCTATGTTTCATCGTCAATTAGAAGGTCATAGGGATACAGTAAACCTGAAGTGAAGCATCGGAATCAATAAGTAGTGTCACATCAATGGTTCAAAACATAGACAGTAAGAAGAGTCAGTTATCTTGTACTTAAGTCGGCATTGTACCTTTTATATTTAATTCCGATGCAATTTCTGTGTTTCATCGTCAATAAGAAGGTCAGAGGGATACAGTAAACCTGAAGTAAAGCATCAGAATCTATAACTAGTGTAATAGGAATGCTTCAAACCACAGACAGTAAGATGAGTCAGTTAACTTGTACTTAAGTCGGCATTGTGCTTTTTGTACTTAATTCCGAAGCAATTTCTGTGTTTCATCGTCAATAAGAAGGTCAGAGTGATTCAGTAAACCTGAAGTAAAGCATCGGAATCTATAACGAGTGTCACATGAATGGTTCAAAATATAGACAGGAAGAAGATTCAGTTTTCTTGTACTTAAGTCGGCATTGTATCTTTTGTATTAATTCCGATGCAATTTCTGTGTTTCATCGTCAATAAGAAGGTCAGAGTGATACAGTAAACCTGAAGTGATGCATCGGTATCTATAACTAGTGTCACAGGAATGGTTCAAAACATAGACAGTAAGATAAGTCAGTTTTCTTGTACTTAAGTCGGCATTGTGCCTTTTGTATTTAATTCCGATGCAATTTCTGTGTTTCATCGTCAATAAGAAGGTCAGAGTGATACAGTAAACCTGAAGTGATGCATCGGAATCTATAACTAGTGTCACAGGAGTGGTTCAAAACATTGACAGTAAGAAGAGTCAGTTTTCTTGGACTTAAGTCTGCATTGTGCCTTTGTATTTAACTCCGATTCAATTTCTGTGTTTCATCGTCAGTAAGAAGGTCAGAGGGATACAGTAAACCTGAAGTGAAGCATCACAATCTATAACTAGTGTCACAGGAATGGTTCAAAACATAGACAGTAAGAAGAGTCAGTTTTCTTGTACTTAAGTCGGCATTGTGCCTTTTGTATTTAATTCCGATGCAATTTCTGTGTTTCTTCGTCAATAAGAAGGTCAGAGGGATACAGTAAACCTGAAGTGAAGCATCGGAATCCATAACTAGTGTCACAGGAATGGTTCAAACATATACAGTACGAAGAGTCAGTTTTCTTGTACTTAAGTCGGCATTGTGCCTTTTGTATTTAATTCCGATGCAATTTCTGTGTTTCATCGTCAATAAGAAGGTCAGAGGGATACAGTAAACCTGAAGGGAAGCATAGGAATCTATAACTAGTATAACAGGAATGGTTCAAACATAGACAGTTAGAAGAGTTAATTTTCTTGTACTTAAGTCAGCATTGTGCCTTTTCTATTTAATTCCGATGCAATTTTATGTTCCATTGTCAATTAGAAGGTCAGAGGGTTACAGTAAACCTGAAGTGAAGCATCGGAATCAATAACTAGGGTTACAGGAATGGTTCCAAACATAGACAGTAAGAAGAGTCAGTTATCTTGTACTTAAGTCCGCATTGTGCCTTTTGTGTTTAATTCCGAAGCAATTTCTGCGTTTCATCGTCAATACGAAGGTCAGAGGGATACAGTAAACCTGAAGTGAAGCATCACAATCTATAACTAGAGTCACAGGAATGGTTCAAAACATAGACAGTAAGAAGAGTCAGTTTTCTTGTACTTAAGTCGGCATTGTGCCTTTTGTATTTAATTCCGATGCAATTTCTGTGTTTCATCGTCAATAAGAAGGTCAGAGGGATACAGTAAACCTGAAGTGAAGCATCGGAATCCATAGCAAGTGTAACAGGAATGGTTCAAACATAGACAGTTAGAAGAGTTAGTTTTCTTGTACTTAAGTCGGCATTGTGCCTTTTCTATTTAATTCCGATGCAATTTCTATGTTTCATCGTCAATTAGAAGGTCAGAGGGATACAGTAAACCTGAAGTGAAGCAACGGAATCAATAACTAGTGTCACAGGAATGGTTCAAAACATAGACAGTAAGAAGAGTCAGTTTTCTTGTACTTAAGTCGGCATTGTGCCTTTTATATTTGATTCCCATGCAATTTCTGTGTTTCATCATCAATAAGAAGGTCAGAGGGATACAGTAAACCTGAAGTGAAGCATCGGAATCTATAACTAGTGTAACAGGTATGGTTCAAACCACAGACAGTAAGAAGAGTCAGTTATCTTGTACTTAAGTCGGCATTGTGCCTTTTGTACTTAATTCCGAAGCAATTTCTGTGTTTCATCGTCAATAAGAAGGTCAGAGGGATACAGTAAACCTGAAGTAAAGCATGGGAATCTATAACGAGTGTCACATGAATGGTTCAAAATATAGACAGTAAAAAGGGTCAGTTTTCTTGTACTTAAGTCGGCATTGTAGGTTTTGTATTAATTCCGATGCAATTTCTGTGTTTCATCGTCAATATGAAGGTCAGAGGGATACAGTAGACCTGAAGTGAAGCATCGGAATCTATAACTAGTGTCACAGGAATGGTTCAAAACATAGACAGTAAGAAGAGTCAGTTTTCTTGTACTTAAGTCGGCATTGTGCCTTTTGTATTTAATTCCGATGCAATTTCTCTGTTTCATCGTCAATAAGAAGGGCAGAGGGATACAGTAAACCTGATGTGATGCATCGGAATCTATAACTAGTGTCACAGGAATGGTTCAAAACATAGACAGTAAGGAGAGTCAGTTTTCTTGTACTTAAGACGGCATTGTGCCTTTTGTATTTAATTCCGATGCAATTTCTGTGTTTCATTGTCAATAAGATCTTAAGATGGATACAGTAAAACTGAAGTGAAGCATCGGAATGTATAACTAGTGTCACAGGAATGGTTCAAAGCATAGACAGTAACAAGAATCAGTTTTCTTGTACTTAAGTCGGCATTGTGCCTTTTGTATTTAATCCCGATGCAATATCTGTGTTTCATCGTCAATAAGAAGGTCAGAGGGATACAGTAAACCTGAAGTGAAGCATCGGAATGTATAACTAGTGTCACAGGAATGGTTCAAAACATAGACAGTAAGAAGAGTCAGTTTTCTTGTACTTAAGTCGGCATTGTGTCTTTTGTATTTCATTCCGATGCAATTTCTGTGTTTCATTGTCAATTAGAAAGACAGAGGGATACAGTAAACCTTAAGTGAGGCATCGGAATCTATAACTAGTGTCACAGGAGTGGGTCAAAACATCGACAGTATGAACAGTCAGTTTTCTTGTACTTAAGTCGGCATTGTGCCTTTTGTATTTAATTCCGATGCAATTTCTGTGTTTCATCGTCAATAAGAAGGTCAGAGGGATACAGTAAACCTGAAGTGAAGAATCGGTATCTATAACTAGTGCCACAGAAATGGTTCAAAACATAAACAGTAAGAAGAGACAGTTTTCTTGTACTTAAGTCGGCATTGTGCCTTTTATATTTAATTCCGATGCAATTTTTGTGTTTCATCGTCAATTAGAAGGTCAGTGGGATACAGTAAACTTGAAGTGAAGCATTGGAATCAATAACTAGTGTCACAGGAATGGTTCACAACATAGACAGTACGAAGAGTCAGTTTTCTTGTACTTAAGTCGGCATTGTGCCTTTTGTATTTAATTCCGATGCAATCTCTGTGTTTCATCGTCAATAAGAAGGTCACAGGGATACAGTAAACCTGAAGGGAAGCATAGGAATCTATAACTAGTATAAGAGGAATGGTTCAAACATAGACAGTTAGAAGAGTTAGTTTTCTTGTACTTAAGTTAGCATTGTGCCTTTTCTATTTAATTCCGATGCAATTTTATGTTCTATTGTCAATTAGAAGGTCAGAGGGTTACAGTAAACATGAAGTGAAGCATCGGAATCAATAACTAGTGTCACAGGAATGGATCAGATCATAGACAATAAGAAGAATCAGTTATCTTGTACTTAAGTCGGCATTGTGCCTTTTGTGTTTAATTCCGAAGCAATTTCTGTGTTTCATCGTCAATAAGAAGGTCAGAGGGATACAGTAAACCTGAAGTAAAGCATCGGAATCTATAACGAGTGTCACATGAATGGTTCAAAATATAGACAGTAAGAAGAGTCTGTTTTCTTGTACTTATGTCGACATTGTGCCTTTTGTATTTAATTCCGATGCAATTTCTGTGTTTCATCGTCAATAAGGAGGTCAGAGGGATACAGTAAACCTGAAGTGAAGCATCAGAAACTATAACTAGTGTCACATGAATGGTTCAAAACATAGACAGTGAGAAGAGTCAGTTTTCTTGTACTTAAGTCAGCATTTTGCCTTTTGTAATTAATTCCGATACAATATCTGTGTTTCATCGTCAATAAGAAGGTCAGTGGGATTCAGTAAACCTGAAGTGAAGCATCGGAATCTATAACTAGTGTCACAGGAATGGTTCAAAACATAGACAGTAAGAAGAGTCAGTTTTCTTGTACTTAAGTCGGCAATGTTCCTTTTGTATTTAATTCCGATGCAATATCAGTGTTACATCGTCAATAAGAAGGTCAGAGGGATACAGTAAACCTGAAGTGAAGCATCGGAATCTATAACTAGTGTCACACGAATGGTTCAAAACATAGACTGTAAGAAGAGTCAGTTTTCTTATACTTAAGTCGGCATTGTGGCTTTGTATTTAACTCCGATGCAATTTCTGTGTTTCATCGTCAATAAGAAGGTCAGAGGGATACAGTAAACCTGAAGTGAAGCATCACAATCTATAACTAGTGTCACAGGAATGGTTCAAAACATAGACAGTAAGAAGAGTCAGTTTTCTTGTAGTTAAGTCGGCATTGTGCCTTTTGTATTTAATCCCGATGCAATATCTGTGTTTCATCGTCAATAAGAAGGTCAGAGGGATACAGTAAACCTGAAGTGAAGCATCGGAATGTATAACTAGTGTCACAGGAATGGTACATAACATACACAGTAAGAAGAGTCAGTTTTCTTGTAGTTAAGTCGGCATTGTGTCTTTTGTATTTCATTCCGATGCAATTTCTGTGTTTCATTGTCAATTAGAAAGACAGAGGGATACAGTAAACCTTAAGTGAGGCATCGGAATCTATAACTAGTGTCACAGGAGTGGGTCAAAACATCGACAGTATGAACAGTCAGTTTTCTTATACTTAAGTCGGCATTGTGCCTTTTGTATTTAATTCCGATGCAATTTCTGTGTTTCATCGTCAATAAGAAGGTCAGAGGGATACAGTAAACCTGAAGTGAAGAATCGGTATCTATAACTAGTGCCACAGGAATGGTTCAAAACATAAACAGTAAGAAGAGACAGTTTTCTTGTACTTAAGTCGGCATTGTGCCTTTTATATTTAATTCCGATGCAATTTTTGTGTTTCATCGTCAATTAGAAGGTCAGTGGGATACAGTAAACTTGAAGTGAAGCATCGGAATCTATAACTAGTGTCACAGGAATGGTTCAAATCATAGACAATAAGAAGAATCAGTTTTCTTGTACTTAAGTCAGCATAGTGCCTTTTGTATTTAATTCCGATGCAATATCTGTGTTTCATCGTCAATAAGAAGGTCAGTGGGATACAGTAAACCATAAGTGAAGCATCGGAATCTATACCTAGTATGACAGGAATTGTTCAAACATAGACAGTTAGAAGAATTAGTTTTCTTGTACTTAAGTCGGCATTGTGCCTTTTCTATTTAATTCCGATGCAATTTCTATGTTTCATCGTCAATTAGAAGGTCAGAGGGATACAGTAAACCTGAAGTGAAGCATTGGAATCAATAACTAGTGTCACAGGAATGGTTCACAACATAGACAGTAAGAAGAGTCAGTTATCTTGTACTTAAGTCGGCATTGAGCCTTTTCTATTTATTTCCGATGCAATTTCTATGTTTCATCGTCAATTAGAAGGTCAGAGGGATACAGTAAACCTGAAGTGAAGCATTGGAATCAATAACTAGTGTCACAGGAATGGTTCAAAACATAGACAGTAAGAAGAGTCAGTTTTCTTGTACTTAAGTCGGCAATGTTCCTTTTGTATTTAATTCCGATGCAATATCAGTGTTACATCGTCAATAAGAAGGTCAGAGGGCTACAGTAAACCTGAAGTGAAGCATCGGAATCTATAACTAGTGTCACACGAATGGTTCCAAACACAGACAGTAAGAAGAGTCAGTTATCTTGTACTTAAGTCCGCATTGTGCCTTTTATATTTAATTCCGATGCAATTTCTGTGTTTCATCGTCAATAAGAAGGTCAGAGGGATACAGTAAACCTGAAGTGAAGCATCGGAATCTATAACTAGTGTCACAGGAATGGATCAGATCATAGACAATAAGAAGAATCAGTTATGTTGTACTTAAGTCGGCATTGTGCCTTTTGTGTTTAATTCCGAAGCAATTTCTGTGTTTCATCGTCAATAAGAAGGTCAGAGGGATACATTAAACCTGAAGTAAGGCATCGGAATCTATAACGAGTGTCACATGAATGGTTCAAAATATAGACAGTAAGAAGAGTCAGTTTTCTTGTACTTATGTCGACATTGTGCCTTTTGTATTTAATTCCGATGCAATTTCTGTGTTTCATCGTCAATAAGGAGGTCAGAGGGATACAGTAAACCTGAAGTGAAGCATCAGAAACTATAACTAGTGTCACATGAATGGTTCAAAACATAGACAGTGAGAAGAGTCAGTTTTCTTGTACTTAAGTCAGCATTTTGCCTTTTGTAATTAATTCCGATACAATATCTGTGTTTCATCGTCAATAAGAAGGTCAGTGGGATACGGTAAACCTGAAGTGAAGCATCGGAATCTATAACTAGTGTCACAGGAATGGTTCAAAACATAGACAGTAAGAAGAGTCAGTTTTCTTGTACTTAAGTCGGAAATGTTCCTTTTGTATTTAATTCCGATGCAATATCAGTGTTACATCGTCAATAAGAAGGTCAGAGGGATACAGTAAACCTGAAGTGAAGCATCGGAATCTATAACTAGTGTCACAAGAATGGTTCAAAACATAGACTGTAAGAAGAGTCAGTTTTCTTATACTTAAGTCGGCATTGTGGCTTTGTATTTAACTCCGATGCAATTTCTGTGTTTCACCGTCAATAAGAAGGTCAGAGGGATACAGTAAACCTGAAGTGAAGCATAACAATCTATAACTAGTGTCACAGGAATGGTTCAAAACATAGACAGTAAGAAGAGTCAGTTTTCTTGTACTTAAGTCGGTATTGTGCCTTTTGTATTTAATTCCGATGCAATTTCTGTGTTTCAACGTCAATAAGAAGGTCAGAGGGATACAGTAAACCTGAAGTAAAGCATCGGAATCTATAACGAGTGTCACATGAATGGTTCAAAATATAGACAGTAAAAAGAGTCAGTTTTCTTGTACTTAAGTCGGCATTGTACCTTTTGTATTAATTCCGATGCAATTTCTGTGTTTCATCGTCAATATGAAGGTCAGAGGGATACAGTAGACCTGAAGTGAAGCATCGGAATTTATAACTAGTGTCACAGGAATGGTTCAAAACATTGACAGTAAGAAGAGTCAGTTTTCTTGTACTTAAGTCGGCATTGTGCCTTTTGTATTTAATTCCGATACAATTTCTGTGTTTCATCGTCAATAAGAAGGGCATAGGGATACAGTAAACCTGAAGTGATGCGTCGGTATCTATAACTAGTGTCACAGGAAAGGTTCAAAACATAGACAGTAAGATAAGTCAGTTTTCTTGTACTTAAGTCGGCATTGTGCCTTTTGTATTTAATTCCGATGCAATTTCTGTGTTTCATTGTCAATAAGAAGGACAGAGGGGTACAGTATACCTGAAGTGAAGCATCGGAATCTATAACTAGTGTCACAGGAGTGGTTCAAAACATTGACAGTAAGAAGAGTCAGTTTTCTCGCACTTAAGTCGGCATTGTGCCTTTGTATTTAACTCCGATTCAATTTCTGTGTTTCATCGTCAATAAGAAGGTCAGAGGGATACAGTAAACTTGAAGTGAAGCATCACAATCTATAACTAGTGTCACAGGAATGGTTCAAACATAGACAGTAAGAAGAGTCAGTTTTCTTGTACTTAAGTCGGCATTGTGCCTTTTGTATTTAATTCCGATGCAATTTCTGTGTTTCATCGTCAATAAGAAGGTCAGAGGGATACAGTAAACCTGAAGTGAAGCATCGGAATCCATAACTAGTGTCACAGGAATGGTTCAAACATAGACAGTACGAAGAGTCAGTTTTCTTGTACTTAAGTCGGCATTGTGCCTTTTGTATTTAATTCCGATGCAATTTCTGTGTTTCATCGTCAATAAGAAGGTCAGAGGGATACAGTAAACCTGAAGGAAAGCATAGGAATCTATAACTAGTATAAGAGGAATGGTTCAAACATAGACAGTTAGAAGAGTTAGTTTTCTGGTACTTAAGCCAGCATTGTGCCTTCTCTATTTAATTCCGATGCAATTTTATGTTCCATTGTCAATTAGAAGGTCAGAGGGTTACAGTAAACCTGAAGTGAAGCATCGGAATCAATAACTAGTGTCACAGGAATGGTTCCAAACATAGACAGTAAGAAGAGTCAGTTATCTTGTACTTAAGTCCGCATTGTGCCTTTTATATTTAATTCCGATGCAATTTCTGTGTTTCATCGTCAATAAGAAGGTCAGAGGGATACAGTAAACCTGAAGTGAAGCATCGGAATCTATAACTAGTGTCACAGGAATGGATCAAATCATAGAAAATAAGAAGAATCAGTTATCTTGTACTTAAGTCCGCATTGTGCCTTTTGTATTTAATTCCGATGCAATTTCTGTGTTTCATCGTCAATAAGAAGGTCAGAGGGATACAGTAAACCTGAAGTAAAGCATCGGAATCTATAACGAGTGTCACATGAATGGTTCAAAATATAGACAGTAAGAAGAGTCAGTTTTCTTGTACCTAAGTCGGCAATGTTCCTTTTGTATTTAATTCCGATGCAATATCAGTGTTACATCGTCATTAAGAAGGTCAGAGGGATACAGTAAACGTGAAGTGAAGCATCGGAATCTATAACTAGTGTCACACGAATGGTTCAAAACATAGACTGTAAGAAGAGTCAGTTTTCTTATACTTAAGTCGGCATTGTGGCTTTGTATTTAACTCCGATGCAATTTCTGTGTTTCATCGTCAATAAGAAGGTCAGAGGGATACAATAAACCTGAAGTGAAGCATCACAATCTATAACTAGTGTCACAGGAATGGTTCAAAACATAGACAGTAAGAAGAGTCAGTTTTCTTGTACTTAAGTCGGCATTGTGCCTTTTGTATTTAATTCCGATGCAATTTCTGTGTTTCATCGTCAATAAGAAGGTCAGAGGGATACAGTAAACCTGAAGTGAAGCATCGGAATCCATAACCAGTGTAACAGGAATGGTTCAAACATAGACAGTTAGAAGAGTTAGTTTTCTTGTACTTAAGTCGGCATTGTGCCTTTTCTATTTAATTCCGATGCAATTTCTATGTTTCATCGTCAATTAGAAGGTCAGAGGGATACAGTAAACCTGAAGTGAAGCAACGGAATCAATAACTAGTGTCACAGGAATGGTTCAAAACGTAGACAGTAAGAAGAGTCAGTTTTCTTGTACTTAAGTTGGCATTGTGCCTTTTATATTTGATTCCGATGCAATTTCTGTGTTTCATCATCAATAAGAAGGTCAGAGGGATACAGTATACCTGAAGTGAAGCATCGGAATCTGTAACTAGTGTAACAGGTATGGTTCAAACCACAGACAGCAAGAAGAGTCAGTTATCTTGTACTTAAGTCGGCATTGTGCCTTTTGTACCTAATTCCGAAGCAATTTCTGTGTTTCATCGTCAATAAGAAGGTCAGAGGGATACAGTAAACCTGAAGTAAAGCATCGGAATCTATAACGAGTGTCACATGAATGGTTCAAAATATAGACAGTAAAAAGGGTCAGTTTTCTTGTACTTAAGTCGGCATTGTACCTTTTGTATTAATTCCGATGCAATTTCTGTGTTTCATCGTCAATATGAAGGTCAGAGGGATACAGTAGACCTGAAGTGAAGCATCGGAATCTATAACTAGTGTCACAGGAATGGTTCAAAACATAGACAGTAAGAAGAGTCAGATTTCTTGTACTTAAGTCGGCATTGTGCCTTTTGTATTTAATTCCGATGCAATTTCTGTGTTTCATCGTCAATAAGAAGGGCAGTGGGATACAGTAAACCTGAAGTGATGCGTCGGAATCTATAACTAGTGTCACAGGAATGGGTCAAAACATAGACAGTAAGGAGAGTCAGTTTTCTTGTACTTAAGACGGCATTGTGCCTTTTGTATTTAATTCCGATGCAATTTCTATGTTTCATTGTCAATAAGATCTTCAGATGGATACAGTAAAACTGAAGTGAAGCATCGGAATGTATAACTAGTGTCACAGGAATGGTTCAAAGCATAGACAGTAACAAGAATCAGTTTTCTTGTACTTAAGTCGGCATTGTGCCGTTCGTATTTAATCCCGATGCAATATCTGTGTTTCATCGTCAATAAGAAGGTCAGAGGGATACAGTAAACCTGAAGTAAAGCATCGGAATCTATAACTAGTGTCACAGGAATGGTTCAAAACATAGACAGTAAGAAGAGTCAGTTTTCTTGTACTTAAGTCGGCATTGTGTCTTTTGTATTTCATTCCGATGCAATTTCTGTGTTTCATTGTCAATTAGAAAGACAGAGGGGTACAGTAAACCTTAAGTGAGGCATCGGAATCTATAACTAGTGTCACAGGAGTGGGTCAAAACATCGACAGTATGAACAGTCAGTTTTCTTGTACTTAAGTCGGCATTGTGCCTTTTGTATTTAATTCCGATGCAATTTCTGTGTTTCATCGTCAATAAGAAGGTCAGAGGGATACAGTAAACCTGAAGTGAAGAATCGGTATCTATAACTAGTGCCACAGGAATGGTTCAAAACATAAACAGTAAGAAGAGACAGTTTTTTCTTGTACTTAAGTCGGCATTGTGCCTTTTATATTTAATTCCGATGCAATTTTTGTGTTTCATCGTCAATTAGAAGGTCAGTGGGATACAGTAAACTTGAAGTGAAGCATCGGAATCTATAACTAGTGTCACAGGAATGGTTCAAATCATAGACAATAAGATAAATCAGTTTTCTTGTACTTAAGTCAGCATAGTGCCTTTTGTATTTAATTCCGATGCAATATCTGTGTTTCATCGTCAATAAGAAGGTCAGAGGGATACAGTAAACCATAAGTGAAGCATCGGAATCGATACCTAGTATGACAGGAATTGTTCAAACATAGACAGTTAGAAGAGTTAGTTTTCTTGTACTTAAGTCGGCATTGTGCCTTTTCTATTTAATTCCGATGCAATTTCTATGTTTCATCGTCAATTAGAAGGTCAGAGGGATACAGTAAACCTGAAGTGAAGCATTGGAATCAATAACTAGTGTCACAGGAATGGTTCACAACATAGACAGTATGAAGAGTCAGTTATCTTGTACTTAAGTCGGCATTGTGCCTTTTATATTTAATTCCGAAGCAATTTCTGTGTTTCATCGTCAATAAGAAGGTCAGAAGGATACAGTAAACCTGAAGTAAAGCATCGGAATCTATAACGAGTGTCACATGAATGGTTCAAAACATAGACAGTAAGAAGAGTCAGTTTTCTTATAGTTAAGTCGGCATTGTGCCTTTTGTATTTAATTCCGATGCAATTTCTGTGTTTCATCGTCAATAAGAAGGTCAGAGGGATACAGTAAACCTGAAGTGAAGCATCGGTATCTATAACTAGTGTCACAGGAATGGTTCAAAACATAAACAGTAAGAAGAGACAGTTTTCTTGTACTTAAGTCGGCATTGTGCCTTTTATATTTAATTCCGATGCAATTTCTGTGTTTCATCGTCGATTAGAAGGTCAGTGGGATACAGTAAACTTGAAGTGAGGCATCGGAATCTATAACTAGTGTCACAGGAATGGTTCAAATCATAGACAATAAGAAGAATCAGTTTTCTTGTACTTAAGTCGGCATTGTGCCTTTTGTATTTAATTCCGATGCAATATCTGTGTTTCATCGTCAATAAGAAGGTCAGAGGGATACAGTAAACCTTAAGTGAAGCATCGGAATCTATACCTGGTATGACAGGAATGGTTCAAACATAGACAGTTAGAAGAGTTAGTTTTCTTGTACTTAAGTCGGCATTGTACCTTTTATATTTAATTCCAATGCAATTTCTATGTTTCATCGTCAATTAGAAGGTTCAACGGGATACAGTAAACCTGAAGTGAAGCATCGGAATCAATAACTAGTGTCACAGGAATGGTTCACAACATAGAGAGTAAGAAGAGTCAGTTATCTTGTACTTAAGTCGGCATTGTGCCTTTTATATTTAATTTCGATGCAATTTCTGTGTTTCATCGTCAATAAGAAGGTCAGAGGGACACAGTAAACGTGACGTGAAGCATCAGAATCTTTAACTTGTATAATAGGTATGGTTCAAACCACAGACAGTAAGAAGAGTCAGTTATCATGTACTTAAGTCGGCATTGTGCCATTTGTACTTAATTCCGAAGCAATTTCTGTGTTTCATCGTCAATAAGAAGGTCAGAGGGATACAGTAAACCTGAAGTGAAGCATCGGAATCTATAACTTGTGTAATAGGAACAGTTCAAACCACAGACAGTAAGAAGAGTCAGTTATCATGTACTCAAGTCGGCATTGTGCCTTTTTTACTTAATTCCGAAGCATTTTCTGTGTTTCATCGTCCATAAGAAGGTCAGTGGGATACAATAAAACCTGAAGTGAAGCATCGGAATCAATAACTAGTGTCACAGGAATGGTTCAAACATAGACAGTAAGAAGAGTCTGTTTTCTTGTACTTAAGTCGGCATTGTGCCTTTTATATTTAATTCCGATGCAATTTCTGTGTTTCATCGTCAATAAGAAGGTCTGAGGGATACAGTAAACATGAAGTGAAGCATCGGAATCTATAACTAGTGTAACAGGTATGGTTCAAACCACAGACAGTAAGAAGAGTCAGTTATCTTATACTTAAGTCGGCATTGTGCCTTTTGTACTTCATTCCGAAGTAATTTCTGTGTTTCATCGTCAATAAGAAGGTCAGAGGGATACAGTAAACCTGAAGTAAAGCATCGGAATCTATTACGAGTGTCACATGAATGGTTCAAAATATAGACAGTAAGAAGAGTCAGTTTTCTTGTACTTCAGGCGGCATTGTACCTTTTGTATTAATTCCGATGCAATTTCTGTGTTTCATCGTCAATAAGAAGGCCAGAGGGATAGAGAAATCCTGAAGTGAAGCATCGGAATCTATAACCAGTGTCACAGGAATGGTTCAAAACATAGACAGTAAGAAGAGTCAGTTTTCTTGTACTTAAGTCGGCATTGTGTCTTTTGTATTTAATTCCGATGCAATTTCTGTGTTTCATTGTCAATAAGAAGGACAGAGGGATACAGTAAACCTGAAGTGAGGCATCGGAATCTATAACTAGTGTCACAGGAGTGGTTCAATGCATTGACAGTAAGAAGAGTCAGTTTTCTTGTACTTAAGTCGGCATTGTGCCTTTTGTATTTACTTCCGATGCAATGTCTGTGTTTCATCGTCAATAAGAAGGTCAGAGGGATACAGTAAACCTGAAGTGAAGCATCGGTATCTATAACTAGTGTCACAGGAATGGTTCAAAACATAAACAGTAAGAAGAGACAGTTTTCTTGTACTTAAGTCGGCATTGTGCCTTTTATATTTAATTCCGATGCAATTTCTGTGTTTCATCGTCAATTAGAAGGGCAGTGGGATACAGCAAACATGAAGTGAAGCATCGGAATCCATAACTAGCGTCACAGGAATGGTTCAAATCATAGATAATAAGAAGAATCAGTTTTCTTGTACTTAAGTCGGCATAGTGCCTTTTGTATTTAATTCCGATGCAATATCTGTGTTTCATCGTCAATACGAAGGTCAGAGGGATACAGTAAACCTTAAGTGAAGCATCGGAATCTACACCTAGTATAACAGGAATGGTTCAAACATAGACAGTTGGAAGAGTTAGTTTTCTTGTACTTAAGTCGGCATTGTACCTTTTCAATTTAATTCCGATGCAATATCTATGTTTCATCGTCAATTAGAAGGTCAGAGGGATACAGTAAACCTGAAGTGAAGCATCGGAATCAATAACTAGTGTCACAGGAATGTTTCACAACATAGACTGTAAGAAGAGTCAGTTATCTTGTACTTAAGTCGGCATTGTGCCTTTTATATTTAATTCCGATGCAATTTCTGTGTTTCATCGTCAATAAGAAGGTCAGAGGGATACAGTAAACCTGACGTGAAGCACCGGAATCTATAAGTAGTGTAATAGGAATGGTTCAAACCACAGACAGTAAGAAGAGTCAGTTATCTTGTACTTAAGTCGGCATTCTGCCTTTTGTACTTAATTCCGAAGCAATTTCTGTGTTTCATCGTCAATAAGAATGTCAGAGGGATACAGTAAACCTGAAGTAAAGCATCGGAATCTATAAGGAGTGTCACATGAATGGTTCGAAATATAGACAGTAAGAAGAGACCGTTTTCTAGTACTTAAGTCGGCATTGTGCCTTTTATATTTAATTCCGAAGCAATTTCTGTGTTTCATCGTCAATAAGAAGGTCAGAAGGATACAGTAAATCTGAAGTAAAGCATCGGAATCTAAAACGAGTGTCACATGAATGGTTCAAAGCATAGACAGTAAGAAGAGTCAGTTTTCTTGTACTTTAGTCGGCATTGTGCCTTTTGTATTTAATTCCGATGCAATTTCTGTGATTCATCGTCAATAAGAAGGTCAGTGGGATACAGTAAACCTTAAGTGAAGCATTGGAATCTATAACTAGTGTCACAGGAGTGGTTCAAAACATAGACAGTAAGAAGAGTCAGTCTTCTTGTACTTAAGTCGGCATAGTGCCTTTTGTATTGAATTCCGATGCAATATCTGTGTTTCTTCGTCAATAAGAAGGTCAGAGGGATACTGTAAACCTGAAGTGAAGCATCGGAATCTATAACTAGTGTAACAGGAATGGTTCAAACGTAGACAGTTAGAAGAGTTAGTTTTCTTGTACTTAAGTCGGCATTGTGCCTATTCTATTTAATTCCGATGCAATTTCTATGTTTCATCGTCAATTAGAAGGTCAGAGGGATACAGTAAACCTGAAGTGAAGCATCGGAATCAATAACTAGTGTCACAGGAATGGTTTAAACCATAGACAGTAAGAAGAGTCAGTTTTCTTGTACTTAAGTCGGCATTGTGCCTTTTATATTTAATTCCGATGCAATATCTGTGTTTCATCGTCAATAAGAAGGTCAGAGGGATACAGTAAACCTGAAGTGAAGCATCGGAATCTATAAGTAGAGTCTCAGGAATGGTTCAAAACATAGACTGTAAGAAGAGTCAGTTTTCTTGTACTTAAGTCGGCATTGTGCCTTTTGTATTTAATTCCGATGCAATTTCTGTGTTTCATCGTCCAGAAGAAGGTCGGTGGGATACAGTAAACACGAAGTGAAGCATCGGAATCAAAAACTAGTGTCACAGGAATGGTTGAAACATAGACAGTAAGAAGAGTCAGTTTTCTTGTACTTAAGTCGGCATTATGCCTTTTATATTTAATTCCGATGCAATTTCTGTGTTTCAACGTCAATAAGAAGGTCTGAGGGATACAGTAAACCTGAAGTGAAGCATCGGAATCTATAACTAGTGTAACAGGAATGGTTCAAACCACAGACAGTAAGAAGAGTCAGTTATCTTGTACTTAAGTCGGCATTGTGCCTTTTGTATGTAATTCCGATGCAATTTCTGTGTTTCATCGTCAATAAGAAGGACAGAGGGATACAGTAAACCTGAAGTGAAGCATCGGAATCAATAACTAGTGTCACAGGAATGGTTCACAACATAGACAGTAAGAAGAGTCAGTTATCTTGTACTTAAGTCGGCATTGTGCCTTTTATATTTAATTCCGATGAAATTTCTGTGTTTCATCGTCAATAAGAAGGTCAGAGGGATACAGTAAACCTGACGTGAAGCATCGGAATCTATAACTAGTGTAATAGGAATGGTTCAAACCACAGACAGTAAGAAGAGTCAGTTATCTTGTACTTAAGTCGGCATTGTGCCTTTTGTACTTAATTCCGAAGTAATTCTGTGTTTCATCGTCAATATGAAGGTCAGAGGGATACAGTAAACCTGAAGTAAAGCATCGGAATCTATAACGAGTGTCACATGAATGGTTCAAAATGTAGACAGTAAGAAGAGTCAGTTTTCTTGTACTTAAGACGGCATTGTACTTTTTGTATTAATTCCGATGTAATTTCTGTGTTTCATCGTCAATAAGAAGGTCAGAGGGATACAGTAAACCTGAAGTGAAGCATCGGAATCTATAACTAGTGTCACAGGAATGGTTCAAAACATAGACAGTTAGAAGAGTCAGTTATCTTGTACTTATGTCGGCATTGTGTCTTTTGTATTTAATTCCGATGCAATTTCTGTGTTTCATTGTCAATAAGAAGGACAGAGGGATACAGTAAACCTGAAGTGAGGCATCGGAATCTATAACTAGTGTCACAGGAGTGGTTCAAAACATTGACAGTAGGAAGAGTCAGTTTTCTTGTACTTAAGTCGGCATTGTGCCTTTTGTATTTAATTCCGATGAAATTTCTGTGTTTCGTCGTCAATAAAAGGTCAGAGGGATACAGTAAACCTGAAGTGAAGCATCGGTATCTATAACTAGTGTCACAGGTATGGATCAAAACATAAACAGTAAGAAGAGACAGTTTTCTTGTACTTAAGTCGGCATTGTGCCTTTTATATTTAATTCCGATGCAATTTCTGTGTTTCATCGTCAATTAGAAGGTCAGAGGGAAACAGTTAACCTCAAGTGAAGCATCGGAATCTATAACTAGTGTCACAGGAATGGTTCAAATCATAGACAATAAGAAGAATCAGTTATCTTGTACTTAAGTCGGCATTGTGCCTTTTGTATTTAATTCCGATGCAATTTCTGTGTTTCATCGTCAATAAGTAGGTCAGAGGGATACAGTAAACCTGAAGCGAAGCATTAGAATCTATAACTAGTGTCACAGGAATGGTTCAAAACATAGGCAGTAAGAAGAGTCAGTTTTCTTGTACTTGAGCCAGCATTGTGCCTTTTGTATTTAATTCCGATGCAATTTCTGCGTTTCATCGTCAATAAGTACATCAGAGGGATACAGTAAACCTGAAGCGAAGCATTGGAATCTATAACTAGTGTCACAGGAATGGTTCAAAACATAGACTGTAAGAAGAGTTAGTTTTCTTGTACTTAAGTCGGCATTGTGCCTTTTGAATTTAATTCCGATGCAATTTCTGTGTTTCATCGTCAATATGAAGGTCAGAGGGATACAGTAAACCTGAAGTAAAGCATCGGAATCTATAACGAGTGTCACATGAATGGTTCAAATTGTAGACAGTAAGAAGAGTCAGTTTTCTTTTACTTAAGACGGCATTGTACTTTTTGTATTAATTCCGATGCAATTTCTGTGTTTCATCGTCAATAAGAAGGTCAGAGGGATACAGTAAACCTGAAGTGAAGCATCGGAATCTATAACTAGTGTCACAGGAATGGTTCAAAACATAGACAGTAAGAAGAGTCAGTTATCTTGTACTTAAGTCGGCATTGTGTCTTTTGTATTTAATTCCGATGCAATTTCTGTGTTTCATTGTCAATAAGAAGGACAGAGGGATACAGTAAACCTGAAGTGAGTCATCGGAATCTATAACTAGTGTCACAGGAGTGGTTCAAAACATTGACAGTAGGAAGAGTCAGTTTTCTTGTACTTAAGTCGGCATTGTGCCTTTTGTATTTAATTCCGATGAAATTTCTGTGTTTGGTCGTCAATAAGAAGGTCAGAGGGATACAGTAAACCTGAAGTGAAGCATCGGTATCTATAACTAGTGTCACAGTTATGGATCAAAACATAAACAGTAAGAAGAGACAGTTTTCTTGTACTTAAGTCGGCATTGTGTCTTTTATATTTAATTCCGATGCAATTTCTGTGTTTCATCGTCAATTAGAAGGTCAGAGGGAAACAGTAAACCTGAAGTGAAGCATCGGAATCTATAACTAGTGTCACAGGAATGGTTCAAATCATAGACAATAAGAAGAATCAGTTATCTTGTACTTAAGTCGGCATTGTGCCTTTTGTATTTAATTCCGATGCAATTTCTGTGTTTCATCGTCAATAAGTAGGTCAGAGGGATACAGTAAACCTGAAGCGAAGCATTAGAATCTATAACTAGTGTCACAGGAATGGTTCAAAACATAGGCAGTAAGAAGAGTCAGTTTTCTTGTACTTGAGCCAGCATTGTGCCTTTTGTATTTAATTCCGATGCAATTTCAGCGTTTCATCGTCAATAAGTACATCAGAGGGATACAGTAAACCTGAAGCGAAGCATTGGAATCTATAACTAGTGTCACAGGAATGGTTCAAAACATAGACTGTAAGAAGAGTCAGTTTTCTTGTACTTAAGTCGGCATTGTGCCTTTTGAATTTAATTCCGATGCAATTTCTGTGATTCATCGTCAATAAGAAGGTCAGAGGGATACAGTAGACCTGAAGTGAAGCATCGGAATCTATAACTAGTGTCAGATCAATGGTTCAAAACATAGACAGTGAGAAGGGTCAGTTTTCTTGTACTTAAGTCAGCATTGTGACTTTTGTAATTAATTCCGATACAATATCTGTGTTCATCGTCAATAAGAATGTCAGTGGGATACAGTAAACCTGATGTGAAGCATCGGAATCTATAACTAGTGTCACAGGAATGGTTCAAACATAGACAGTAAGAAGAGTCAGTTTTCTTGTACTTAAGTCGGCATTGTTCCTATTGTATTTAATTCCGATGCAATATCTGTGTTACATCGTCAATAAGAAGGTCAGAGGGATACAGTAAACCTGAAGTGAAGCATCGGAATCTATAACTAGTGTCATATGAATGGTTCAAATCATAGACAGTAAGAAGAATCAGTTATCTTGTACTTAAGTCGGCATTGTGCCTTTTGTATTTAATTCAGAAGCAATTTCTGTTTTTCATCGTCAATAAGAAGGTCAGAGGGATACTGTAACCTGAAGTGAAGCATCGGAATCTATAACTAGTGTCACAGGAATGGTTCAAATCATAGACAATAAGAAGAATCAGTTATCTTGTACTTATGTCGGCATTGTGCCTTTTGTATTTAATTCAGAAGCAATTTCTGTGTTTCGTCGTCAATAAGAAGGTCAGAGGGATACAGTATACCTTAAGTGAAGCATCGGAATCTATACCTAGTATAAGAGGAATGGTTCAAACTTAGACAGTTAGAAGAGTTAGTTTTCTTGTACTTAAGTCGGCATTGTGCCTTTTCTATTTAATTCCGATGCAATTTCTATGTTTCGTCGTCAATTAGAAGGTCAGAGGGATACAGTAAACCTGAAGTGAAGCATCGGAATCAGTAACTAGTGTCACAAAAATGGATCACAACATAGACAGTAAGAAGAGTCAGTTATCTTGTACTTAAGTCGGCATTGTGCATTTTATATTTAATTCCGATGCAATTTCTGTGTTTCATCGTCAATAAGAAGGTCAGAGGGATACAATAAACCTGAAGTGAAGCATCGGAATCTATTACTAGTGTCACAGGAAGGGATCAAAACATAGACAGTAAGAAGAGTCAGTTATCTTGTACTTAAGTCGGCATTGTGTCTTTTATATTTAATTCCGATGCAATTTCTGTGTTTCATCGTCAAGAAGAAGGTCAGAGGGATACAGTAAACCTGAAGTGAAGCATCGGAATCTATAACTTGTGTAATAGGAATGGTTCAAACCACAACCAGTAAGAAGAGTCAGTTATCATGTACTTAAGTCGGCATTGTGCCTTTTTTACTTAATTCCGAAGCAATTTCTGTGTTTCATCGTCAATAAGAATGTCAGAAGGATACAGTAAACCTGAAGTAAAGCATCGGAATCTATAACGAGTGTCACATGAATGGTTCAAAGCATAGACAGTAAGAAGAGTCAGTTTTCTTGTACTTAAGTCGGCATTGTGCCTTTTGTATTAATTCCGATGCAATTTCTGTGTTTCATCGTCAATAAGTAGGTCAGAGGGATACAGTAAACCTGAAGCGAAGCATTAGAATCTATAACTAGTGTCACAGGAATGGTTCAAAACATAGGCAGTAAGAAGAGTCAGTTTTCTTGTACTTGAGCCAGCATTGTGCCTTTTGTATTTAATTCCGATGCAATTTCAGCGTTTCATCGTCAATAAGTACATCAGAGGGATACAGTAAACCTGAAGCGAAGCATTGGAATCTATAACTAGTGTCACAGGAATGGTTCAAAACATAGACTGTAAGAAGAGTCAGTTTTCTTGTACTTAAGTCGGCATTGTGCCTTTTGAATTTAATTCCGATGCAATTTCTGTGATTCATCGTCAATAAGAAGGTCAGAGGGATACAGTAGACCTGAAGTGAAGCATCGGAATCTATAACTAGTGTCAGATCAATGGTTCAAAACATAGACAGTGAGAAGGGTCAGTTTTCTTGTACTTAAGTCAGCATTGTGACTTTTGTAATTAATTCCGATACAATATCTGTGTTCATCGTCAATAAGAATGTCAGTGGGATACAGTAAACCTGATGTGAAGCATCGGAATCTATAACTAGTGTCACAGGAATGGTTCAAACATAGACAGTAAGAAGAGTCAGTTTTCTTGTACTTAAGTCGGCATTGTTCCTATTGTATTTAATTCCGATGCAATATCTGTGTTACATCGTCAATAAGAAGGTCAGAGGGATACAGTAAACCTGAAGTGAAGCATCGGAATCTATAACTAGTGTCATATGAATGGTTCAAATCATAGACAGTAAGAAGAATCAGTTATCTTGTACTTAAGTCGGCATTGTGCCTTTTGTATTTAATTCAGAAGCAATTTCTGTTTTTCATCGTCAATAAGAAGGTCAGAGGGATACTGTAAACCTGAAGTGAAGCATCGGAATCTATAACTAGTGTCACAGGAATGGTTCAAATCATAGACAATAAGAAGAATCAGTTATCTTGTACTTATGTCGGCATTGTGCCTTTTGTATTTAATTCAGAAGCAATTTCTGTGTTTCGTCGTCAATAAGAAGGTCAGAGGGATACAGTATACCTTAAGTGAAGCATCGGAATCTATACCTAGTATAAGAGGAATGGTTCAAACTTAGACAGTTAGAAGAGTTAGTTTTCTTGTACTTAAGTCGGCATTGTGCCTTTTCTATTTAATTCCGATGCAATTTCTATGTTTCGTCGTCAATTAGAAGGTCAGAGGGATACAGTAAACCTGAAGTGAAGCATCGGAATCAGTAACTAGTGTCACAAAAATGGATCACAACATAGACAGTAAGAAGAGTCAGTTATCTTGTACTTAAGTCGGCATTGTGCATTTTATATTTAATTCCGATGCAATTTCTGTGTTTCATCGTCAATAAGAAGGTCAGAGGGATACAATAAACCTGAAGTGAAGCATCGGAATCTATTACTAGTGTCACAGGAAGGGATCAAAACATAGACAGTAAGAAGAGTCAGTTATCTTGTACTTAAGTCGGCATTGTGTCTTTTATATTTAATTCCGATGCAATTTCTGTGTTTCATCGTCAATTAGAAGGTCAGAGGGAAACAGTTAACCTCAAGTGAAGCATCGGAATCTATAACTAGTGTCACAGGAATGGTTCAAATCATAGACAATAAGAAGAATCAGTTATCTTGTACTTAAGTCGGCATTGTGCCTTTTGTATTTAATTCCGATGCAATTTCTGTGTTTCATCGTCAATAAGTAGGTCAGAGGGATACAGTAAACCTGAAGCGAAGCATTAGAATCTATAACTAGTGTCACAGGAATGGTTCAAAACATAGGCAGTAAGAAGAGTCAGTTTTCTTGTACTTGAGCCAGCATTGTGCCTTTTGTATTTAATTCCGATGCAATTTCTGCGTTTCATCGTCAATAAGTACATCAGAGGGATACAGTAAACCTGAAGCGAAGCATTGGAATCTATAACTAGTGTCACAGGAATGGTTCAAAACATAGACTGTAAGAAGAGTTAGTTTTCTTGTACTTAAGTCGGCATTGTGCCTTTTGAATTTAATTCCGATGCAATTTCTGTGTTTCATCGTCAATATGAAGGTCAGAGGGATACAGTAAACCTGAAGTAAAGCATCGGAATCTATAACGAGTGTCACATGAATGGTTCAAATTGTAGACAGTAAGAAGAGTCAGTTTTCTTTTACTTAAGACGGCATTGTACTTTTTGTATTAATTCCGATGCAATTTCTGTGTTTCATCGTCAATAAGAAGGTCAGAGGGATACAGTAAACCTGAAGTGAAGCATCGGAATCTATAACTAGTGTCACAGGAATGGTTCAAAACATAGACAGTAAGAAGAGTCAGTTATCTTGTACTTAAGTCGGCATTGTGTCTTTTGTATTTAATTCCGATGCAATTTCTGTGTTCCATTGTCAATAAGAAGGACAGAGGGATACAGTAAACCTGAAGTGAGTCATCGGAATCTATAACTAGTGTCACAGGAGTGGTTCAAAACATTGACAGTAGGAAGAGTCAGTTTTCTTGTACTTAAGTCGGCATTGTGCCTTTTGTATTTAATTCCGATGAAATTTCTGTGTTTGGTCGTCAATAAGAAGGTCAGAGGGATACAGTAAACCTGAAGTGAAGCATCGGTATCTATAACTAGTGTCACAGTTATGGATCAAAACATAAACAGTAAGAAGAGACAGTTTTCTTGTACTTAAGTCGGCATTGTGTCTTTTATATTTAATTCCGATGCAATTTCTGTGTTTCATCGTCAATTAGAAGGTCAGAGGGAAACAGTAAACCTGAAGTGAAGCATCGGAATCTATAACTAGTGTCACAGGAATGGTTCAAATCATAGACAATAAGAAGAATCAGTTATCTTGTACTTAAGTCGGCATTGTGCCTTTTGTATTTAATTCCGATGCAATTTCTGTGTTTCATCGTCAATAAGTAGGTCAGAGGGATACAGTAAACCTGAAGCGAAGCATTAGAATCTATAACTAGTGTCACAGGAATGGTTCAAAACATAGGCAGTAAGAAGAGTCAGTTTTCTTGTACTTGAGCCAGCATTGTGCCTTTTGTATTTAATTCCGATGCAATTTCAGCGTTTCATCGTCAATAAGTACATCAGAGGGATACAGTAAACCTGAAGCGAAGCATTGGAATCTATAACTAGTGTCACAGGAATGGTTCAAAACATAGACTGTAAGAAGAGTCAGTTTTCTTGTACTTAAGTCGGCATTGTGCCTTTTGAATTTAATTCCGATGCAATTTCTGTGATTCATCGTCAATAAGAAGGTCAGAGGGATACAGTAGACCTGAAGTGAAGCATCGGAATCTATAACTAGTGTCAGATCAATGGTTCAAAACATAGACAGTGAGAAGGGTCAGTTTTCTTGTACTTAAGTCAGCATTGTGACTTTTGTAATTAATTCCGATACAATATCTGTGTTCATCGTCAATAAGAATGTCAGTGGGATACAGTAAACCTGATGTGAAGCATCGGAATCTATAACTAGTGTCACAGGAATGGTTCAAACATAGACAGTAAGAAGAGTCAGTTTTCTTGTACTTAAGTCGGCATTGTTCCTATTGTATTTAATTCCGATGCAATATCTGTGTTACATCGTCAATAAGAAGGTCAGAGGGATACAGTAAACCTGAAGTGAAGCATCGGAATCTATAACTAGTGTCATATGAATGGTTCAAATCATAGACAGTAAGAAGAATCAGTTATCTTGTACTTAAGTCGGCATTGTGCCTTTTGTATTTAATTCAGAAGCAATTTCTGTTTTTCATCGTCAATAAGAAGGTCAGAGGGATACTGTAAACCTGAAGTGAAGCATCGGAATCTATAACTAGTGTCACAGGAATGGTTCAAATCATAGACAATAAGAAGAATCAGTTATCTTGTACTTATGTCGGCATTGTGCCTTTTGTATTTAATTCAGAAGCAATTTCTGTGTTTCGTCGTCAATAAGAAGGTCAGAGGGATACAGTATACCTTAAGTGAAGCATCGGAATCTATACCTAGTATAAGAGGAATGGTTCAAACTTAGACAGTTAGAAGAGTTAGTTTTCTTGTACTTAAGTCGGCATTGTGCCTTTTCTATTTAATTCCGATGCAATTTCTATGTTTCGTCGTCAATTAGAAGGTCAGAGGGATACAGTAAACCTGAAGTGAAGCATCGGAATCAGTAACTAGTGTCACAAAAATGGATCACAACATAGACAGTAAGAAGAGTCAGTTATCTTGTACTTAAGTCGGCATTGTGCATTTTATATTTAATTCCGATGCAATTTCTGTGTTTCATCGTCAATAAGAAGGTCAGAGGGATACAATAAACCTGAAGTGAAGCATCGGAATCTATTACTAGTGTCACAGGAAGGGATCAAAACATAGACAGTAAGAAGAGTCAGTTATCTTGTACTTAAGTCGGCATTGTGTCTTTTATATTTAATTCCGATGCAATTTCTGTGTTTCATCGTCAAGAAGAAGGTCAGAGGGATACAGTAAACCTGAAGTGAAGCATCGGAATCTATAACTTGTGTAATAGGAATGGTTCAAACCACAACCAGTAAGAAGAGTCAGTTATCATGTACTTAAGTCGGCATTGTGCCTTTTTTACTTAATTCCGAAGCAATTTCTGTGTTTCATCGTCAATAAGAATGTCAGAAGGATACAGTAAACCTGAAGTAAAGCATCGGAATCTATAACGAGTGTCACATGAATGGTTCAAAGCATAGACAGTAAGAAGAGTCAGTTTTCTTGTACTTAAGTCGGCATTGTGCCTTTTGTATTTAATTCCGATGCAATGTCTGTGCTTCATCGTCAATAAGATGGTCTGTGGGATACAGTAAACCTTAAGTGAAGCATTGGAATCTATAACTAGTGTCACAGGAATGGTTCAAAACATAGACAGTAAGAAGAGTCAGTCTTCTTGTACTTAAGTCGGCATAGTGCCATTTGTATTGAATTCCGATGCAATATCTGTGTTTCTTCGTCAATAAGAAGGTCAGAGGGATACTGTAAACCTGAAGTGAAGCATCGGAATCTATAAATAGTGTAACCGGAATGGTTCAAACATAGACAGTTAGAAGAGTTAGTTTTCTTGTACTTAAGTCGGCATTGTGCTTTTGCTATTTAATTCCGATGCAATTTCTATGTTTCATCGTCAATTAGAAGGTCAGAGGGATACAGTAAACCTGAAGTGAAGCATCGGAATCAATAACTAGTGTCACAGGAATGGTTTAAAACATAGACAGTTAGAAGTGTCAGTTTTCTTGTACTTAAGTCGGCATTGTGCCTTTTATTTTTAATTCCGATGCAAGTTCTGTGTTTCATCGTCCATAAGAAGGTCAGTGGGATACAATAAAACCTGAAGTGAAGCATCGGAATCAATAACTAGTGTCGCAGGAATGGTTCAAACATAGACAGTAAGAAGAGTCAGTTTTCTTGTACTTAAGTCGGCATTGTGCCTTTTATATTTAATTCCGATGCAATTTCTGTGTTTCTTCGTCAATAAGAAGGTCTGAGGGATACAGTAAACCTTTAGTGAAGCATCGGAATCTATAACTAGTGTAACAGGAATGGTTCAAACCACAGACAGTAAGAAGAGTCAGTTATCTTGTACTTAAGTCGGCATTGTGCCTTTTGTACTTCATTCCGAAGCAATTTCTGTGTGTCATCGTCAATAAGAAGATCAGAGGGATACAGTAAACCTGAAGTGAGGCATCGGAATCTATAACTAGTGTCACAGGAGTGGTTCAAAACATTGGCAGTAAGAAGAGTCAGTTTTCTTGTACTTAAGTCGGCATTGTGCCTTTTGTATTTATTTCCGATGCAATTTCTGTGTTTCATCGTCAATAAGAAGGTCAGAGGGATACAGTAAACCTGAAGTGAAGCATCGGTATCTATAACTAGTGTCACAGGAATGGTTCAAAACATAAACAGTAAGAAGAGACAGTTTTCTTGTACTTAAGTCGGCATTGTGCCTTTTATATTTAATTCCGATGCAATTTCTGTGTTTCATCATCAATTAGATGGTCAGTGGGATACAGCAAACCCGAAGTGAAGCATCGGAATCCATAACTAGTGTCACAGGAATGGTTCAAATCATAGACAATAAGAAGAATCAGTTTTCTTGTACTTAAGTCGGCATAGTGCCTTTTGTATTTAATTCCGATGCAATATCTGTGTTTCATCGTCAATACGAAGGTCAGAGGGATACAGTAAACCTTATGTGAAGCATCGGAATCTATACCTAGTATAACAGGAATGGTTCAAACATAGACAGTTAGAAGAGTTAGTTTTCTTGTACTTAAGACGGCATCGTGCCTTTTCAATTTAATTCCGATGCAATATCTATGTTTCATCGTCAATTAGAAAGTCAGAGGGATACAGTAAACCTGAAGTGAAGCATCGGAATCAATAACTAGTGTCACAGGAATGGTTCACAACATAGACAGTAAGAAGAGTCAGTTATCTTGTACTTAAGTCGGCATCGTGCCTTTTATATTTAATTCCGATACAATTTCTGTGTTTCATCGTCAATAAGAAGGTCAGAGGGATACAGTAAACCTGACGTGAAGCACCGGAATCTATAAGTAGTGTAATAGGAATGGTTCAAACCTCAGACAGTAAGAAGAGTCAGTTATCTTGTACTTAAGTCGGCATTGTGCCTTTTGTACTTAATTCCGAAGCAATTTCTGTGTTTCATCGTCAATAAGAAGGTCAGAGGGATACAGTAAACCTGAAGTAAAGCATCGGAATCTATAACGAGTGTCACATGAATGGTTCAAAATATAGACAGTAAGAAGAGTCAGTTTTCTTGTACTTAAGTCGGCATTGTACTTTTGTATTAATTCCGATGCATTTTCTGTGTTTCATCGTCAAGAAGAAGGTCAGAGGGATACAGTAAACCTAAAGTGAAGCATCGGAATCTATAACTTGTGTAATAGGAATGGTTCAAACCACAGACAGTAAGAAGGGTCAGTTATCATGTACTTAAGTCGGCATTGTGAATTTTGTACTTAATTCCGAAGCAATTTCTGTGTTTCATCGTCAATAAGAAGGTCAGAGGGATACAGTAAACCTGAAGTAAAGCATCGGAATCTATAAGGAGTGTCACATGAATGGTTCGAAATATAGACAGTAAGAAGAGACAGTTTTCTTGTACTTAAGTCGGCATTGTGCCTTTTATATTTAATTCCGATGCAATTTCTGTGTTTCATCGTCAATTAGGAGGTCAGAGGGAAACAGTAAACCTGAAGTGAAGCATCGGAATCTATAACTAGTGTCACAGGAATGTTTCAAATCATAGACAATAAGAAGAATCAGTTATCTTGTACATAAGTCGGCATTGGCCTTTTGTATTTAATTCCGAAGCAATTTCTGTGTTTCATCGTCAATAAGAAGGTCAGAAGGATACAGTAAACCTGAAGTAAAGCATCGGAATCTATAACGAGTGTCAAATGAATGGTTCAAAGCATAGACAGTAAGAAGAGTCAGTTTTCTTGTACTTAAGTCGGCATTGTGCCTTTTGCATTTAATTCCGATGCACTTGCTGTGTTTCATCGTCAATAAAAAGGTCAGAGGGATACAGTAAACCTGAAGTGAAGCATCGAAATCAATAACTAGTGTCACAGGAATGGTTTAAATCATAGACAGTAAGAAGAGTCAGTTTTCTTGTACTTAAGTCGGCATTGTGCCTTTTATATTTAATTCCGATGCAATATCTGTGTTTCATCGTCAATAAGAAGGTCAGAGGGATACAGTAAACCTGAAGTGAAGCATCGGAATCAAAAACTAGTGTCACAGGAATGGTTCAAACATAGACAGTAAGAAGAGTCAGTTTTCTTGTACTTAAGTCGGCATTGTGCCTTTTATATTTAATTCCGATGCAATTTCTGTGTTTCAACGTCAATAAGAAGGTCTGAGGGATACAGTAGACCTGAAGTGAAGCATCGGAATCTATAACTAGTGTAACAGGAATGGTTCAAACCACAGACAGTAAGAAGAGTCAGTTATCTTGTACTTAAGTCGGCATTGTGCCTTTTGTATGTAATTCCGATGCAATTTCTGTGTTTCATCGTCAATAAGAAGGACAGAGGGATGCAGTAAACCTGAAGTGAAGCATCGGAATCAATAACTAGTGTCACAGGAATGGTTCACAACATAGACAGTAAGAAGAGTCAGTAATCTTGTACTTAAGTCGGCATTGTGCCTTTTATGTTTAATTCCGATGCAATATCTGTGTTTCATCGTCAATAAGAAGGTCAGAGGGATTAAGTAAACCTGACGTGAAGCATCGGAATCTATAACTAGTGTAATAGGAATGGTTCAAACCACAGACAGTAAGAAGAGTCAGTTACCTTGTACTTAAGTCGGCATTGTGCCTTTTGTACTTAATTCCGAAGCAATTTCTGTGTTTAATCGTCAATAAGAAGGTCAGAGGGATACAGTAAACCTGAAGTAAAGCATCGGAATCTATAACGAGTGTCACATGAATGGTTCAAAATATAGACAGTAAGAAGGGTCAGTTTTCTTGTACTTAAGTCGGCATTGTACCTTTTGTATTAATTCCGATGCAATTTCTGTGTTTCATCGTCAATAAGTACATCAGAGGGATACAGTAAACCTGAAGCGAAGCATCGGAATATATAACGAGTGTCACATGAATGGTTCAAAATGTAGACAGTAAGAAGAGTCAGTTTTCTTGTACTTAAGTCGGCATTGTACCTTTTGTATTAATTCCGATGCAATTTCTGTGTTTCATCGTCAATAAGAAGGTCAGAGGGATACAGTAAACCTGAAGTGAAGCATCGGAATCTATAACTAGTGTCACAGGAATGGTTCAAAACATAGACAGTAAGAAGAGTCAGTTATCTTGTACTTAAGTCGGCATTGTGTCTTTTGTATTTAATTCCGATGCAATTTCTGTGTTTCAATGTCAATAAGAAGGACAGAGGGATACAGTAAACCTGAAGTGAGGCATCGGAATCTATAACTAGTGTCACAGGAGTGGTTCAAAACATTGACAGTAGGAAGAGTCAGTTTTCTTGTACTTAAGTCGGCATTGTGCCTTTTATATTTAATTTCCATGCAATTTCTGTGTTTCATCGTCAATTAGAAGGTCAGAGGGAAACAGTAAACCTGAAGTGAAGCATCGGAACCTATAACTAGTGTCACAGGAATGGTTCAAATCATAGACAATAAGAAGAATCAGTTATCTTGTACTTAAGCCGGCATTGTGCCTTTTGTATTTAATACCGAAGCAATTTTTGTGTTTCATCGTCAATAAGAAGGTCAGAGGGATACAGTAAACCTGAAATAAAGCATCGGAATCTATAACGAGTGTCACATGAATGGTTCCAAACATAGACAGTAAGAAGAGTCAGTTTTCTTGTACTTAAGTCGGCATTGTGCCTTTTGTATATAATTCCGATGCAATTTCTGTGTTTCATCGTCAATAAGTACATCAGAGGGATACAGTAAACCTGAAGCGAAGCATTAGAAACTATAACTAGTGTCACAGGAATGGTTCTAAACATAGGCAGTAAGAAGATTCAGTTTTCTTGTACTTGAGCCTGCATTGTGCCTTTTGTATTTAATTCCGATGCAATTTCTGCGTTTCATCGTCAATAAGTACATCAGAGGGATACAGTAAACCTGAAGCGAAGCATTGGAATCTATAACTAGTGTCACAGGAATGGTTCAAAACATAGACTGTAAGAAGAGTCAGTTTTCTTGTAGTTAAGTCGGCATTGTGCCCTTTGAATTTAATTCCGATGCAATTTCTGTGATTCATCGTCAATAAGAAGGTCAGGGGGAAACAGTAGACCTGAAGTGAAGCATCGGAATCTATAACTGGTGTCAGATCAATGGTTCAAAACATAGACAGTGAGAAGAGTCAGTTTTCTTTTACTTAAGTCAGCATTGTGCCTTTTGTAATTAATTCCGATACAATATCTGTGTTTCATCGTCAATAAGAAGGTCAGTGGGATACAGTAAACCTGAAGTGAAGCATCGGAATCTATAACTAGTGTCACAGGAATGGTTCAAAACATAGACAGTAAGAAGAGTCAGTTTTCTTGTACTTAAGTCGGCATTGTGCCTTTTATATTTAATTCCGATGCAATATCTGTGTTTCAACGTCAGTAAGAAGGTCAGAGGGATACAGTAAACCTGAAGTGAAGCATCGGAATCTATAAGTAGAGTCACAGGAATGGTTCAAAGCATAGACTGTAAGAAGAGTCAGTTTTCTTGTACTTAAGTCGGCATTGTGCCTTTTGTATTTAATTCCGATGCAATTTCTGTGTTTCATCGTCAATAAGTAGGTCAGAGGGATACAGTGAACCTGAAGTGAAGCATTAGAATCTATAACTAGTGCCACAGGAATGGTTCAAAACATAGGCAGTAAGAAGAGTCAGTTTTCTTGTACTTGAGTCTGCATTGTGCCTTTTGTATTTAATTCCGATGCAATTTCTGCGTTTCATCGTCAATAAGAACATCAGAGGGATACAGAAAACCTGAAGCGAAGCATTGAAATCTATAACTAGTGTCACAGGAATGGTTCAAAACATAGACTGTAAGAAGTGTCAGTTTTCTTGTACTTAAGTCGGCATTGTGCCTTTTGAAATTAATTCCGATGCAATTTCTGTGATTCATCGTCAATAAGAAGGTCAGAGGGATACAGTAGACCTGAAGTGAAGCATCGGAATCTATAACTAGTGTCAGATGAATGGTTCAAAACATAGACAGTGAGAAGAGTCAGTTTTCTTGTACTTAAGTCAGCATTGTGCCTTTTGTAATTAATTCCGATATAATATCTGTGTTTCATCGTCAATAAGAAGGTCAGTGGGATACAGTAAACCTGAAGTGAAGCATCGGAATCTATAACTAGTGTCACAGGAATGGTTGAAAACATAGACAGTAAGAAGAGTCGGTTTTCTTGTACTTAAGTCGGCATTGTTCCTATTGTATTTAATTCCGATGCAATATCTGTGATACATCTTCAATAAGAAGGTCAGAGGGATACAGTAAACCTGAAGTGAAGCATCGGAATCTATAACTAGTGTCACAAGAATGGTTCAAATCATAGACAATAATATGAATCAGTTATCTTGTACTTAAGTCGGCATTGTGCCTTTTGTATTTAATTCAGAAGCAATTTCTGTTTTTCATCGTCAATAAGAAGGCCAGAGGGATACAGTAAACCTGAAGTAAAGCATCGGAATCTATAACGAGTGTCACATGAATGGTTGAAAACGTAGACAGTAAGAAGAGTCAGTTTTCTTGTACTTAAGCCGGCATTGTGCCTTTTGTATTTACTTCCGATGCAATATATGTGTTTCGTCGTCAATAAGAAGGTCAGAGGGATACAGTACACCTTAAGTGAAGCATCGGAATCTGTACCTAGTATAACAGGAATGGTTCAAACATAGACAGTTAGAAGAGTTAGTTTTCTTGTACTTAAGTCGGCATTGTGCCTTTTCTATTTAATTCCGATGCAATTTCTATGTTTCATCGTCAATTAGAAGGTCAGAGGGATACAGTAAACCTGAAGTGAAGCATCGGAATCAATAACTAGTGTCTCAGGAATGGATCACAACATAGACAGTAAGAAGAGTCAGTTATCTTGTACTTAAGTCGGCATTGTGCATTTTATATTTAATTCCGATGCAATTTCTGTGTTTCATCGTCAATAAGAAGTTCAGAGGGATGCAGTAAACCTGACGTGAAGCATCGGAATCTATAACTAGTGTAATAGGAATGGTTCAAACCTCAGACAGTAAGAAGAGTCAGTTATCTTGTACTTAAGTCAGCATTGTGCCTTTTGTACTTAATTCCGAAGCAATTTCTGTGTTTCATCGTCAATAAGAAGGTCAGAGGGATACAGTACACCTGAAGTAAAGCATCGGAATCTATAACGAGTGTCACATGAATGGTTCAAAATATAGACAGTAAGAAGAGTCAGTTTTCTTGTACTTAAGTCGGCATTGTACTTTTGTATTAATTCCGATGCAATTTCTGTGTTTCATCGTCAAGAAGAAGGTCAGAGGGATACAGTAAACCTGAAGTGAAGCATCGGAATCTATAACTTGTGTAATAGGAATGGTTCAAACCACAGACAGTAAGAAGGGTCAGTTATCATGTACTTAAGTCGGCATTGTTCCTTTTGTACTTAATTCCGAAGCAATTTCTGTGTTTCATCGTCAATAAGAAGGTCAGAGGGATACAGTAAACCTGAAGTAAAGCATCGGAATCTATAAGGAGTGTCACATGAATGGTTCGAAATATAGACAGTAAGAAGAGACAGTTTTCTTGTACTTAAGTCGGCATTGTGCCTTTTATATTTAATTCCGAAGCAATTTCTGTGTTTCATCGTCAATAAGAAGGTCAGAAGGATACAGTAAACCTGAAGTAAAGCATCGGAATCTATAACGAGTGTCACATGAATGGTTCAAAGCATAGACAGTAAGAAGAGTCAGTTTTCTTGTACTTAAGTCGGCATTGTGCCTTTTGCATTTAATTCCGATGCACTTGCTGTGTTTCATCGTCAATAAAAAGGTCAGAGGGATACAGTAAACCTGAAGTGAAGCATCGAAATCAATAACTAGTGTCACAGGAATGGTTTAAATCATAGACAGTAAGAAGAGTCAGTTTTCTTGTACTTAAGTCGGCATTGTGCCTTTTATATTTAATTCCGATGCAATATCTGTGTTTCATCGTCAATAAGAAGGTCAGAGGGATACAGTAAACCTGAAGTGAAGCATCGGAATCAAAAACTAGTGTCACAGGAATGGTTCAAACATAGACAGTAAGAAGAGTCAGTTTTCTTGTACTTAAGTCGGCATTGTGCCTTTTATATTTAATTCCGATGCAATTTCTGTGTTTCAACGTCAATAAGAAGGTCTGAGGGATACAGTAGACCTGAAGGGAAGCATCGGAATCTATAACTAGTGTAACAGGAATGGTTCAAACCACAGACAGTAAGAAGAGTCAGTTATCTTGTACTTAATTCGGCATTGTGCCTTTTGTATGTAATTCCGATGCAATTTCTGTGTTTCATCGTCAATAAGAAGGACAGAGGGATGCAGTAAACCTGAAGTGAAGCATCGGAATCGATAACTAGTGTCACAGGAATGGTTCACAACATAGACAGTAAGAAGAGTCAGTAATCTTGTACTTAAGTCGGCATTGTGCCTTTTATGTTTAATTCCGATGCAATTTCTGTGTTTCATCGTCAATAAGAAGGTCAGAGGGATTAAGTAAACCTGACGTGAAGCATCGGAATCTATAACTTGTGTAATAGGAATGGTTCAAACCACAGACAGTAAGAAGAGTCAGTTACCTTGTACTTAAGTCGGCATTGTGCCTTTTGTACTTAATTCCGAAGCAATTTCTGTGTTTAATCGTCAATAAGAAGGTCAGAGGGATACAGTAAACCTGAAGTAAAGCATCGGAATCTATAACGAGTGTCACATGAATGGTTCAAAATATAGACAGTAAGAAGGGTCAGTTTTCTTGTACTTAAGTCGGCATTGTACCTTTTGTAATAATTCCGATGCAATTTCTGTGTTTCATCGTCAATAAGTACATCAGAGGGATACAGTAAACCTGAAGCGAAGCATCGGAATATATAACGAGTGTCACATGAATGGTTCAAAATGTAGACAGTAAGAAGAGTCAGTTTTCTTGTACTTAAGTCGGCATTGTACCTTTTGTATTAATTCCGATGCAATTTCTGTGTTTCATCGTCAATAAGAAGGTCAGAGGGATACAGTAAACCTGAAGTGAAGCATCGGAATCTATAACTAGTGTCACAGGAATGGTTCAAAACATAGGCAGTAAGAAGAGTCAGTTATCTTGTACTTAAGTCGGCATTGTGTCTTTTGTATTTAATTCCGATGCAATTTCTGTGTTTCATTGTCAATAAGAAGGACAGAGGGATACAGTAAACCTGAAGTGAGGCATCGGAATCTATAACTAGTGTCACAGGAGTGGTTCAAAACATTGACAGTAGGAAGAGTCAGTTTTCTTGTACTTAAGTCGGCATTGTGCCTTTTATATTTAATTTCCATGCAATTTCTGTGTTTCATCGTCAATTAGAAGGTCAGAGGGAAACAGTAAACCTGAAGTGAAGCATCGGAATCTATAACTAGTGTCACAGGAATGGTTCAAATCATAGACAATAAGAAGAATCAGTTATCTTGTACTTAAGTCGGCATTGTGCCTTTTGTATTTAATAGTGAAGCAATTTCTGTGTTTCATCGTCAATAAGAAGGTCAGAGGGATACAGTAAACCTGAAATAAAGCATCGGAATCTATAACGAGTGTCACATGAATGGTTCCAAACATAGACAGTAAGAAGAGTCAGTTTTCTTGTACTTAAGTCGGCATTGTGCCTTTTGTATATAATTCCGATGCAATTTCTGTGTTTCATCGTCAATAAGTACATCAGAGGGATACAGTAAACCTGAAGCGAAGCATTAGAATCTATAACTAGTGTCACAGGAATGGTTCAAAACATAGGCAGTAAGAAGATTCAGTTTTCTTGTACTTGAGCCTGCATTGTGCCTTTTGTATTTAATTCCGATGCAATTTCTGCGTTTCATCGTCAATAAGTACATCAGAGGGATACAGTAAACCTGAAGCGAAGCATTGGAATCTATAACTAGTGTCACAGGAATGGTTCAAAACATAGACTGTAAGAAGAGTCAGTTTTCTTGTAGTTAAGTCGGCATTGTGCCTTTTGAATTTAATTCCGATGCAATTTCTGTGATTCATCGTCAATAAGAAGGTCAGAGGGATACAGTAGACCTGAAGTGAAGCATCGGAATCTATAACTAGTGTCAGATCAATGGTTCAAAACATAGACAGTGAGAAGAGTCAGTTTTCTTTTACTTAAGTCAGCATTGTGCCTTTTGTAATTAATTCCGATACAATATCTGTGTTTCATCGTCAATAAGAAGGTCAGTGGGATACAGTAAACCTGAAGTGAAGCATCGGAATCTATAACTAGTGTCACAGGAATGGTTCAAAGCATAGACAGTAAGAAGAGTCAGTTTTCTTGTACTTAAGTCGGCATTGTTCCTATTGTATTTAATTCCGATGCAACATCTGTGTTACATCGTCAATAAGAAGGTCAGAGGGATACAGTAAACCTGAAGGGAAGCATCGGAATCTATAACTAGTGTCTCAGGAATGGTTCAAATCATAGACAATAAGAAGAATCAGTTATCTTGTACTCAAGTCGGCATTGTGCCTTTTGTATTTAAATCAGAAGCAATTTCTGTGTTTCGTCGTCAATAAGAAGGTCAGAGGGATACAGTATACCTTAAGTGAAGCATCGGAATCTAAACCTAGTATAAGAGGAATGGTTCAAACATAGACAGTTAGAAGAGTTAGTTTTCTTGTACTTAAGTCGGCATTGTGCCTTTTCTATTTAATTCCGATGCAATTTCTATGCTTCATCGTCAATTAGAAGGTCAGAGGGATACAGTAAACCTGAAGTGAAGCATCGGAATCAGTAACTAGTGTCACAAAAATGGATCACAACATAGACAGTAAGAAGAGTCAGTTATCTTGTACTTAAGTCGGCATAGTGCATTTTATATTTAATTCCGATGCAATTTCTGTGCTTCATCGTCAATAAGAAGTTCAGAGCGATGCAGTAAACCTGACGTGAAGCATCGGAATCAATAACTAGTGTAATAGGAATGGTTCAGACCACAGACAGTAAGAAGAGTCAGTTATCTTGTACTTAAGTCGGCACTGTGCCTTTTGTATTTAATTCCGATGCAATTTCTGTGTTTCATCGTCAATAAGAAGGTCCGAGGGATACAGTAAACCTGAAGTGAAGCATCGGAATCTATAACTAGTGTAACAGGAATGGTTCAAACATAGACAGTTAGAAGAGTTAGTTTTCTTGTACTTAAGTCGGCATTGTGCCTTTTCTATTTAATTCCGATGCAATTTCTATGTTTCATCGTAATTAGAAGGTCAGAGGGATACAGTAAACCCGAAGTGAAGCATCGGAATCAATGACTAATGTCACAGGAATGGTTCAACACATAGACAGTAAGAAGAGTCAGTTTTCTTGTACTTAAGTCGGCATTGTGCCTTTTATATTTAATTCCGATGCAATATCTGTGTTTCAACGTCAGTAAGAAGGTCAGAGGGATACAGTAAACCTGAAGTGAAGCATCGGAATCTATAAGTAGAGTCACAGGAATGGTTCAATGCATAGACTGTAAGAAGAGTCAGTTTTCTTGTACTTAAGTCGGCATTGTGCCTTTTGTATTTAATTCCGATGCAATTTCTGTGTTTCATCGTCAATAAGTAGGTCAGAGGGATACAGTAAACCTGAAGTGAAGCATTAGAATCTATAACTAGTGCCACAGGAATGGTTCAAAACATAGGCAGTAAGAAGAGTCAGTTTTCTTGTACTTGAGTCTGCATTGTGCCTTTTGTATTTAATTCCGATGCAATTTCTGCGTTTCATCGTCAATAAGAACATCAGAGGGATACAGAAAACCTGAAGCGAAGCATTGAAATCTATAACTAGTGTCACAGGAATGGTTCAAAACATAGACTGTAAGAAGAGTCAGTTTTCTTGTACTTAAGTCGGCATTGTGCCTTTTTAAATTAATTCCGATGCAATTTCTGTGATTCATCGTCAATAAGAAGGTCAGAGGGATACAGTAGACCTGAAGTGAAGCATCGGAATCTATAACTAGTGTCAGATGAATGGTTCAAAACATAGACAGAGAGAAGAGTCAGTTTTCTTGTACTTAAGTCAGCATTGTGCCTTTTGTAATTAATTCCGATATAATATCTGTGTTTCATCGTCAATAAGAAGGTCAGTGGGATACAGTAAACCTGAAGTGAAGCATCGGAATCTATAACTAGTGTCACAGGAATGGTTGAAAACATAGACAGTAAGATGAGTCGGTTTTCTTGTACTTAAGTCGGCATTGTTCCTATTGTATTTAATTCCGATGCAATATCTGTGTTACATCTTCAATAAGAAGGTCAGAGGGATACAGTAAACCTGAAGTGAAGCATCGGAATCTATAACTAGTGTCACAGGAATGGTTCAAATCATAGACAATAATATGAATCAGTTATCTTGAACTTAAGTCGGCATTGTGCCTTTTGTATTTAATTCAGATGCAATTTCTGTTTTTCATCGTCAATAAGAAGGCCAGAGGGATACAGTAAACCTGAAGTAAAGCATCGGAATCTATAACGAGTGTCACATGAATGGTTGAAAACGTAGACAGTAAGAAGAGTCAGTTTTCTTGTACTTAAGCCGGCATTGTGCCTTTTGTATTTACTTCCGATGCAATATATGTGTTTCGTCGTCAATAAGAAGGTCAGAGGGATACAGTACACCTTAAGTGAAGCATCGGAATCTGTACCTAGTATAACAGGAATGGTTCAAACATAGACAGTTAGAAGAGTTAGTTTTCTTGTACTTAAGTCGGCATTGTGCCTTGTCTATTTATTTCCGATGCAATTTCTATGTTTCATCGTCAATTAGAAGGTCAGAGGGATACAGTAAACCTGAAGTGAAGCATCGGAATCAATAACTAGCGTCTCAGGAATGGATCACAACATAGACAGTAAGAAGAGTCAGTTATCTTGTGCTTAAGTCGG
This sequence comes from Schistocerca piceifrons, assembly GCF_021461385.2. Classification (NCBI taxonomy): domain Eukaryota; kingdom Metazoa; phylum Arthropoda; class Insecta; order Orthoptera; family Acrididae; genus Schistocerca; species Schistocerca piceifrons. The sequence continues at coordinate 1,132,981,398 of NC_060139.1, forward strand.
CATTGTGCATTTTATATTTAATTCCGATGCAATTTCTGTGTTTCATCGTCAATAAGAAGTTCAGAGGGATGCAGTAAACCTGACGTGAAGCATCGGAATCTATAACTAGTGTAATAGGAATGGTTCAAAACACAGACAGTAAGACGAGCCAGTTATCTTGTACTTAAGTCGTCATTGTGCCTTTTGTACTTAATTCCGAAGCAATTTCTGTGTCATCGTCAATAAGAAGGTCAGAGGGATACAGTAAACCTGAAGTAAAGCATCGGAATCTGTAACGAGTGTCACATGAATGGTTCAAAATATAGACAGTAAGAAGAGTCAGTTTTCTTGTACTTAAGTCGGCATTGTACCTTTTGTATTAATTCCGATGCAATATCTGTGTCTCATCGTCAATAAGAAGGTCAGAGGGATACAGTAAACCTGAAGTGAAGCATCGGAATCTATAACTAGTGACACAGGAAGGGTTCAAAACATAGACAGTAAGAAGAGTCAGTTTTCTTGTACTTAAGTCGGCATTGTGTCTTTTGAATTTAATTCCGATGCAATTTCTGTGTTTCATTGTCAATAAGAAGGACAGAGGGATACAGTAAACCTGAAGTGAGGCATCGGAATCCATAACTAGTGTCACAGGAGTGGTTCAAAACATTGACAGTAAGAAGAGTCAGTTTTCTTGTACTTAAGTTGGCATTGTGCCTTTTGTATTTAATTCCGATGCAATTTCTGTGTTTCATCGCCAATAAGAAGGTCAGAGGGATACAGTAAACCTGAAGTGAAGCATTGGAATCTATAACTAGTGTAACAGGAATGGTTCAAACATAGACAGTTAGAAGGGTTAGTTTTCTTGTACTTAAGTCGGCATTGTGGCTTTTCTATTTAATTCCGATGCAATTTCTATGTTTCATCGTCAATTAGAAGGTCAGAGGGATACAGTAAACCCGAAGTGAAGCATCGGAATCAATGACTAGTGTCACAGGAATGGTTCAACACATAGACAGTAAGAAGAGTCAGTTTTCTTGTACTTAAGTCGGCATTGTGCCTTTTATATTTAATTCCGATGCAATATCTGTGTTTCATCGTCAATAAGAAGATCAGAGGGATACAGTAAACCTGAATTGAAAAATCGGAATCTATAAGTAGAGTCTCAGGAATGGTTCAAAGCATAGACTGTAAGAAGAGTCAGTTTTCGTGTACATAAGTCAGCATTGTGCCTTTTGTATTTAATTCCGATGCAATTTCTGTGTTTTATCGTCAATAAGAACGTCACTGGGATACAGTAAACCTTAAGTGAAGCATTGTAATCTATAACTAGTGTCACAGGAATGGTTCAAAACTTAGACAGTAAGAAGAGTCAGCTTTCTTGTAATTAAGTCGGTATTGTACCTTTTGTATTAATTCCGATGCAATTTCTGCGTTTCATCGTCAATAAGAAATTCAGTGGGATACAGTAAACCAGAAGTGAAGCATCGGTATCATTAACTAGTGTCACAGGAATGGTTCAAATCATAGACAGTAAGAAGAGTCAGTTTTCTTGTACTTAAGTCGGCATTGTGTCTTTTGTATGTAATTCCAATGCAATTTCTGTGATTCATTGTCAATAAGAAGGACAGAGGGATACAGTAAACCTGAAGTGAGGCATCGGAATCTATAACTAGTGTCACAGGAGTGGTTCAAAACATTGACAGTAAGAAGAGTCAGTTTTCTTGTCCTTAAGTCGGCATTGTGCCTTTTGTATTTAATTCCGATGCAATTTCTGTGTTTCATCGTCAATAAGATGGTCAGAGGGATACGGTAAACCTGAAGTAAAGCATCGGAATCTATAACGAGTGTCACATGAATGGTTCAAACCACAGACAGTAAGAAGAGTCAGTTATCTTGTACTTAAGTCGGCATTGTGCCTTTTCTATTCAATTCCGATGCAATATCTGTGTTTCATCGTCAATAAGAAGGTCAGAGGGATACAGTAAACCTTAAGTGAAGCATCGGAATCTATACCTAGTATAACAGGAATTGTTAAAACATAGACAGTTAGAAGAGTTAGTTTTCTAGTACTAAAGTCGGCATTGTGCCTTTTCTATTTAATTCCAATGCAATTTCTATGTTTCATCGTCAATTAGAAGGTCAGAGGGATACAGTAAACTTGAAGTGAAGCATCGGAATCAATAACTAGTGTCACAGGAATGGTTCCCAACATAGACAGTAAGAAGAGTCAGTTATCTTGTACTTAAGTCGGCATTGTGCCTTTTATATTTAATTCCGATGCAATTTCTGTGTTTCATCGTCAATAAGAAGGTCAGAGGGATACAGTAAACCTGACGTGAAGCATCGGAATCAATAACTAGTGTAATAGGTATGGTTCAAACCACAGACAGTAAGAAGAGTCACTTATCTTGTACTTAGTCGGCATTGTGCCTTTTGTACTTAATTCCGAAGCAATTTCTGTGTTTCATCGTCAATAAGAAGGACAGAGGGATGCAGTAAACCTGAAGTAAAGCATCGGAATCTGTAACGAGTGTCACATGAATGGTTCAAAATATAGACAGTAAGAAGAGTCAGTTTTTTTTGTACTTAAGTCGGCATTGTACCTTTTGTATTAATTCCGATGCAATTTCTGTGTCTCATCGTCAATAAGATGGTCAGAGGGATACAGTAAACCTGAAGTGAAGCATCGGAATCTATAACTAGTGACACAGGAGGGGTTCAAAACATAGACAGTAAGAAGAGTCAGTTTTCTTGTACTTAAGTCGGCATTGTGTCTTTTGAATTTAATTCCGATGCAATTTCTGTGTTTCATTGTCAATAAGAAGGACAGAGGGATACAGTAAACCTGAAGTGAGGCATCGGAATCCATAACTAGTGTCACAGGAGTGGTTCAAAACGTTGACAGTAAGAAGAGTCAGTTTTCTTGTACTTAAGTTGGCATTGTGCCTTTTGTATTTAATTCCGATGCAATTTCTGTGTTTCATCGCCAATAAGAAGGTCAGAGGGATACAGTAAACCTGAAGTGAAGCATCGGAATCTATAACGAGTGTCACATGAATGGTTCAAAACATAGACAGTAAGAAGAATCTGTTTTCTTGTACTTAAGTCGGCATTGTGCCTCTTCTATTCAATTCCGATGCAATATCTGTGTTTCATCGTCAATAAGAACGTCAGAGGGATACAATAAACCTTAAGTGAAGCATCGGAATCTATACCTAGTATAACAGGAATTGTTAAAACGTAGACAGTTAGAAGAGTTAGTTTTCTAGTACTAAAGTCGGCATTGTGCCTTTTCTATTTAATTCCGATGCAATTTCTATGTTTCATCGTCAATTAGAAGGTCAGAGGGATACAGTAAACCTGAAGTGAAGCATCGGAATCAATAACTAGTGTCACAGGAATGGTTCCCAACATAGACAGTAAGAAGAGTCAGTTATCTTGTACTTAAGTCGGCATTGTGCCTTTTATATTTAATTCCGATGCAAATTCTGTGTTTCATCGTCAATAAGAAGGTCAGAGGGATACAGTAAACCTGACGTGAAGCATCGGAATCTATAACTAGTGTAATAGGTATGGTTCAAACCACAGACAGTAAGAAGACTCAGTTATCTTGTACTTAGTCGGCAATGTGCCTTTTGTACTTAATTCCGAAGCAATTTCTGTGTTTCATCGTCAATAAGAAGGACAGAGGGATACAGTAAACCTGAAGTAAAGCATCGGAATCTATAACGAGTGTCACATGAATGGTTCAAAATATAGACAGTAAGAAGGGTCAGTTTTCTTGTAGTTAAGTCGGCATTGTACCTTTTGTATTAATTCCGATGCATTCTGTGTTTCATCGTCAATAAGAAGGTCAGAGGGATACAGTAAACTTGAAGTGAAGCATCGGAATCTATACCTAGTGTCACAGGAATGGTTCAAAACATAGACAGTAAGAAGAGTCAGTTTTCTTGTACTTAAGTCGGCATTGTGTCGTTTGTATTTAATTCCGATGCAATTTCTGTGTTTCATTGTCAATAAGAAGGACAGAGGGATACAGTTAACCTGAAGTGAGGCATCAGAATCTATAACTAGTGTCACAGGAGTGGTTCAAAACATTGACAGTAGGAAGAGTCAGTTTTCTTGTACTTAAGTCGGCATTGTGCTTTTTGTCTTTAATTCCGATGCAATTTCTGTGTTTCATCGTCAATAAGAAGGTCAGAGGGATACAGTAAACCTGAAGTGAAGCATCGGTATCTATAACTAGTGTCACAGGAATGGTTCAAAACATAGACAGTAAGAAGAGTCAGTTTTCTTGTACTTAAGTCGGCATTGTGCCTTTTATATTTAATTCCGATGCAATTTCTGTGTTTCATCGTCAATAAGAAGGTCAGAGGGAAACAGTAAACCTGAAGTGATGCATCGCAATCTATAACTAGTGTCACAGGAATGGTTCAAATCATAGACAATAAGAAGAATCAGTTATCTTGTACTTAAGTCGGCATTGTACCTTTTGTATTAATTCCGATGCAATTTCTGCGTTTCATCGTCAATAAAAAGGTCAGAGGGATACAGTAAACCTGAAGCGAAGCATCGGAATCAATAACTAGTGTCACAGGAATGGTTCAAATCATAGACAGTAAGAAGAGACAGTTTTCTTGTACTTAAGTCGGCATTGTGTCTTTTGTATTTAATTCCGATGCAATTTCTGTGTTTCATTGTCAATAAGAAGGACAGAGGGATACAGTAAACCTGAGGTGAGGCATCGGAATCTATAACTAGTGTCACAGGAGTGGTTCAAAACATTGACAGTAAGAAGAGTCAGTTTTCTTGTGCTTAAGTCGGCATTGTGCTTTTTGTATTTAATTCCGATGCAATTTCTGTGTTTCATCGTCAATAAGAAGGTCAGAGGGATACAGTTAACCTGAAGTAAAGCATCGGAATCTATAACGTGTGTCACATGAATGGTTCAAAACATAGACAGTAAGAAGAATCTGTTTTCTTGTACTTAAGTCGGCATTGTGCCTCTTCTATTCAATTCCGATGCAATATCTGTGTTTCATCGTCAATAAGAACGTCAGGGGGATACAGTAAACCTTAAGTGAAGCATCGGAATCTATACCTAGTATAACAGGTATTGTTAAAACATAGACAGTTAGAAGAGTTAGTTTTCTAGTACTAAAGTCGGCATTGTGCCTTTTCTATTTAATTCCAATGCAATTTCTATGTTTCATCGTCAATTAGAAGGTCAGAGGGATACAGTAAACCTGAAGTGAAGCATCGGAATCAATAACTAGTGTCACAGGAATGGTTCCCAACATAGACAGTAAGAAGAGTCAGTTATCTTGTACTTAAGTCGGCATTGTGCCTTTTATATTTAATTCCGATGCAATTTCTGTGTTTCATCGTCAATAAGAAGGTCAGAGGGATACAGTAAACCTGACGTGAAGCATCGGAATCTATAACTAGTGTAATAGGTATGGTTCAAACCACAGACAGTAAGAAGAGTCAGTTATCTTGTACTTAGTCGGCATTGTGCCCTTTGTACTTAATTCCGAAGCAATTTCTGTGTTTCATCGTCAATAAGAAGGACAGAGGGATGCAGTAAACCTGAAGTAAAGCATCGGAATCTGTAACGAGTGTCACATGAATGGTTCAAAATATAGACAGTAAGAAGAGTCAGTTTTTTTGTACTTAAGTCGGCATTGTACCTTTTGTATTAATTCCGATGCAATTTCTGTGTCTCATCGTCAATAAGATGGTCAGAGGGATACAGTAAACCTGAAGTGAAGCATCGGAATCTATAACTAGTGACACAGGAAGGGTTCAAAACATAGACAGTAAGAAGAGTCAGTTTTCTTGTACTTAAGTCGGCATTGTGTCTTTTGAATTTAATTCCGATGCAATTTCTGTGTTTCATTGTCAATAAGAAGGACAGAGGGATACAGTAAACCTGAAGTGAGGCATCGGAATCCATAACTAGTGTCACAGGAGTGGTTCAAAACGTTGACAGTAAGAAGAGTCAGTTTTCTTGTACTTAAGTTGGCATTGTGCCTTTTGTATTTAATTCCGATGCAATTTCTGTGTTTCATCGCCAATAAGAAGGTCAGAGGGATACAGTAAACCTGAAGTGAAGCATCGGAATCTATAACTAGTGTAACAGGAATGGTTCAAACATAGACAGTTAGAAGGGTTAGTTTTCTTGTACTTAAGTCGGCATTGTGCCTTTTCTATTTAATTCCCATGCAATTTCTATGTTTCATCGTCAATTAGAAGGTCAGAGGGATACAGTAAACCCGAAGTGAAGCATCGGAATCATTGACTAGTGTCACAGGAATGGTTCAACACATAGACAGTAAGAAGAGTCAGTTTTCTTGTACTTAAGTCGGCATTGTGCCTTTTATATTTAATTCCGATGCAATATCTGTGTTTCATCGTCCATAAGAAGATCAGAGGGATACAGTAAACCTGAAGTGAAGAATCGGAATCTATAAGTAGAGTCTCAGGAATGGTTCAAAGCATAGACTGTAAGAAGAGTCAGTTTTCTTGTACTTAAGTCAGCATTGTGCCTTTTGTATTTAATTCCGATGCAATTTCTGTGTTTTATCGTCAATAAGAACGTCACTGGGATACAGTAAACCTTAAGTGAAGCATTGGAATCTATAACTAGTGTCACAGGAATGGTTCAAAACTTAGACAGTAAGAAGAGTCAGCTTTCCTGTACTTAAGTCGGTATTGTACCTTTTGTATTAATTCCGATGCAATTTCTGCGTTTCATCGTCAATAAGAAGGTCAGAGGGATACAGTAAACCAGAAGTGAAGCATCGGAATCAATAACTAGTGTCACAGGAATGGTTCAAATCATAGACAGTAAGAAGAGTCAGTTTTCTTGTACTTAAGTCGGCATTGTGTCTTTTGTATGTAATTCCAATGCAATTTCTGTGTTTCATTGTCAATAAGAAGGACAGAGGGTACAGTAAACCTGAAGTGAGGCATCGGAATCTATAACTAGTGTCACAGGAGTGGTTCAAAACATTGACAGTAAGAAGAGTCAGTTTTCTTGTCCTTCAGTCGGCATTGTGCCTTTTGTATTTAATTCCGATGCAATTTCTGTGTTTCATCGTCAATAAGAAGGTCAGAGGGATACAGTAAACCTGAAGTAAAGCATCGGAATCTATAACGAGTGTCACATGAATGGTTCAAAACATAGACAGTAAGAAGAATCTGTTTTCTTGTACTTAAGTCGGCATTGTGCCTCTTCTATTCAATTCCGATGCAATATCTGTGTTTCATCGTCAATAAGAACGTCAGAGGGATACAATAAACCTTAAGTGAAGCATCGGAATCTATACCTAGTATAACAGGAATTGTTAAAACGTAGACAGTTAGAAGAGTTAGTTTTCTAGTACTAAAGTCGGCATTGTGCCTTTTCTATTTAATTCCGATGCAATTTCTATGTTTCATCGTCAATTAGAAGGTCAGAGGGATACAGTAAACCTGAAGTGAAGCATCGGAATCAATAACTAGTGTCACAGGAATGGTTCCCAACATAGACAGTAAGAAGAGTCAGTTATCTTGTACTTAAGTCGGCATTGTGCCTTTTATATTTAATTCCGATGCAAATTCTGTGTTTCATCGTCAATAAGAAGGTCAGAGGGATACAGTAAACCTGACGTGAAGCATCGGAATCTATAACTAGTGTAATAGGTATGGTTCAAACCACAGACAGTAAGAAGACTCAGTTATCTTGTACTTAAGTCGGCATTGTGTCGTTTGTATTTAATTCCGATGCAATTTCTGTGTTTCATTGTCAATAAGAAGGACAGAGGGATACAGTTAACCTGAAGTGAGGCATCAGAATCTATAACTAGTGTCACAGGAGTGGTTCAAAACATTGACAGTAGGAAGAGTCAGTTTTCTTGTCCTTCAGTCGGCATTGTGCCTTTTGTATTTAATTCCGATGCAATTTCTGTGTTTCATCGTCAATAAGAAGGTCAGAGGGATACAGTAAACCTGAAGTAAAGCATCGGAATCTATAACGAGTGTCACATGAATGGTTCAAAACATAGACAGTAAGAAGAATCCGTTTTCTTGTACTTAAGTCGGCATTGTGCCTCTTCTATTCAATTCCGATGCAATATCTGTGTTTCATCGTCAATTAGAACGTCAGAGGGATACAATAAACCTTAAGTGAAGCATCGGAATCTATACCTAGTGTCACAGGAATGGTTCAAAACATAGACAGTAAGAAGAGTCAGTTTTCTTGTACTTAAGTCGGCATTGTGTCGTTTGTATTTAATTCCGATGCAATTTCTGTGTTTCATTGTCAATACGAAGGACAGAGGGATACAGTTAACCTGAAGTGAGGCATCAGAATCTATAACTAGTGTCACAGGAGTGGTTCAAAACATTGACAGTAGGAAGAGTCAGTTTTTTTGTACTTAAGTCGGCATTGTGCCTTTTGTATTTAATTCCGATGCAATTTCTGTGTTTCATCGTCAATAAGAAGGTCAGAGGGATACAGTAAACCTGAAGTGAAGCATCGGTATCTATAACTAGTGTCACAGGAATGGTTCAAAACATAGACAGTAAGAAGAGTCAGTTTTCTTGTACTTAAGTCGGCATTGTGCCTTTTATATTTAATTCCGATGCAATTTCTGTGTTTCATCGTCAATAAGAAGGTCAGAGGGAAACAGTAAACCTGAAGTGCTGCATCGCAATCTATAACTAGTGTCACAGGAATGGTTCAAATCATAGACAATAAGAAGAATCAGTTATCTTGTACTTAAGTCGGCATTGTACCTTTTGTATTAATTCCGATGCAATTTCTGCGTTTCATCGTCAATAAAAAGGTCAGAGGGATACAGTAAACCTGAAGCGAAGCATCGGAATCAATAACTAGTGTCACAGGAATGGTTCAAATCATAGACAGTAAGAAGAGACAGTTTTCTTGTACTTAAGTCGGCATTGTGTCTTTTGTATTTAATTCCGATGCAATTTCTGTGTTTCATTGTCAATAAGAAGGACAGAGGGATACAGTAAACCTGAGGTGAGGCATCGGAATCTATAACTAGTGTCACAGGAGTGGTTCAAAACATTGACAGTAAGAAGAGTCAGTTTTCTTGTGCTTAAGTCGGCATTGTGCTTTTTGTATTTAATTCCGATGCAATTTCTGTGTTTCATCGTCAATAAGAAGGTCAGAGGGATACAGTAAACCTGAAGTAAAGCATCGGAATCTATAACGTGTGTCACATGAATGGTTCAAAACATAGACAGTAAGAAGAATCTGTTTTCTTGTACTTAAGTCGGCATTGTGCCTCTTCTATTCAATTCCGATGCAATATCTGTGTTTCATCGTCAATAATTACGTCAGAGGGATACAGTAAACCTTAAGTGAAGCATCGGAATCTATACCTAGTATAACAGGTATTGTTAAAACATAGACAGTTAGAAGAGTTAGTTTTCTAGTACTAAAGTCGGCATTGTGCCTTTTCTATTTAATTCCGATGCAATTTCTATGTTTCATCGTCAATTAGAAGGTCAGAGGGATACAGTAAACCTGAAGTGAAGCATCGGATTCAATAACTAGTGTCACAGGAATGGTTCCCAACATAGACAGTAATAAGAGTCAGTTATCTTGTACTTAAGTAGGCATTGTGCCTTTTATATTTAATTCCGATGCAAATTCTGTGTTTCATCGTCAATAAGAAGGTCAGAGGGATACAGTAAACCTGACGTGAAGCATCGGAATCTATAACTAGTGTAATAGGTATGGTTCAAACCACAGACAGTAAGAAGAGTCAGTTATCTTGTACTTAGTCGGCATTGTGCCTTTTGTACTTAATTCCGAAGCAATTTCTGTGTTTCATCGTCAATAAGAAGGACAGAGGGATACAGTAAACCTGAAGTGAAGCATCGGAATCTATAACTAGTGACACAGGAAGGGTTCAAAACATAGACAGTAAGAAGAGTCAGTTTTCTTGTACTTAAGTCGGCATTGTGTCTTTTGAATTTAATTCCGATGCCATTTCTGTGTTTCATTGTCAATAAGAAGGACAGAGGGATACAGTAAACCTGAAGTGAGGCATCGGAATCCATAACTAGTGTCACAGGAGTGGTTCAAAACGTTGACAGTAAGAAGAGTCAGTTTTCTTGTACTTAAGTTGGCATTGTGCCTTTTGTATTTAATTCCGATGCAATTTCTGTGTTTCATCGCCAATACGAAGGTCAGAGGGATACAGTAAACCTGAAGTGAAGCATCGGAATCTATAACTAGTGTAACAGGAATGGTTCAAACATAGACAGTTAGAAGGGTTAGTTTTCTTGTACTTAAGTCGGCATTGTGCCTTTTCTATTTAATTCCGATGCAATTTCTATGTTTCATCGTCAATTAGAAGGTCAGAGGGATACAGTAAACCCGAAGTGAAGCATCGGAATCATTGACTAGTGTCACAGGAATGGTTCAACACATAGACAGTAAGAAGAGTCAGTTTTCTTGTACTTAAGTCGGCATTGTGCCTTTAATATTTAATTCCGATGCAATATCTGTGTTTCATCGTCCATAAGAAGATCAGAGGGATACAGTAAACCTGAAGTGAAGAATCGGAATCTATAAGTAGAGTCTCAGGAATGGTTCAAAGCATAGACTGTAAGAAGAGTCAGTTTTCTTGTACTTAAGTCAGCATTGTGCCTTTTGTATTTAATTCCGATGCAATTTCTGTGTTTTATCGTCAATAAGAACGTCACTGGGATACAGTAAACCTTAAGTGAAGCATTGGAATCCATAACTAGTGTCACAGGAATGGTTCAAAACTTAGACAGTAAGAAGAGTCAGCTTTCCTGTACTTAAGTCGGTATTGTACCTTTTGTATTAATTCCGATGCAATTTCTGCGTTTCATCGTCAATAAGAAGGTCAGAGGGATACAGTAAACCAGAAGTGAAGCATCGGAATCAATAACTAGTGTCACAGGAATGGTTCAAATCATAGACAGTAAGAAGAGTCAGTTTTCTTGTACTTAAGTCGGCATTGTGTCTTTTGTATGTAATTCCAATGCAATTTCTGTGTTTCATTGTCAATAAGAAGGACAGAGGGTACAGTAAACCTGAAGTGAGGCACCGGAATCTATAACTAGTGTCACAGGAGTGGTTAAAACATTGACAGTAAGAAGAGTCAGTTTTCTTGTCCTTCAGTCGGCATTGTGCCTTTTGTATTTAATTCCGATGCAATTTCTGTGTTTCATCGTCAATAAGAAGGTCAGAGGGATACAGTAAACCTGAAGTAAAGCATCGGAATCTATAACGAGTGTCACATGAATGGTTCAAAACATAGACAGTAAGAAGAATCTGTTTTCTTGTACTTAAGTCGGCATTGTGCCTCTTCTATTCAATTCCGATGCAATATCTGTGTTTCATCGTCAATAAGAACGTCAGAGGGATACAATAAACCTTAAGTGAAGCATCGGAATCTATACCTAGTATAACAGGAATTGTTAAAACGTAGACAGTTAGAAGAGTTAGTTTTCTAGTACTAAAGTCGGCATTGTGCCTTTTCTATTTAATTCCGATGCAATTTCTATGTTTCATCGTCAATTAGAAGGTCAGAGGGATACAGTAAACCTGAAGTGAAGCATCGGAATCAATAACTAGTGTCACAGGAATGGTTCCCAACATAGACAGTAGAAGAGTCAGTTATCTTGTACTTAAGTCGGCATTGTGCCTTTTATATTTAATTCCGATGCAAATTCTGTGTTTCATCGTCAATAAGAAGGTCAGAGGGATACAGTAAACCTGACGTGAAGCATCGGAAACTATAACTAGTGTAATAGCTATGGTTCAAACCACAGACAGTAAGAAGACTCAGTTATCTTGTACTTAGTCGGCAATGTGCCTTTTGTACTTAATTCCGAAGCAATTTCTGTGTTTCATCGTCAATAAGAAGGACAGAGGGATACAGTAAACCTGAAGTAAAGCATCGGAATCTATAACGAGTGTCACATGAATGGTTCAAAATATAGACAGTAAGAAGGGTCAGTTTTCTTGTAGTTAAGTCGGCATTGTACCTTTTGTATTAATTCCGATGCATTCTGTGTTTCATCGTCAATAAGAAGGTCAGAGGGATACAGTAAACCTGAAGTGAAGCATCGGAATCTATACCTAGTGTCACAGGAATGGTTCAAAACATAGACAGTAAGAAGAGTCAGTTTTCTTGTACTTAAGTCGGCATTGTGTCGTTTGTATTTAATTCCGATGCAATTTCTGTGTTTCATTGTCAATAAGAAGGACAGAGGGATACAGTTAACCTGAAGTGAGGCATCAGATTCTATAACTAGTGTCACAGGAGTGGTTCAAAACATTGACAGTAGGAAGAGTCAGTTTTCTTGTACTTAAGTCGGCATTGTGCCTTTTGTATTTAATTCCGATGCAATTTCTGTGTTTCATCGTCAATAAGAAGGTCAGAGGGATACAGTAAACCTGAAGTGAAGCATCGGTATCTATAACTAGTGTCACAGGAATGGTTCAAAACATAGACAATAAGAAGAGTCAGTTTTCTTGTACTTAAGTCGGCATTGTGCCTTTTATATTTAATTCCGATGCAATTTCTGTGTTTCATCGTCAATAAGAAGGTCAGAGGGAAACAGTAAACCTGAAGTGATGCATCGCAATCTATAACTAGTGTCACAGGAATGGTTCAAATCATAGACAATAAGAAGAATCAGTTATCTTGTACTTAAGTCGGCATTGTACCTTTTGTATTAATTCCGATGCAATTTCTGCGTTTCATCGTCAATAAAAAGGTCAGAGGGATACAGTAAACCTGAAGCGAAGCATCGGAATCAATAACTAGTGTCACAGGAATGGTTCAAATCATAGACAGTAAGAAGAGACAGTTTTCTTGTACTTAAGTCGGCATTGTGTCTTTTGTATTTAATTCCGATGCAATTTCTGTGTTTCATTGTCAATAAGAAGGACAGAGGGATACAGTAAACCTGAGGTGAGGCATCGGAATCTATAACTAGTGTCACAGGAGTGGTTCAAAACATTGACAGTAAGAAGAGTCAGTTTTCTTGTGCTTAAGTCGGCATTGTGCTTTTTGTATTTAATTCCGATGCAATTTCTGTGTATCATCGTCAATAAGAAGGTCAGAGGGATACAGTAAACCTGAAGTAAAGCATCGGAATCTATAACGTGTGTCACATGAATGGTTCAAATCATAGACAGTAAGAAGAATCTGTTTTCTTGTACTTAAGTCGGGATTGTGCCTCTTCTATTCAATTCCGATGCAATATCTGTGTTTCATCGTCAATAAGAACGTCAGAGGGATACAGTAAACCTTAAGTGAAGCATCGGAATCTATACCTAGTATAACAGGTATTGTTAAAACATAGACAGTTAGAAGAGTTAGTTTTCTAGTACTAAAGTCGGCATTGTGCCTTTTCTATTTAATTCCGATGCAATTTCTATGTTTCATCGTCAATTAGAAGGTCAGATGGATACAGTAAACCTGAAGTGAAGCATCGGATTCAATAACTAGTGTCACAGGAATGGTTCCCAACATAGACAGTAAGAAGAGTCAGTTATCTTGTACTTAAGTCGGCATTGTGCCTTTTATATTTAATTCCGATGCAAATTCTGTGTTTCATCGTCAATAAGAAGGTCAGAGGGATACAGTAAACCTGACGTGAAGCATCGGAATCTATAACTAGTGTAATAGGTATGGTTCAAACCACAGACAGTAAGAAGAGTCAGTTATCTTGTACTTAGTCGGCATTGTGCCTTTTGTACTTAATTCCGAAGCAATTTCTGTGTTTCATCGTCAATAAGAAGGACAGAGGGATACAGTAAACCTGAAGTAAAGCATCGGAATCTATAACGAGTGTCACATGAATGGTTCAAAATGTAGACAGTAAGAAGGGGTCAGTTTTCTTGTATTTAAGTCGGCATTGTACCTTTTGTATTAATTCCGATGCATTCTGTGTTTCATCGTCAATAAGAAGGTCAGAGGGATACAGTAAACCTGAAGTGAAGCATCGGAATCTATACCTAGTGTCACAGGAATGGTTCAAAACATAGACAGTAAGAAGAGTCAGTTTTCTTGTACTTAAGTCGGCATTGTGTCGTTTGTATTTAATTCCGATGCAATTTCTGTGTTTCATTGTCAATAAGAAGGACAGAGGGATACAGTTAACCTGAAGTGAGGCATCAGAATCTATAACTAGTGTCACAGAAGTGGTTCAAAACATTGACAGTAGGAAGAGTCAGTTTTCTTGTACTTAAGTCGGCATTGTGCCTTTTGTATTTAATTCCGATGCAATTTTTGTGTTTCATCGTCAATAAGAAGGTCAGAGGGATACAGTAAACCTGAAGTGAAGCATCGGTATCTATAACTAGTGTCACAGGAATGGTTCAAAACATAGACAGTAAGAAGAGTCAGTTTTCTTGTACTTAAGTCGGCATTGTGGCTTTTATATTTAATTCCGATGCAATTTCTGTGTTTCATCGTCAATAAGAAGGTCAGAGGGAAACAGTAAACCTGAAGTGATGCATCGCAATCTATAACTAGTGTCACAGGAATGGTTCAAATCATAGACAATAAGAAGAATCAGTTATCTTGTACTTAAGTCGGCATTGTACCTTTTGTATTAATTCCGATGCAATTTCTGCGTTTCATCGTCAATAAAAAGGTCAGAGGGATACAGTAAACCTGAAGCGAAGCATCGGAATCAATAACTAGTGTCACAGGAATGGTTCAAATCATAGACAGTAAGAAGAGACAGTTTTCTTGTACTTATGTCGGCATTGTGTCTTTTGTATTTAATTCCGATGCAATTTCTGTGTTTCATTGTCAATAAGAAGGACAGAGGGATACAGTAAACCTGAGGTGAGGCATCGGAATCTATAACTAGTGTCACAGGAGTGGTTCAAAGCATTGACAGTAAGAAGAGTCAGTTTTCTTGTACTTAAGTAGGCATTGTGCCTTTTGTATTTAATTCCGACGGAATTTCTGTGTTTCATCGTCAATAAGAAGGTCAAAGGGATACAGTAAACCTGACGTGAAGCATCGGAATCTATAGCTAGTGTAATAGGTATGGTTCAAACCACAGACAGTAAGAAGAGTCAGTTATCTTGCACTTAAGTCGGCATTGTGCCTTTCGTACTTAATTCCGAAGCAATTTCTGTGTTTCATCGTCAATAAGAAGGACAGAGGGATACAGTAAACCTGAAGTAAAGCATCGGAATCTATAACGAGTGTCACATGAATGGTTCAAAATATAGACAGTATGAAGAGTCAGTTTTCTTGTAGTTAAGCCGGCATTGTACCTTTTGTATTAATTCCGATGCAATTTCTGTGTTTCATCGTCAATAGGAAGGTCAGAGGGATACAGTATACCTGAAGTGAAGCATCGGAATCTATACCTAGTTTCACAGGAATGGTTCAAAACATAGACAGTAAGAAGAGTCAGTTTTCTTGTACTTAAGTCGGCATTGTGTCTTTAGTATTTAATTCCGATGCAAATTCTGTGTTTCATTGTCAATAAGAAGGACACAGGGATACAGTAAACCTGAAGTGAGGCATCGGAATCTATAACTAGTGTCACAGGAGTGGTTCAAAAACATTGACAGTAAGAAGAGTCAGTTTTCTTGTACTTAAGTCGGCATTGTGCCTTTTGTATTTAATTCCGATGCAATTTCTGTGTTTCATCGTCAATAAGAAGGTCAGAGGGATACAGTAAACCTGATGTGAAGCATCGGAATCTATAACTAGTGTAATAGGTATGGTTCAAACCACAGACAGTAAGAAGAGTCAGTTTTCTTGTAGTTAAGTCGGCATTGTACCTTTTGTATTAATTCCGATGCAATTTCTGTGTTTCATCGTCAATAAGAAGGTCAGAGGGATACAGTAAACCTGAAGTGAAGCATCGGAATCTATAACTAGTGTCACATGAATGGTTCAAAGCATAGACAGTGAGAAGAGTCAGTTTTCTTGAACTTAAGTCAGCATTGTGCCTTTTGTGATTAATTCCGATACAATATCTGTGTTTCATCGTCAATAAGAAGGTCAGTGGGATACAGTAAACCTGAAGTAAAGCATCGGAATCTATAACGAGTGTCACATGAATGGTTCAAACATAGACAGTAAGAAGAGTCAGTTTTCTTGTACTTAAGTCGGCATTGTGTCTTTTGTATTTTATTCAGATGCAATTTCTGTGATTCATTGTCAATAAGACGGACAGAGGGATACAGTAAACCTGAAGTGAGGCATCGGAATCTATAACTAGTGTCACAGGAGTGGTTCAAAACATTGACAGTAAGAAGAGTCAGTTTTCTTGTACTTAAGTCGGCATTGTGCCTTTTGTATTCAATTCCGATGCAATTTCTGTGTTTCATCGTCAATAAGAAGGTCAGAGGGATACAGTAAACCTGAAGTGAGGCATCGGAATCTATAACTAGTGTCACAGGAGTGGTTCAAAACATTGACAGTAAGAAGAGTCAGTTTTCTTGTACTTAAGTCGCATTGTGCCTTTTGTATTTAATTCCGACGCAATTTCTGTGTTTCATCGTCAATAAGAAGGTCAAAGGGATACAGTAAACCTGACGTGAAGCATCGGAATCTATAACTAGTGTAATAGGTATGGTTCAAACCACAGACAGTAAGAAGAGTCAGTTATCTTGCACTTAAGTCGGCATTGTGCCTTTTGTACTTAATTCCGAAGCAATTTCTGTGTTTCATCGTCAATAAGAAGGACAGAGGGATACAGTAAACCTGAAGTAAAGCATCGGAATCTATAACGAGTGTCACATGAATGGTTCAAAATATAGACAGTATGAAGAGTCAGTTTTCTTGTAGTTAAGCCGGCATTGTACCTTTTGTATTAATTCCGATGCAATTTCTGTGTTTCATCGTCAATAGGAAGGTCAGAGGGATACAGTATACCTGAAGTGAAGCATCGGAATCTATACCTAGTTTCACAGGAATGGTTCAAAACATAGACAGTAAGAAGAGTCAGTTTTCTTGTACTTAAGTCGGCATTGTGTCTTTAGTATTTAATTCCGATGCAAATTCTGTGTTTCATTGTCAATAAGAAGGACAGAGGGATACAGTAAACCTGAAGTGAGGCATCGGAATCTATAACTAGTGTCACAGGAGTGGTTCAAAAACATTGACAGTAAGAAGAGTCAGTTTTCTTGTACTTAAGTCGGCATTGTGCCTTTTGTATTTAATTCCGATGCAATTTCTGTGTTTCATCGTCAATAAGAAGGTCAGAGGGATACAGTAAACCTGATGTGAAGCATCGGAATCTATAACTAGTGTAATAGGTATGGTTCAAACCACAGACAGTAAGAAGAGTCAGTTTTCTTGTAGTTAAGTCGGCATTGTACCTTTTGTATTAATTCCGATGCAATTTCTGTGTTTCATCGTCAATAAGAAGGTCAGAGGGATACAGTAAACCTGAAGTGAAGCATCGGATTCTATAACTAGTGTCACATGAATGGTTCAAAGCATAGACAGTGAGAAGAGTCAGTTTTCTTGTACTTAAGTCAGCATTGTGCCTTTTGTGATTAATTCCGATACAATATCTGTGTTTCATCGTCAATAAGAAGGTCAGTGGGATACAGTAAACCTGAAGTAAAGCATCGGAATCTATAACGAGTGTCACATGAATGGTTCAAACATAGACAGTAAGAAGAGTCTGTTTTCTTGTACTTAAGTCGGCATTGTGTCTTTTGTATATTATTCAGATGCAATTTCTGTGATTCATTGTCAATAAGAAGGACAGAGGGATACAGTAAACCTGAAGTGAGGCATCGGAATCTATAACTAGTGTCACAGGAGTGGTTCAAAACATTGACAGTAAGAAGAGTCAGTTTTCTTGTACTTAAGTCGGCATTGTACCTTTAGTATTTAATTCCGATGCAATTTCTGTGTTTCATTGTCAATAAGAAGGACAGAGGGATACAGTAAACCTGAAGTGAGGCATCGGAATCTATAACTAGTGTCACAGGAGTGGTTCAAAAACATTGACCGTAAGAAGAGTCAGTTTTCTTGTACTTAAGTGGACATTGTACCTTTTGTATTAATTCAGATGCAATTTCTGTGTTTCATTGTCAATAAGAAGGACAGAGGGATACAGTAAACCTGAAGTGAGGCATCGGAATCTATAACTAGTGTCACAGGAGTGGTTCAAAACATTGACAGTAAGAAGAGTCAGTTTTCTTGTACTTAAGTCGGCATTGTGCCTTTTGTATTTAATTCCGATGCAATTTCTGTGTTTCATCGTCAATAAGAAGGTCAGAGGGATACAGTAAACCTGAAGTGAAGCATCGGAATCTATAACTTGTGTCACATGAATGGTTCAAAGCATAGACAGTGAGAAGAGTCAGTTTTCTTGTACTTAAGCCAGCATTGTGCCTTTTGTAATTAATTCCGATTCAA
Source organism: Schistocerca piceifrons (assembly GCF_021461385.2). Classification (NCBI taxonomy): domain Eukaryota; kingdom Metazoa; phylum Arthropoda; class Insecta; order Orthoptera; family Acrididae; genus Schistocerca; species Schistocerca piceifrons. The sequence goes on from NC_060139.1 coordinate 1,132,999,790, forward strand.
TATCTGTGTTTCATCGTCAATAAGAAGGTCAGTGGGATACAGTAAACCTGAAGTAAAGCATCGGAATCTATAACGAGTGTCACATGAATGGTTCAAACATAGACAGTAAGAAGAGTCAGTTTTCTTGTACTTAAGTCGGCATTGTGTCTTTTGTATTTAATTCAGATCCAATTTCTGTGATTCATTGTCAATAAGAAGGACAGAGGGATACTGTAAACCTGAAGTGAGGCATCGGAATCTATAACTAGTGTCACAGGAGTGGTTCAAAACATTGACAGTAAGAAGAGTCAGTTTTCTTGAACTTAAGTCGGCATTGTGCCTTTTGTATTTAATTCCGATGCAATTTCTGTGTTTCATCGTCAATAAGAAGGTCAGAGGGATACAGTAAACCTGAAGTGAAGCATCGGAATCTATAACTAGTGTCACAGGAATGGTTCAAATCATAGACAGTAAGAAGAGACAGTTTTCTTGTACTTAAGTCGGCATTGTGCCTTTTGTATTCAATTCCGATGCAATATCTGTGTTTCATCGTCAATAAGAAGGTCAGAGGGATACAGTAAACCTGAAGTGAGGCATCGGAATCTATAACTAGTGTCACAGGAATGGTTTAAAGCATAGACAGTAAGAAGAGTCAGTTTTCTTGTACTTAAGTCGGCATTGTGTCTTTTGTATTTAAATCAGATGCAATTACTGTGATTCATTGTCAATAAGAAGGACAGAGGGATACAGTAAACCTGAAGTGAGGCATCGGAATCTATAACTAGTGCCACAGGAGTGGTTCAAAACATTGTCAGTAAGAAGAGTCAGTTTTCTTGTACTTAAGTCGGCATTGTGCCTTTTGTAATTAATTCCGATGCAATTTCTGTGTTTCATCGTCAATAAGAAGGTCAGAGGGATACAGTAAACCTGAAGTGAAGCATCGGAATCTATAACTAGTGTCACATGAATGGTTCAAAGCATAGACAGTGAGAAGAGTCAGTTTTCATGTACTTAAGTCAGCATTGTGTCTTTTGTAATTAATTCCGATACAATATCTGTGTTTCATCGTCAATAAGAAGGTCAGTAGGATACAGTAAACCTGAAGTAAAGCATCGGAATCTATAACGAGTGTCACATGAATGGTTCAAACATAGACAGTAAGAAGAGTCAGTTTTCTTGTACTTAAGTCGGCATTGTGTCTTTTGTATTTTATTCAGATGCTATTTCTGTGATTCATTGTCAATAAGAAGGACAGAGGGATACAGTAAACCTGAAGTGAGGCATCGGAACCTATAACTAGTGTCACAGGAGTGGTTCAAAAGATTGACAGTAAGAAGAGTCAGTTTTCTTGTACTTAAGTCGGCATTGTGCCTTTTGTATTTAATTCCGATGCAGTTTCTGTGTTTCATCGTCAATAAGAAGGTCAGAGGGATACAGTAAACCTGAAGTGAGGCATCGGAATCTATAACTAGTGTCACAGGAGTGGTTCAAAACATTGACAGTAAGAAGAGTCAGTTTTCTTGTACTTAAGTCGGCATTGTACCTTTAGTATTTAATTCCGATGCAATTTCTGTGTTTCATTGTCAATAAGAAGGACAGAGGGATACAGTAAACCTGAAGTGAGGCATCGGAATCTATAACTAGTGTCACATGAATGGTTCAAAGCATAGACAGTGAGAAGAGTCAGTTTTCTTGTACTTAAGTCAGCATTGTGCCTTTTGTAATTAATTCCGATACAATATCTGTGTTTCATCGTCAATAAGAAGGTCAGTGGGATACAGTAAACCTGAAGTAAAGCATCGGAATCTATAACGAGTGTCACATGAATGGTTCAAACATAGACAGTAAGAAGAGTCAGCTTCTTGTACTTAAGTCGGCATTGTGTCTTTTGTATTTAATTCAGATGCAATTTCTGTGATTCATTGTCAATAAGAAGGACAGAGGGATACAGTAAACCTGAAGTGAGGCATCGGAATCTATAACTAGTGTCACAGGAGTGGTTCAAAACATTGACAGTAAGAAGAGTCAGTTTTCTTGTACTTAAGTCGTCATTGTGCCTTTTGTATTTAATTCCGATGCAATTTCTGTGTTTCATCGTCAATAAGAAGGTCAGAGGGATACAGTAAACCTGAAGTGAAGCATTGGAATCTATAACTAGTGTCACAGGAATGGTTCAAATCATAGACAGTAAGAAGAGACAGTTTTCTTGTACTTAAGTCGGCTTTGTGTCTTTTGTATTTAATTCCGATGCAATTTCTGTGTTTCATTGTCAATAAGAAGGACAGAGGGATACAGTAAACCTGAAGTGAGGCATCGGAATCTATAACTAGTGTCACAGGAGTGGTTCAAAACATTGACAGTAAGAAGAGTCAGCTTTCTTGTACTTAAGTCGGCATTGTGCCTTTTGTATTTAATTCCGATGCAATTTCTGTGTTTCATCGTCAATAAGAAGGTCAGAGGTATACAGTAAACCTGAAGTATAGCATCGGAATCTATAACGAGTGTCACATGAATGGTTCAAAACATAGACAGTAAGAAGAATCAGTTTTCTTGTACTTAAGTCGGCATTGTGCCTTTTGTATTCAATTCCGATGCAATATCTGTGTTTCATCGTCAATAAGAAGGTCAGAGGGATACAGTAAACCTGAAGTGAGGCATCGGAATCTATAACTAGTGTCACAGGAGTGGTTCAAAACATTGACAGTAAGAAGAGTCAGTTTTCTTGTACTTAAGTCGGCATCGTGCCTTTTGTATTTAATTCCGACGCAATTTCTGTGTTTCATCGTCAATAAGAAGGTCAGAGGGATACAGTAAACCTGACGTGAAGCATCGGAATCTATAACTAGTGTAATAGGTATGGTTCAAACCACAGACAGTAAGAAGAGTCAGTTATCTTGTACTTATGTCGGCATTGTGCCTTCTGTACTTAATTCCGAAGCAATTTCTGTTTTTCATCGTCAATAAGAAGGACAGAGGAATACAGTAAACCTGAAGTAAAGCATCGGAATCTATAACGAGTGTCACATGAATGGTTCAAAATATAGACAGTAAGAAGAGTCAGTTTTCTTGTAGTTAAGCCGGCATTGTACCTTTTGTATTAATTCCGATGCAATTTCTGTGTTTCATCGTCAATAGGAATTTCAGAGGGATACAGTATACCTGAAGTGAAGCATCGGAATCTATACCTAGTTTCACAGGAATGTTTCAAAACATAGACAGTACGAAGAGTCAGTTTTCTTGTACTTAAGTCGGCATTGTGTCTTTAGTATTTCATTCCGATGCAATTTCTGTGTTTCATTGTCAATAAGAAGGACAGAGGGATACAGTAAACCTGAAGTGAGGCATCGGAATCTATAACTAGTGTCACAGGAGTGGTTCAAAAACATTGACAGTACGAAGAGTCAGTTTACTTGTACGTAAGTCGGCATTGTTCCTTTTGTATTTAATTCCGATGCAATTTCTGTGTTTCATCGTCAATAAGAAGGTCAGAGGGATACAGTAAACCTGATGTGAAGCATCGGGATCTATAACTAGTGTCACATGAATGGTTCAAAACATAGACATAGAGAAGAGTCATTTTTCTTGTACTTCAGTCAGCATTGTGCCTTTTGTAATTAATTCCGATACAATATCTGTGTTTCATCGTCTATAAGAAGGTCAGTGGGATACAGTAAACCTGAAGTGAAGCATCGGAATCTATAACTAGTGTCACAGGAATGGTTCAAAACATTGACATTAGGAAGAGTCAGTTTTCTTGTACTTAAGTCGGCATTGTGCCTTTTGTATTTAATTCCGAAAGAATTTCTGTGTTTCATCGTCAATACGAAGGTCAGACGGATACAGTAAACTTGAAGTGAAGCATCGGAATCAATAACTAGTGTCACAGGAATGGTTCAAATCATAGACAGTAAGAAGAGTCAGTTTTCTTGTACTTAAGTCGGCATTGTGTCTTTTGTATTTAATTCAGATGCAATTTCTGTGTTTCATTGTCAATAAGAAGGACAGAGGGATACAGTAAACCTGAAGTGAGGCATCGGAATCTATAACTAGTGTCACAGGAGTGGTTCAAACATTGACAGCAAGAAGAGTCAGTTTTCTTGTACTTAAGTCGGCATTGTGCCGTTTGTATTTAATTCCGATGCATTTTCTGTGTTTCATCGTCAATAAGAAGGTCAGAGGGATACAGTAAACGTTAAGTGAAGCATCGGAATCTATACCTAGTATAACAGGAATTGTTCAAACATAGACAGTTAGAAGAGTTAGTTTTCTAGTACTTAAGTCGGCATTGTGCCTTTTCTATTTAATTCCGATGCAATTTCTATGTTTCATCGTCAATTAGAAGGTCAGAGGGATACAGTAAACCTGAAGTGAAGCATCGGAATCAATAACTAGTGTCACGGGAATGGTTCACAACATAGACAGTAAGAAGATTCAGTTATCTTGTACTTAAGACGGCATTGTGCCTTTTATATTTAATTCCGATGCAATTTCTGTGTTTCACCGTCAATAAGAAGGTCAGAGGGATACAGTAAACCTGACGTAAAGCATCGGAATCTATAACTAGTGTAATAGGTATGGTTGAAACCACAGACAGTAAGAAGAGTCAGTTTTCTTGTAGTTAAGTCGGCATTGTACCTTTTGTATTAATTCCGATGCAATTTCTGTGTTTCATCGTCAATAAGAAGGTCAGAGGGATACAGTAAACCTGAAGTGAAGCATCGGAATCTATACCTACTGTCACAGGAATGGTTCAAAACATAGACAGTAAGAAGAGTCAGTTTTCTTGTACTTAAGTCGGCATTGTGTCTTTTGTATTTAATTCCGATGCAATTTCTGTGTTTCATTGTCAATAAGAAGGACAGAGGGATACAGTAAACCTGAAGTGAGGCATCGGAATCTATAACTAGTGTCACAGGAGTGGTTCAAAAACATTGACAGTAAGAAGAGTCTGTTTTCTTGTACTTAAGTCGGCATTGTGCCTTTTGTATTTAGTTCCGATGCAATTTCTGTGTTTCATCGTCAATTAGAAGGTCAGAGGGATACAGTAAACCTGATGTGAAGCATCGGAATCTATAACTAGTGTCACATGAATGGTTCAAAACATAGACAGTGAGAAGAGTCAGTTTTCTTGTACTTAAGTCGGCATTGTGCCTTTTGTATTTAATTCCGAAAGAATTTCTGTGTTTCATCGTCAATACGAAAGTCAGACGGATACAGTAAACTTGAAGTGAAGCATCGGAATCAATAACTAGTGTCACAGGAATGGTTCAAATCATAGACAGTAAGAAGAGTCAGTTTTCTTGTACTTAAGTCGGCATTGTGTCTTTTGTATTTAATTCCGATGCAATTTCTGTGTTTCATCGTCAATAAGAAGGTCAGAGGGATACAGTAAACCTGAAGAGAAGCATCGGAATCTAAACCTACTGTCACAGGAATGGTTCAAAACATAGACAGTAGGAAGAGTCAGTTTTCTTGTACTTAAGTCGGCATTGTGCCTTTTATTTTTAATTCCGAAGGAATATCTGTGTTTCATCGTCAATAAGAAGGTCAGAGGGATACAGTAAACTTGAAGTGAAGCATCGGAATCAATAACTAGTGTCACAGGAATGGTTCAAATCATAGACAGTAAGAAGAGTCAGTTTTCTTGTACTTAAGTCGGCATTGTGTCTTTTGTATTTAATTCCGATGCAATATCTGTGTTTCATTGTAAATAAGAAGGACAGAGGGATACAGTAAACCTGAAGTGAGGCATCGGAATCTATAACTAGTGTCACAGGAGTGGTTCAAAACATTGACAGTAAGAAGAGTCAGTTTTCTTGTACTTAAGTCGGCATTGTGCCGTTTGTATTTAATTCCGATGCAATTTCTGTGTTTCATCGTCAATAAGAAGGTCAGAGGGATACAGTAAACGTTAAGTGAAGCATCGGAATCTATACCTAGTATAACAGGAATTGTTCAAACATAGACAGTTAGAAAAGTTAGTTTTCTAGTACTTAAGTCGGCATTGTGCCTTTTCTATTTAATTCTGATGCAATTTCTATGTTTCATCGTCAATTAGAAGGTCAGAGGGATACAGTAAACCTGAGGTTAAGCATCGGAATCAATAACTAGTGTCACGGGAATGGTTCACAACATAGACAGTAAGAAGAGTCAGTTATCTTGTACTTAAGTCGGCATTGTGCCTTTTAAATTTAATTCCAATGCAATTTCTGTGTTTCATCGTCAATAAGAAGGTCAGAGTAACACAGTAAACCTGACGTGAAGCATCGGAATCTGTAACTAGTGTAATAGGTATGGTACAAACCACAGACAGTAAGAAGAGTCAGTTATCTTGTACTTAAGTCGGCATTGTGCCTTTTGTACTTAATTCCGAAGCAATTTCTGTGTTTCATCGTCAACAAGAAGGACAAAGGGATACAGTAAACCTGAAGTAAAGCATCGGAATCTATAACGAGTGTCACATGAATGGTTCAAAATATAGACAGTAAGAAGAGTCAGTTTTCTTGTAGTTAAGTCGGCATTGTACCTTTTGTATTAATTCCGATGCAATTTCTGTGTTTCATCGTCAATAAGAAGGTCAGAGGGATACAGTAAACCTGAAGTGAAGCATCGGAATCTATACCTAGTGTCACAGGAATGGTTCAAAACATAGACAGTAAGAAGAGTCAGTTTTCTTGTACTTAAGTCGGCATTGTGTCTTTTGTATTTAATTCAGATGCAATTTTTGTGTTTCATTGACAATAAGAAGGACAGAAGGATACAGTAAACCTGAAGTGAGGCATCGGAATCTATAACTAGTGTCACAGGAGTGGTTCAAAACATTGACAGTAAGAAGAGTCAGTTTTCTTGTACTTAAGTCGGCATTGTGCCTTTTGTATTTAATTCCGATGCAATTTCAGTGTTTCATCGTCAATAAGAAGGTCAGAGGGATACAGTAAACCTGAAGTGAAGCATCGGAATCTATAACTATTGTCACATGAATGGTTCAAAACATAGACAGTGAGAAGGGTCAGTTTTCTTGTACTTAAGTCAGCATTGTGCCTTTTGTAATTAATTCCGATGCAATATCTGTGTTACATCGTCAATAAGAAGGTCAGAGGGATACAGTAAACCTGAAGTGAAGCATCGGAATCTATAACTAGTGTCACAGGAATGGTTCAAATCATAGACAATAAGAAGAATCAGTTTTCTTGTACTTAAGTCGGCATTGTGCCTTTTGTATTTAATTCCGAAGCAATTTCTGTGTTTCATCGTCAATAAGAAGGTCAGAGGGATACAGTAAACCTGAAGTAAAGCATCGGAATCTATAACGAGTGTCACATGAATGGTTCAAAACATAGACAGTAAGAAGAATCAGTTTTCTTGTACTTAAGTCGGTATTGTACCTTTTGTATTCAATTCCGATGCAATATCTGTATTTCATCGTCAATAATAAGGTCAGAGGGATACAGTAAACCTTAAGTGAAGCATCGGAATCTATACCTAGTATAACAGGAATTGTTCAAACATAGACAGTTAGAAGAGTTAGTTGTCTTGTACTTAAGTCGGCATTGTGCCTTTTCTATTTAATTCCGATGCAATTTCTATGTTTCATCGTCAATTAGAAGGTCAGAGGGATACAGTATACCTGAAGTGAAGCATCGGAATCAATAACTAGTGTCTTAGGAACGGTTCACAACATAGACAGTAAGAAGAGTAAGTTATCTTGTACTAAAGTCGGCATTGTGCCTTTTATATTTAATTCCGATGCAATTTCTGTGTTTCATCGTCAATAAGAAGGTCAGGGGTATACAGTAAACCTGACGTGAAGCATCGGAATCTATAACTAGTATAATAGGTATGGTTCAAACCACAGACAGTAAGAAGAGTCAGTTATCTTGTACTTAAGTCGGCATTGTGCCTTTTGTATTTAATTCCGAAGGAATTTCTGTGTTTCATCGTCAATAAGAAGGTCAGAGGGATACAGTAAACCTGAAGTGAAGCATCGGAATCAATAACTAGTGTCACAGGAATGGTTCAAATCATAGACAGTAAGAAGAGTCAGTTTTCTTGTACTTAAGTCGGCATTGTGTCTTTTGTATTTAATTCCGATGCAATTTCTGTGTTTCATTGTCAATAAGAAGGACAGAGGTATACAGTAAACCTGAAGTGAGGCATCGGAATCTATAACTAGTGTCGCAGGAGTGGTTCAAAACATTGACAGTAAGAAGAGTCAGTTTTCTTGTACTTAAGTCGGCATTGTGTCTTTAGTATTTAATTCCGGTGCAATTTCTGTGTTTCATTGTCAATAAGAAGGACAGAGGGATACAGTAAACCTGAAGTGAGGCATCGGAATCTATAACTAGTGTCACAGGAGTGGTTCAAAACATAGACAGTAAGAAGAGTCAGTTTTCTTGTAGTTAAGTCGGCATTGTACCTTTTGTATTAATTCCGATGCAATTTCTGTGTTTCATCGTCAATAAGAAGGTCAGAGGGATACAGTAAACCTGAAGTGAAGCATCGGAATCTATACCTACTGTCACAGGAATGGTTCAAAACATAGACAGTAAGAAGAGTCAGTTTTCTTGTACTTAAGTCGGCATTGTGTCTTTTGTATTTAATTCCGATGCAATTTCTGTGTTTCATTGTCAATAAGAAGGACAGATGGATACAGTAAACCTGAAGTGAGGCATCGGAATCTATAACTAGTGTCACAGGAGTGGTTCAAAAACATTGACAGTAAGAAGAGTCTGTTTTCTTGTACTTAAGTCGGCATTGTGCCTTTTGTATTTAGTTCCGATGCAATTTCTGTGTTTCATCGTCAATTAGAAGGTCAGAGGGATACAGTAAACCTGATGTGAAGCATCGGAATCTATAACTAGTGTCACATGAATGGTTCAAAACATAGACAGTGAGAAGAGTCAGTTTTCTTGTACTTAAGTCGGCATTGTGCCTTTTGTATTTAATTCCGAAAGAATTTCTGTGTTTCATCGTCAATACGAAAGTCAGACGGATACAGTAAACTTGAAGTGAAGCATCGGAATCAATAACTAGTGTCACAGGAATGGTTCAAATCATAGACAGTAAGAAGAGTCAGTTTTCTTGTACTTAAGTCGGCATTGTGTCTTTTGTATTTAATTCCGATGCAATTTCTGTGTTTCATCGTCAATAAGAAGGTCAGAGGGATACAGTAAACCTGAAGTGAAGCATCGGAATCTAAACCTACTGTCACAGGAATGGTTCAAAACATAGACAGTAGGAAGAGTCAGTTTTCTTGTACTTAAGTCGGCATTGTGCCTTTTATTTTTAATTCCGAAGGAATATCTGTGTTTCATCGTCAATAAGAAGGTCAGAGGGATACAGTAAACTTGAAGTGAAGCATCGGAATCAATAACTAGTGTCACAGGAATGGTTCAAATCATAGACAGTAAGAAGAGTCAGTTTTCTTGTACTTAAGTCGGCATTGTGTCTTTTGTATTTAATTCCGATGCAATATCTGTGTTTCATTGTAAATAAGAAGGACAGAGGGATACAGTAAACCTGAAGTGAGGCATCGGAATCTATAACTAGTGTCACAGGAGTGGTTCAAAACATTGACAGTAAGAAGAGTCAGTTTTCTTGTACTTAAGTCGGCATTGTGCCGTTTGTATTTAATTCCGATGCAATTTCTGTGTTTCATCGTCAATAAGAAGGTCAGAGGGATACAGTAAACGTTAAGTGAAGCATCGGAATCTATACCTAGTATAACAGGAATTGTTCAAACATAGACAGTTAGAAGAGTTAGTTTTCTAGTACTTAAGTCGGCATTGTGCCTTTTCTATTTAATTCTGATGCAATTTCTATGTTTCATCGTCAATTAGAAGGTCAGAGGGATACAGTAAACCTGAGGTTAAGCATCGGAATCAATAACTAGTGTCACGGGAATGGTTCACAACATAGACAGTAAGAAGAGTCAGTTATCTTGTACTTAAGTCGGCATTGTGCCTTTTAAATTTAATTCCAATGCAATTTCTGTGTTTCATCGTCAATAAGAAGGTCAGAGTAACACAGTAAACCTGACGTGAAGCATCGGAATCTGTAACTAGTGTAATAGGTATGGTACAAACCACAGACAGTAAGAAGAGTCAGTTATCTTGTACTTAAGTCGGCATTGTGCCTTTTGTACTTAATTCCGAAGCAATTTCTGTGTTTCATCGTCAACAAGAAGGACAAAGGGATACAGTAAACCTGAAGTAAAGCATCGGAATCTATAACGAGTGTCACATGAATGGTTCAAAATATAGACAGTAAGAAGAGTCAGTTTTCTTGTAGTTAAGTCGGCATTGTACCTTTTGTATTAATTCCGATGCAATTTCTGTGTTTCATCGTCAATAAGAAGGTCAGAGGGATACAGTAAACCTGAAGTGAAGCATCGGAATCTATACCTAGTGTCACAGGAATGGTTCAAAACATAGACAGTAAGAAGAGTCAGTTTTCTTGTACTTAAGTCGGCATTGTGTCTTTTGTATTTAATTCAGATGCAATTTCTGTGTTTCATTGACAATAAGAAGGACAGAAGGATACAGTAAACCTGAAGTGAGGCATCGGAATCTATAACTAGTGTCACAGGAGTGGTTCAAAACATTGACAGTAAGAAGAGTCAGTTTTCTTGTACTTAAGTCGGCATTGTGCCTTTTGTATTTAATTCCGATGCAATTTCAGTGTTTCATCGTCAATAAGAAGGTCAGAGGGATACAGTAAACCTGAAGTGAAGCATCGGAATCTATAACTATTGTCACATGAATGGTTCAAAACATAGACAGTGAGAAGGGTCAGTTTTCTTGTACTTAAGTCAGCATTGTGCCTTTTGTAATTAATTCCGATGCAATATCTGTGTTACATCGTCAATAAGAAGGTCAGAGGGATACAGTAAACCTGAAGTGAAGCATCGGAATCTATAACTAGTGTCACAGGAATGGTTCAAATCATAGACAATAAGAAGAATCAGTTTTCTTGTACTTAAGTCGGCATTGTGCCTTTTGTATTTAATTCCGAAGCAATTTCTGTGTTTCATCGTCAATAAGAAGGTCAGAGGGATACAGTAAACCTGAAGTAAAGCATCGGAATCTATAACGAGTGTCACATGAATGGTTCAAAACATAGACAGTAAGAAGAATCAGTTTTCTTGTACTTAAGTCGGTATTGTACCTTTTGTATTCAATTCCGATGCAATATCTGTATTTCATCGTCAATAATAAGGTCAGAGGGATACAGTAAACCTTAAGTGAAGCATCGGAATCTATACCTAGTATAACAGGAATTGTTCAAACATAGACAGTTAGAAGAGTTAGTTGTCTTGTACTTAAGTCGGCATTGTGCCTTTTCTATTTAATTCCGATGCAATTTCTATGTTTCATCGTCAATTAGAAGGTCAGAGGGATACAGTATACCTGAAGTGAAGCATCGGAATCAATAACTAGTGTCTTAGGAACGGTTCACAACATAGACAGTAAGAAGAGTAAGTTATCTTGTACTAAAGTCGGCATTGTGCCTTTTATATTTAATTCCGATGCAATTTCTGTGTTTCATCGTCAATACGAAGGTCAGGGGTATACAGTAAACCTGACGTGAAGCATCGGAATCTATAACTAGTATAATAGGTATGGTTCAAACCACAGACAGTAAGAAGAGTCAGTTATCTTGTACTTAAGTCGGCATTGTGCCTTTTGTATTTAATTCCGAAGGAATTTCTGTGTTTCATCGTCAATAAGAAGGTCAGAGGGATACAGTAAACCTGAAGTGAAGCATCGGAATCAATAACTAGTGTCACAGGAATGGTTCAAATCATAGACAGTAAGAAGAGTCAGTTTTCTTGTACTTAAGTCGGCATTGTGTCTTTTGTATTTAATTCCGATGCAATTTCTGTGTTTCATTGTCAATAAGAAGGACAGAGGTATACAGTAAACCTGAAGTGAGGCATCGGAATCTATAACTAGTGTCGCAGGAGTGGTTCAAAACATTGACAGTAAGAAGAGTCAGTTTTCTTGTACTTAAGTCGGCATTGTGTCTTTAGTATTTAATTCCGGTGCAATTTCTGTGTTTCATTGTCAATAAGAAGGACAGAGGGATACAGTAAACCTGAAGTGAGGCATCGGAATCTATAACTAGTGTCACAGGAGTGGTTCAAAAACATTCACAGTAAGAAGAGTCAGTTTTCTTTTACTTAATTCGGCATTGTGCCTTTTGTATTTAGTTCCGATGCAATTTCTCTGTTTCATCGTCAGTAAGAAGGTCAGAGGGATACAATAAACGTTAAGTGAAGCATCGGAATCTATACCTAGTATAACAGGAATTGTTCAAACATAGACAGTTAGAAGAGTTAGTTTTCTAGTACTTAAGTCGGCATTGTGCCTTTTCTATTTAATTCTGATGCAATTTCTATGTTTCATCGTCAATTAGAAGGTCAGAGGGATACAGTAAACCTGAAGTTAAGCATCGGAATCAATAACTAGTGTCACGGGAATGGTTCACAACATAGACAGTAAGAAGAGTCAGTTATCTTGTACTTAAGTCGGCATTGTGCCTTTTAAATTTAATTCCAATGCAATTTCTGTGTTTCATCGTCAATAAGAAGGTCAGAGTAACACAGTAAACCTGACGTGAAGCATCGGGATCTGTAACTAGTGTAATAGGTATGGTACAAACCACAGACAGTAAGAAGAGTCAGTTATCTTGTACTTAAGTCGGCATTGTGCCTTTTGTACTTAATTCCGAAGCAATTTCTGTGTTTCATCGTCAACAAGAAGGACAAAGGGATACAGTAAACCTGAAGTAAAGCATCGGAATCTATAACGAGTGTCACATGAATGGTTCAAAATATAGACAGTAAGAAGAGTCAGTTTTCTTGTAGTTAAGTCGGCATTGTACCTTTTGTATTAATTCCGATGCAATTTCTGTGTTTCATCGTCAATAAGAAGGTCAGAGGGATACAGTAAACCTGAAGTGAAGCATCGGAATCTATACCTAGTGTCACAGGAATGGTTCAAAACATAGACAGTAAGAAGAGTCAGTTTTCTTGTACTTAAGTCGGCATTGTGTCTTTTATATTTAATTCAGATGCAATTTCTGTGTTTCATTGTCAATAAGAAGGACAGAGGGATACAGTAAACCTGAAGTCAGGCATCGGAATCTATAACTAGTGTCACAGGAGTGGTTCAAAACATTGACAGTAAGAAGAGTCAGTTTTCTTGTACTTAAGTCGGCATTGTGCCTTTTGTATTTAATTCCGATGCAATTTCAGTGTTTCATCGTCAATAAGAAGGTCAGAGGGATACAGTAAACCTGAAGTGAAGCATCGGAATCTATAACTAGTGTCACATGAATGGTTCAAAACATAGACAGTGAGAAGGGTCAGTTTTCTTGTACTTAAGTCAGCATTGTGCCTTTTGTAATTAATTCCGATGCAATATCTGTGTTACATCGTCAATAAGAAGGGCAGAGGGATACAGTAAACCTGAAGTGAAGCATCGGAATCTATAACTAGTGTCACAGGAATGGTTCAAATCATAGACAATAAGAAGAATCAGTTTTCTTGCACTTAAGTCGGCATTGTGCCTTTTGTATTTAATTCCGAAGCAATTTCTGTGTCTCATCGTCAATAAGAAGGTCAGAGGGATACAGTAAACCTGAAGTAAAGCATCGGAATCTATAACGAGTGTCACATGAATGGTTCAAAACATAGACAGTAAGAAGAATCAGTTTTCTTGTACTTAAGTCGGCATTGTACCTTTTGTATTCAATTCCGATGCAATATCTGTATTTCATCGTCAATAATAAGGTCAGAGGGATACAGTAAACCTTAAGTGAAGCATCGGAATCTATACCTAGTATAACAGGAATTGTTCAAACATAGACAGTTAGAAGAGTTAGTTGTCTTGTACTTAAGTCGGCATTGTGCCTTTTCTTTTTAATTCCGATGCAATTTCTATGTTTCATCGTCAATTAGAAGGTCAGAGGGATACAGTATACCTGAAGTGAAGCATCGGAATCAATAACTAGTGTCTTAGGAACGGTTCACAACATAGACAGTAAGAAGAGTAAGTTATCTTGTACTAAAGTCGGCATTGTGCCTTTTATATTTAATTCCGATGCAATTTCTGTGTTTCATCGTCAATAAGAAGGTCAGGGGTATACAGTAAACCTGACGTGAAGCATCGGAATCTATAACTAGTATAATAGGTATGATTCAAACCACAGACAGTAAGAAGAGTCAGTTATCTTGTACTTAAGTCGGCATTGTGCCTTTTGTATTTAATTCCGAAGGAATTTCTGTGTTTCATCGTCAATAAGAAGGTCAGAGGGATACAGTAAACCTGAAGTGAAGCATCGGAATCAATAACTAGGGTCACAGGAATGGTTCATATCATAGGCAGTAAGAAGAGTCAGTTTTCTTGTACTTAAGTCGGCATTGTGTCTTTTGTATTTAATTCCGATGCAATTTCTGTGTTTGATTGTCAATAAGAAGGACAGATGTATACAGTAAACCTGAAGTGAGTCATCGGAATCTGTAACTAGTGTCGCAGGAGTGGTTCAAAACATTGACAGTAAGAAGAGTCAGTTTTCTTGTACTTAAGTCGGCATTGTGTCTTTAGTATTTAATTCCGGTGCAATTTCTGCGTTTCATTGTCAATAAGAAGGACTGAGGGATACAGTAAACCTGAAGTGAGGCATCGGAATCTATAACTAGTGTCACAGGAGTGGTTCAAAAACATTGACAGTAAGAAGAGTCAGTTTTCTTTTACTTAAGTCGGCATTGTGCCTTTTGTATTTAGTTCCGATGCAATTTCTGTGTTTCATCGTCAATAAGAAGGTCAGAGGGATACAGTAAACCTGATGTGAAGCATCGGAATCTATAACTAGTGTCACATGAATGGTTCAAAACATAGACAGTGAGAAGAGTCAGTTTTCTTGTACTTAAGTCAGCATTGTGCCTTTTGTAATTAATTCCGATGCAATTTCTGTGTTTGATTGTCAATAAGAAGGACAGAGGTATACAGCAAACCTGAAGTGAGGCATCGGAATCTATAACTAGTGTCGCTGGAGTGGTTCAAATCATTGACAGTAAGAAGAGTCAGTTTTCTTGTACTTAAGTCGGCATTGTGTCTTTAGTATTTAATTCCGGTGCAATTTCTGTGTTTCATTGTCAATAAGAAGGACAGAGGGATACAGTAAACCTGAAGTGAGGCATCGGAATCTATAACTAGTGTCACAGGAGTGGTTCAAAAACATTGACAGTAAGAAGAGTCAGTTTTCTTTTACTTTAGTCGGCATTGTGCCTTTTGTATTTAGTTCCGATGCAATTTCTGTGTTTCATCGTCAATAAGAAGGTCAGAGGGATACAGTAAACCTGATGTGAAGCATCGGAATCTATAACTAGTGTCACATGAATGGTTCAAAACATAGACAGTGAGAAGAGTCAGTTTTCTTGTACTTAAGTCAGCATTGTGCCTTTTGTAATTAATTCCGATACAATATCTGTGTTTCATCGTCAATAAGAAGGTCAGTGGGATACAGTAAACCTGAAGTGAAGAATCGGAATCTATAACTAGTGTCACAGGAATGGTTCAAAACATTGACAGTAGGAAGAGTCAGTTTTCTTGTACTTAAGTCGGCATTGTGCTTTTTGTATTTAATTCCGAAGGAATTTCTGTGTTTCATCGTCAATAACAAGGTCAGAGGAATACAGTAAACCTGAAGTGAAGCATCGGTATCAATAACTAGTGTCACAGGAATGGTTCACAACATAGACAGTAAGAAGAGTCAGTTATCTTGTACTTAAGTCGGCATTGTGCCTTTTATATTTAATTCCGATGCAATTTCTGTGTTTCATCGTCAACAAGAAGGTCAGAGTGATACAGTAAACCTGACGTGAAGCATCGGAATCTATAACTAGTGTAATAGGTATGGTACAAACCACAGACAGTAAGAAGAGTCAGTTATCTTGTACTTAAGTCGGCATTGTGCCTTTTGTACTTAATTCCGAAGCAATTTCTGTGTTTCATCGTCAACAAGAAGGACAAAGGGATACAGTAAACCTGAAGTAAAGCATCGGAATCTATAACGAGTGTCACATGAATGGTTCAAAATATAGACAGTAAGAAGAGTCAGTTTTCTTGTAGTTAAGTCGGCATTGTACCTTTTGTATTAATTCCGATGCAATTTCTGTGTTTCATCGTCAATAAGAAGGTCAGAGGGATACAGTAAACCTGAAGTGAAGCATCGGAATCTATACCTAGTGCCACAGGAATGGTTCAAAACATAGGCAGTAAGAAGAGTCAGTTTTCTTGTACGTAAGTCGGCATTGTGTCTTTTGTATTTAATTCAGATGCAATTTCTGTGTTTCATTGTCAATAAGAAGGACAGAGGGATACAGTAAACCTGAAGTGAGGCATCGGAATCTATAACTAGTGTCACAGGAGTGGTTCAAAACATTGACAGTAAGAAGAGTCAGTTTTCTTGTACTTAAGTCGGCATTGTTCCTATTGTATTTAATTCCGATGCAATATCTGTATTACATCGTCAATAAGAAGGTCAGAGGGATAAAGTAAACCTGAAGTGAAGCATCGGAATCTATAACTAGTGTCACAGGAATGGTTAAAATCATAGACAATAAGAAGAATCAGTTTTCTTGTACTTAAGTCGGCATTGTGCCTTTTGTATTTAATTCCGAAGCAATTTCTGTGTTTCATCGTCAATAAGAAGGTCAGAGGGATACAGTAAACCTGAAGTAAAGCATCGGAATCTATAACGAGTGTCACATGAATGGTTCAAAACATAGACAGTAAGAAGAATCAGTTTTCTTGTACTGAAGTCGGCATTGTACCTTTTGTATTCAATTCCGATGCAATATCTGTATTTCATCGTCAATAATAAGGTCAGAGGGATACAGTAAACCTTAAGTGAAGCATCGGAATCTATACCTAGTATAACAGGAATTGTTCAAACATAGACAGTTAGAAGAGTTAGTTGTCTTGTACTTAAGTCGGCATTGTGCCTTTTCTATTTAATTCCGATGCAATTTCTATGTTTCATCGTCAATTAGAAGGTCAGAGGGATACAGTATACCTGAAGTGAAGCATCGGAATCAATAACTAGTGTCTTAGGAACGGTTCACAACATAGACAGTAAGAAGAGTAAGTTATCTTGTACTAAAGTCGGCATTGTGCCTTTTATATTTAATTCCGATGCAATTTCTGTGTTTCATCGTCAATAAGAAGGTCAGGGGTATACAGTAAACCTGACGTGAAGCATCGGAATCTATAACTAGTATAATAGGTATGGTTCAAACCACAGACAGTAAGAAGAGTCAGTTATCTTGTACTTAAGTCGGCATTGTGCCTTTTGTATTTAATTCCGAAGGAATTTCTGTGTTTCATCGTCAATAAGAAGGTCAGAGGGATACAGTAAACCTGAAGTGAAGCATCGGAATCAATAACTAGTGTCACAGGAATGGTTCAAATCATAGACAGTAAGAAGAGTCAGTTTTCTTGTACTTAAGTCGGCATTGTGTCTTTTGTATTTAATTCCGATGCAATTTCTGTGTTTCATTGTCAATAAGAAGGACAGAGGTATACAGTAAACCTGAAGTGAGGCATCGAAATCTATAACTAGTGTCGCAGGAGTGGTTCAAAACATTGACAGTAAGATGAGTCAGTTTTCTTGTACTTAAGTCGGCATTGTGTCTTTAGTATTTAATTCCGGTGCAATTTCTGTGTTTCATTGTCAATAAGACGGACAGAGGGATACAGTAAACCTGAAGTGAGGCATCGGAATCTATAACTAGTGTCACAGGAGTGATTCAAAAACATTGACACTAAGAAGAGTCAGTTTTCTTTTACTTAAGTCGGCATTGTGCTTTTGTATTTAGTTCCGATGCAATTTCTGTGTTTCATCGTCAATAAGAAGGTCAGAGGGATACAGTAAACGTTAAGTGAAGCATCATAATCTATACCTAGTATAACAGGAATTGTTCAAACATAGACAGTTAGAAGAGTTAGTTTTCTAGTACTTAAGTCGGCATTGTGCCTTTTCTATTTAATTCTGATGCAATTTCTATGTTTCATCGTCAATTAGAAGGTCAGAGGGATACAGTAAACCTGAAGTTAAGCATCGGAATCAATAACTAGTGTCACGGGAATGGTTCACAACATAGACAGTAAGAAGAGTCAGTTATCTTGTACTTAAGTCGGCATTGTGCCTTTTAAATTTAATTCCAATGCAATTTCTGTGTTTCATCGTCAATAAGAAGGTCAGAGTAACACAGTAAACCTGACGTGAAGCATCGGAATCTGTAACTAGTGTAATAGGTATGGTACAAACCACAGACAGTAAGAAGAGTCAGTTATCTTGTACTTAAGTCGGCATTGTGCCTTTTGTACTTAATTCCGAAGCAATTTCTGTGTTTCATCGTCAACAAGAAGGACAAAGGGATACAGTAAACCTGAAGTAAAGCATCGGAATCTATAACGAGTGTCACATGAATGGTTCAAAATATAGACGGTAAGAAGAGTCAGTTTTCTTGTAGTTAAGTCGGCATTGTACCTTTTGTATTAATTCCGATGCAATTTCTGTGTTTCATCGTCAATAAGAAGGTCAGAGGGATACAGTAAACCTGAAGTGAAGCATCGGAATCTATACCTAGTGTCACAGGAATGGTTCAAAACATAGACAGTAAGAAGAGTCAGTTTTCTTGTACTTAAGTCGGCATTGTGTCTTTTGTATTTAATTCAAATGCAATTTCTGTGTTTCATTGTCAATAAGAAGGACAGAGGGATACAGTAAACCTGAAGTGAGGCATCGGAATCTATAATTAGTGTCACAGGAGTGGTTCAAAACATTGACAGTAAGAAGAGTCAGTTTTCTTGTACTTAAGTCGGCATTGTGCCTTTTGTATTTAATTCCGATGCAATTTCTGTGTTTCGTCGTCAATAAGAAGGTCAGAGGGATACAGTGAACCTGAAGTGAAGCATCGGAATCTATAACTAGTGTCACATGAATGGTTCAAAACATAGACAGTGAGAAGGGTCAGTTTTCTTGTACTTAAGTCAGCATTGTGCCTTTTGTAATTAATTCCGATGCAATATCTGTGTTACATCGTCAATAAGAAGGTCAGAGGGATACAGTAAACCTGAAGTGAAGCATCGGAATCTATAACTAGTGTCACAGGAATGGTTCAAATCATAGACAATAAGAAGAATCAGTTTTCTTGTACTTAAGTCGGCATTGTGCCTTTTGTATTTAATTCCGAAGCAATTTCTGTGTTTCATCGTCAATAAGAAGGTCAGAGGGATACAGTAAACCTGAAGTAAAGCATCGGAATCTATAACGAGTGTCACATGAATGGTTCAAAACATAGACAGTAAGAAGAATCAGTTTTCTTGTACTTAAGTCGGCATTGTACCTTTTGTATTCAATTCCGATGCAATATCTGTATTTCATCGTCAATAATAAGGTCAGAGGGATACAGTAAACCTTAAGTGAAGCATCGGAATCTATACCTAGTATAACAGGAATTGTTCAAACATAGACAGTTAGAAGAGTTAGTTGTCTTGTACTTAAGTCGGCATTGTGCCTTTTCTATTTAATTCCGATGCAATTTCTATGTTTCATCGTCAATTAGAAGGTCAGAGGGATACAGTATACCTGAAGTGAAGCATCGGAATCAATAACTAGTGTCTTAGGAACGGTTCACAACATAGACAGTAAGAAGAGTAAGTTATCTTGTACTAAAGTCCGCATTGTGCCTTTTATATTTAATTCCGATGCAATTTCTGTGTTTCATCGTCAATAAGAAGGTCAGGGGTATACAGTAAACCTGACGTGAAGCATCGGAATCTGTAACTAGTATAATAGGTATGGTTCAAACCACAGACAGTAAGAAGAGTCAGTTATCTTGTACTTAAGTCGGCATTGTGCCTTTTGTATTTAGTTCCGAAGGAATTTCTGTGTTTCATCGTCAATAAGAAGGTCAGAGGGATACAGTAAACCTGAAGTGAAGCATCGGAATCAATAACTAGTGTCACAGGAATGGTTCAAATCATAGGCAGTAAGAAGAGTCAGTTTTCTTGTACTTAAGTCGGCATTGTGTCTTTTGTATTTAATTCCGATGCAATTTCTGTGTTTGATTGTCAATAAGAAGGACAGAGGTATACAGTAAACCTGAAGAGAGGCATCGGAATCTATAACTAGTGTCGCAGGAGTGGTTCAAAACATTGACAGTAAGAAGAGTCAGTTTTCTTGTACTTAAGTCGGCATTGTGTCTTTAGTATTTAATTCCGGTGCAATTTCTGTGTTTCATTGTCAATAAGAAGGACAGAGGGATACAGTAAACCTGAAGTGAGGCATCGGACTCTATAACTAGTGTCTCAGGAGTGGTTCAAAAACATTGACAGTAAGAAGAGTCAGTTTTCTTTTACTTAAGTCGGCATTGTGCCTTTTGTATTTAGTTCCGATGCAATTTCTGTGTTTCATCGTCAATAAGAAGGTCAGAGGGATACAGTAAACCTGATGTGAAGCATCGGAATCTATAACTAGTGTCACATGAATGGTTCAAAACATAGACAGTGAGAAGAGTCAGTTTTCTTGTACTTAAGTCAGCATTGTGCCTTTTGTAATTAATTCCGATACAATATCTGTGCTTCATCGTCAATAAGAAGGTCAGTGGGATACAGTAAACCTGAAGTGAAGAATCGGAATCTATAACTAGTGTCACAGGAATGGTTCAAAACATTGACAGTAGGAAGAGTCAGTTTTCTTGTACTTAAGTCGGCATTGTGCTTTTTGTATTTAATTCCGAAGGAATTTCTGTGTTTCATCGTCAATAACAAGGTCAGAGGAATACAGTAAACCTGAAGTGAAGCATCGGTATCAATAACTAGTGTCACAGGAATGGTTCAAAACATTGACAGTAAGAAGAGTCAGTATTCTTGTACTTAAGTCGGCATTGTGCCGTTTGTATTTAATTCCGATGCAATTTCTGTGTTTCATCGTCAATAAGAAGGTCAGAGGGATACAGAAAACGTTAAGAGAAGCATCGGAATCTATACCTAGTATAACAGGAATTGTTCAAACATAGACAGTTAGAAGAGTTAGTTTTCTAGTACTTAAGTCGGCATTGTGCCTTTTCTATTTAATTCCTATGCAATTTCTATGTTTCATCGTCAATTAGAAGGTCAGAGGGATACAGTAAACCTGAAGTGAAGCATCGGAATCAATAACTAGTGTCACGGGAATGGTTCACAACATAGACAGTAAGAAGAGTCAGTTATCTTGTACTTAAGTCGGCATTGTGCCTTTTATATTTAATTCCGATGCAATTTCTGTGTTTCATCGTCAATAAGAAGGTCAGAGTGATACAGTAAACCTGACGTGAAGCATCGGAATCTATAACTAGTGTAATAGGTATGGTACAAACCACAGACAGTAAGAAGAGTCAGTTATCTTGTACTTAAGTCGGCATTGTGATTTTTGTACTTAATTCCGAAGCAATTTCTGTGTTTCATCGTCAACAAGAAGGACAAAGGGATACAGTAAACCTGAAGTAAAGCATCGGAATCTATAACGAGTGTCACATGAATGGTTCAAAATATAGACAGTAAGAAGAGTCAGTTTTCTTGTAGTTAAGTCGGCATTGTACCTTTTGTATTAATTCCGATGCAATTTCTGTGTTTCATCGTCAATAAGAAGGTCAGAGGGATACAGTAAACCTGAAGTGAAGCATCGGAATCTATACCTAGTGTCACAGGAATGGTTCAAAACATAGACAGTAAGAAGAGTTAGTTTTCTTGTACTTAAGTCGGCATTGTGTCTTTTGTATTTAATTCAGATGCAATTTCTGTGTTTCATTGTCAATAAGAAGGACAGAGGGATACAGTAAACCTGAAGTGAGGCATCGGAATCTATAACTAGTGTCACAGGAGTGGTTCAAAGCATTGACAGTAAGAAGAGTCAGTTTTCTTGTACTTAAGTCGGCATTGTTCCTATTGTATTTAATTCCGATGCAATATCTGTATTACATCGTCAATAAGAAGGTCAGAGGGATACAGTAAACCTGAAGTGAAGCATCGGAATCTATAACTAGTGTCACAGGAATGGTTAAAATCATAGACAATAAGAAGAATCAGTTTTCTTGTACTTAAGTCGGCATTGTGCCTTTTGTATTTAATTCCGAAGCAATTTCTGTTTTTCATCGTCAATAAGAAGGTCAGAGGGATACAGTAAACCTGAAGTAAAGCATCGGAATCTATAACGAGTGTCACATGAATGGTTTAAAACATAGACAGTAAGAAGAATCAATTTTCTTGTACTTAAGTCGGCATTGTACCTTTTGTATTCAATTCCGATGCAATATCTGTATTTCATCGTCAATAATAAGGTCAGAGGGATACAGTAAACCTTAAGTGAAGCATCGGAATCTATACCTAGTATAACAGGAATTGTTCAAACATAGACAGTTAGAAGAGTTAGTTGTCTTGTACTTAAGTCGGCATTGTGCCTTTTCTATTTAATTCCGATGCAATTTCTATGTTTCATCGTCAATTAGAAGGTCAGAGGGATACAGTATACCTGAAGTGAAGCATCGGAATCAATAACTAGTGTCTTAGGAACGGTTCACAACATAGACAGTAAGAAGAGTAAGTTATCTTGTACTAAAGTCGGCATTGTGCCTTTTATATTTAATTCCGATGCAATTTCTGTGTTTCATCGTCAATAAGAAGGTCAGGGGTATACAGTAAACCTGACGTGAAGCATCGTAATCTATAACTAGTATAATAGGTATGGTTCAAACCACAGACAGTAAGAAGAGTCAGTTATCTTGTACTTAAGTCGGCATTGTGCCTTTTGTATTTAATTCCGAAGGAATTTCTGTGTTTCGTCGTCAATAAGAAGGTCAGAGGGATACAGTAAACCTGAAGTGAAGCATCGGAATCAATAACTAGTGTCACAGGAATGGTTCAAATCATAGACAGTAAGAAGAGTCAGTTTTCTTGTACTTAAGTCGGCATTGTGTCTTTTGTATTTAATTCCGATGCAATTTCTGTGTTTCATTGTCAATAAGAAGGACAGAGGTATACAGTAAACCTGAAGTGAGGCATCGGAATCTATAACTAGTGTCGCAGGAGTGGTTCAAAACATTGACAGTAAGAAGAGTCAGTTTTCTTGTACTTAAGTCGGCATTGTGTCTTTAGTATTTAATTCCGGTGCAATTTCTGTGTTTCATTGTCAATAAGAAGGACAGAGGGATACAGTAAACCTGAAGTGAGGCATCGGAATCTATAACTAGTGTCACAGGAGTGGTTCAAAAACATTGACAGTAAGAAGAGTCAGTTTTCTTTTACTTAAGTCGACATTGTGCCTTTTGTATTTAGTTCCGATGCAATTTCTGTGTTTCATCGTCAATAAGAAGGTCAGAGGGATACAGTAAACCTGATGTGAAGCATCGGAATCTATAACTAGTGTCACATGAATGGTTCAAAACATAGACAGTGGAAAGAGTCAGTTTTCTTGTACTTAAGTCAGCATTGTGCCTTTTGTAATTAATTCCGATACAACATCTGTGTCTCATCGTCAATAAGAAGGTCAGTGGGATACAGTAAACCTGAAGTGAAGCATCGGAATCTATAACTAGTGTCACAGGAATGGTTCAAAACATTGACAGTAGGAAGAGTCAGTTTTCTTGTACTTAAGTCGGCATTGTGCTTTTTGTATTTAATTCCGATGGAATTTCTGTGTTCCATCGTCAATAAGAAGGTCAGAGGAATACAGTAAACCTGAAGTGAAGCATCGGAATCTATAACTAGTATAATAGGTATGGTTCAAACCACAGACAGTAAGAAGAGTCAGTTATCTTGTACTTAAGTCGGCATTGTGCCTTTTGTACTTAATTCCGAAGCAATTTCTGTGTTTCATCGTCATTAAGAAGGACAGAGTGATACAGTAAACCTGAAGTAAAGCATCGGAATCTATAACGAGTGTCACATGAATGCCTCAAAATATAGACAGTAAGAAGAGTCAGTTTTCTTGTACTTAAGTTGGCATTGTACCTTTTGTATTAATTCCGATGCAACTTCTGTGTTTCATCGTCAATAAGAAGGTCAGAGGGATACAGTAAACCTGAAGTGAAGCATCGGAATCTATACCTAGTGTCACAGGAATGGTTCAAAACATAGACAGTAAGATGAGTCAGTTTTCTTGTACTTAAGTCGGCATTGTGCCTTTTATATTTAATTCCGATGCAATTTCTGTGTTTCATCGTCAATTAGAAGGTCAGAGGGAAACAATAAACCTGAAGTGAAGCATCGGAATCTATAACTAGTGTCACAGGAATGGTTCAAATCATAGACAATAAGAAGAATCAGTTATCTTGTACTTAAGTCGGCATTGTGCCTTTTGTATTTAATTTCGAGGCAATTTCTGTGTTTCATCGTCAATAAGAAGGTCAGAGGAATACAGTAAACCTGAAGTAAAGCATCGGAATCTATAACGAGTGTCACATGAATGGTTCAAAACATAGACAGTAAGAAGAGTCAGTTTTCTTGTACTTAAGTCGGCTTGTGCCTTTTGTATTTAATTCCGATGCAATTTCGGTGTTTCATCGTCAATAAGGAGGTCAGAGGGATACAGTAAACCTGAAGTGAAGCATTAGAATCTAGAACTAGTGTCACAGGAATGGTTCAAAACATAGGCAGTAAGAAGAGTCAGTTTTCTTGTACTTGAGTCGGCATTGTGTCTTTTGTATTTAATTCCGTTGCAATTTCTGTGTTTCATCGTCAATAAGAACATCAGAGGGATACAGTAAACCTGAAGTGAAGCATTGGAATCTATAACTAGTGTCACAGGAATGGTTCAAAACATAGACAGTAAGAAGAGTCAGTTTTCTTGTACTTAAGTCGGCATTGTGCCTTTTGAATTTAATTCCGATGCAATTTCTGTGTTTCATCGTCAATAAGAAGGTCAGAGGGATACAGTAGACCTGAAGTGAAGCATCGGAATCTATAACTAGTGTCATATGAATGGTTCAAAACATAGACAGTAAGAAGAGTCAGTTTTCTTGCACTTAAGTCGGCATTGTGCCTTTTGTACTTAATTCCGAAGCAATTTCTGTGTTTCATCGTCAATAAGAAGGTCAGAGGGATACAGTAAACCTGAAGTAAAGAATCGGAATCTATAACGAGTGTCACATGAATGGTTCAAAATATAGACAGTAAGAAGAGTCAGTTTTCTTGTACTTAAGTCGGCATTGTACCTTTTGTATTAATTCCGATGCAGTTTCTGCGTTTCATCGTCAATACGAAGGACAGAGGGATACAGTAAACCAGAAGTGAAGCATCGGAATCTATAACTAGTGTCACAGGAACGGTTCAAAACATACACAGTAAGAAGAGTCAGTTTTCTTGTACTTAAGTCGAAATTGTGCCTTTTGTATTTAATTCCGATGCAATTTCTGTGTTTCATCGTCAATACGAAGGACAGAGGGATACAGTAAACCTGAAGTGATGCATCGGAATCTATAACTAGTGTCACAGGAATGGTTCAATACATAGACAGTAAGGAGAGTCAGTTTTCTTGTACTTAAGTCGGCATTGTGCCTTTTGTATTTATTTCCGATGCAATATCTGTGTTTCATCGTCAATAAGAAGGTCAGAGGGATACAGTAAACCTGAAATGAAGCATCGGAATCTATAACTAGTGTAACAGGAATGGTTCAAACATAGACAGTTAGAAGAGTTAGTTTTCTTGTACTTAAGTCGGCATTGTGCCTTTTCTATTTAATTCCGATGCAATTTCTATGTTTCATCGTCAATTAGAAGGTCAGAAGGATACAGTACACCTGAAGTGAAGCATCGGAATCAATAACTGGTGTCACAGGAATGGTTCAAAAGCATAGACAGTAAGAAGTGTCAGTTTTCTTGTACTTAAGTCGGCATTGTGCCTTTTATATTAAATTCCGATGCAATTTCTGTGTTTCATCGTCAATAAGAAGGTCAGAGGGATACAGTAAACCTGAAGTGAAGCATCGGAATCTACAACTAGTGTAACAGGAATGGTTCAAACCACAAAGAGTAAGAAGAGTCAGTTATCTTGTACTTAAGTCGGCATTGTGCCTTTTGTACTTAATTCCGAAGCAATTTCTGTGTTTCATCGTCAATAAGAAGGTCAGAGGGATACAGTAAACCTGAAGTAAAGCATCGGAATCTATAACGAGTGTCACATGAATGGTTCAAAATATAGACAGTAAGAAGAGTCAGTTTTCTTGTACTTAAATCGGCATTGTACCATTTGTATTAATTCCGATGCAATTTCTGTGTTTCATCGTCAATAAGAAGGTCAGAGGGATACAGTAAACCTGAAGTGAAGCATCGGAATCTATAACTAGTGTCACAGGAATGGTTCAAACATAGACAGTAAGAAGAGTCAGTTTTCTTGTACTTAAGTCGGCATTGTGCCTTTTGTATTTAATTCCGATGCAATTTCTGTGTTTCATCGTCAATATGAAGGTCAGAGGGAAACAGTAAACCTGAAGTAAAGCATCGGAATTTATAACTAGTGTCACAGGAATGGTTCAAATCATAGACAATAAGAAGAATCAATTATCTTGTACTTAAGACGGCATTGTGCCTTTTGTATTTAATTCCGAAGCAATTTCTGTGTTTCATCGTCAATAAGAAAGTCAGAGGGATACAGTAAACCTGAAGTGAAGCATCGGTATCTATAACTAGTGTCACAGGAATGGTTCAAAACATAGACAGTAAGAAGAGTCAGTTTTCTTGTACTTAAGTCGGCATTGTGCCTTTTATATTTAATTCCGATGTAATTTCTGTGTTTCATCGTCAATAAGAACATCAGAGGGATACAGTAAACTTGAAGTGAAGCATTGGAATCTATAACTAGTGTCACAGGAATGGTTCAATACATAGACAGTAAGGAGAGTCAGTTTTCTTGTACTTAAGTCGGCATTGTGCCTTTTGTATTTATTTCCGATGCAATATCTGTGTTTCATCGTCAATAAGAACATCAGAGGGATACAGTAAACTTGAAGTGAAGCATTGGAATCTATAACTAGTGTCACAGGAATGGTTCAATACATAGACAGTAAGGAGAGTCAGTTTTCTTGTACTTAAGTCGGCATTGTGCCTTTTGTATTTATTTCCGATGCAATATCTGTGTTTCATCGTCAATAAGAAGGTCAGAGGGATACAGTAGACCTGAAATGAAGCATCGGAATCTATAACTAGTGTAACAGGAATGGTTCAAACATAGACAGTTAGAAGAGTTAGTTTTCTTGTACTTAAGTCGGCAATGTGCCTTTTCTATTTAATTCCGATGCAATTTCTATGTTTCATCGTCAATTAGAAGGTCAGAAGGATACAGTACACCTGAAGTGAAGCATCGGAATCAATAACTAGTGTCACAGGAATGGTTCAAAAGCATAGACAGTAAGATGAGTCAGTTTTCTTGTACTTAAGTCGGCATTGTGCCTTTTATATTAAATTTCGATGCTATTTCTGTGTTTCATCGTCAATAAGAAGGACAGAGGGATACAGTAAACCTGAAGTGAAGCATCGGAATCTACAACTAGTGTAACAGGAATGGTTCAAACCACAAAGAGTAAGAAGAGTCAGTTATCTTGTACTTAAGTCGGCATTGTGCCTTTTGTACTTAATTCCGAAGCAATTTCTGTGTTTCATCGTCAATAAGAAGGTCAGAGGGATACAGTAAACCTGAAGTAAAGCATCAGAATCTATAACGAGTGTCACATGAATGGTTCAAAATAAAGACAGTAAGAAGAGTCAGTTTTCTTGTACTTAAGTCGGCATTGTACCATTTGTATTAATTCCGATGCAATTTCTGTGTTTCATCGTCAATAAGAAGGTCAGAGGGATACAGTAAACCTGAAGTGAAGCATCGGAATCTATAACTAGTGTCACAGGAATGGTTCAAACATAGACAGTAAGAAGAGTCAGTTTTCTTGTACTTAAGTCGGCATTGTGCCTTTTGTATTTAATTCCGATGCAATTTCTGTGTTTCATCGTCAATATGAAGGTCAGAGGGAAACAGTAAACCTGAAGTAAAGCATCGGAATTTATAACTAGTGTCACAGGAATGGTTCAAATCATAGACAATAAGAAGAATCAATTATCTTGTACTTAAGTCGGCATTGTGCCTTTTGTATTTAATTCCGAAGCAATTTCTGTGTTTCATCGTCAATAAGAAAGTCAGAGGGATACAGTAAACCTGAAGTGAAGCATCGGTATCTATAACTAGTGTCACAGGAATGGTTCAAAACATAGACAGTAAGAAGAGTCAGTTTTCTTGTACTTAAGTCGGCATTGTGCCTTTTATATTTAATTCCGATGTAATTTCTGTGTTTCATCGTCAATAAGAACATCAGAGGGATACAGTAAACTTGAAGTGAAGCATTGGAATCTATAACTAGTGTCACAGGAATGGTTCAAAACATAGACAGTAAGAAGAGTCAGTTTTCTTGTACTTAAGTCGGCATTGTGCGTTTTAAATTTAATTCCGATTCAATTTCTGTGTTTCATCGTCAATAAGAAGGTCAGAGGGATACAGTAAACCTGAAGTGAAGCATCGGAATCTATAACTAGTGTCACAGGAATGGTTCAAACATAGACAGTAAGAAGAGTCAGTTTTCTTGTACTTAAGTCGGCATTGTGCCTTTTGTATTTAATTCCGATGCAATTTCTGTGTTTCATCGTCAATATGAAGGTCAGAGGGAAACAGTAAACCTGAAGTAAAGCATCGGAATTTATAACTAGTGTCACAGGAATGGTTCAAATCATAGACAATAAGAAGAATCAATTATCTTGTACTTAAGACGGCATTGTGCCTTTTGTATTTAATTCCGAAGCAATTTCTGTGTTTCATCGTCAATAAGAAAGTCAGAGGGATACAGTAAACCTGAAGTGAAGCATCGGTATCTATAACTAGTGTCACAGGAATGGTTCAAAACATAGACAGTAAGAAGAGTCAGTTTTCTTGTACTTAAGTCGGCATTGTGCCTTTTATATTTAATTCCGATGTAATTTCTGTGTTTCATCGTCAAAAAGAACATCAGAGGGATACAGTAAACTTGAAGTGAAGCATTGGAATCTATAACTAGTGTCACAGGAATGGTTCAATACATAGACAGTAAGGAGAGTCAGTTTTCTTGTACTTAAGTCGGCATTGTGCCTTTTGTATTTATTTCCGATGCAATATCTGTGTTTCATCGTCAATAAGAACATCAGAGGGATACAGTAAACTTGAAGTGAAGCATTGGAATCTATAACTAGTGTCACAGGAATGGTTCAATACATAGACAGTAAGGAGAGTCAGTTTTCTTGTACTTAAGTCGGCATTGTGCCTTTTGTATTTATTTCCGATGCAATATCTGTGTTTCATCGTCAATAAGAAGGTCAGAGGGATACAGTAGACCTGAAATGAAGCATCGGAATCTATAACTAGTGTAACAGGAATGGTTCAAACATAGACAGTTAGAAGAGTTAGTTTTCTTGTACTTAAGTCGGCAATGTGCCTTTTCTATTTAATTCCGATGCAATTTCTATGTTTCATCGTCAATTAGAAGGTCAGAAGGATACAGTACACCTGAAGTGAAGCATCGGAATCAATAACCAGTGTCACAGGAATGGTTCAAAAGCATAGACAGTAAGAAGAGTCAGTTTTCTTGTACTTAAGTCGGCATTGTGCCTTTTATATTAAATTCCGATGCAATTTCTGTGTTTCATCGTCAATAAGAAGGACAGAGGGATACAGTAAACCTGAAGTGAAGCATCGGAATCTACAACTAGTGTAACAGGAATGGTTCAAACCACAAAGAGTAAGAAGAGTCAGTTATCTTGTACTTAAGTCGGCATTGTGCCTTTTGTACTTAATTCCGAAGCAATTTCTGTGTTTCATCGTCAATAAGAAGGTCAGAGGGATACAGTAAACCTGAAGTAAAGCATCGGAATCTATAACGAGTGTCACATGAATGGTTCAAAATAAAGACAGTAAGAAGAGTCAGTTTTCTTGTACTTAAGTCGCCATTGTACCATTTGTATTAATTCCGATGCAATTTCTGTGTTTCATCGTCAATAAGAAGGTCAGAGGGATACAGTAAACCTGAAGTGAAGCATCGGAATCTATAACTAGTGTCACAGGAATGGTTCAAACATAGACAGTAAGAAGAGTCAGTTTTCTTGTACTTAAGTCGGCATTGTGCCTTTTGTATTTAATTCCGATGCAATTTCTGTGTTTCATCGTCAATATGAAGGTCAGAGGGAAACAGTAAACCTGAAGTAAAGCATCGGAATTTATAACTAGTGTCACAGGAATGGTTCAAATCATAGACAATAAGAAGAATCAATTATCTTGTACTTAAGTCGGCATTGTGCCTTTTGTATTTAATTCCGAAGCAATTTCTGTGTTTCATCGTCAATAAGAAAGTCAGAGGGATACAGTAAACCTGAAGTGAAGCATCGGTATCTATAACTAGTGTCACAGGAATGGTTCAAAACATAGACAGTAAAAAGAGTCAGTTTTCTTGTACTTAAGTCGGCATTGTGCCTTTTATATTTAATTCCGATGTAATTTCTGTGTTTCATCGTCAATAAGAACATCAGAGGGATACAGTAAACTTGAAGTGAAGCATTGGAATCTATAACTAGTGTCACAGGAATGGTTCAAAACATAGACAGTAAGAAGAGTCAGTTTTCTTGTACTTAAGTCGGCATTGTGCGTTTTGAATTTAATTCCGATTCAATTTCTGTGTTTCATCGTCAATAAGAAGGTCAGAGGGATACAGTAGACCTAAGTGAAGCATCGGAATCTATAACTAGTGTCACATGAATGGTTCAAAACATAGACAGTGAGAAGAGTCAGTTTTCTTGTACTTAAGACGGCATTGTGCCTTTTGTATTTAATTCCGAAGCAATTTCTGTGTTTCATCGTCAATAAGAAGGTCAGAGGGATACAGTAAACCTGAAGTAAAGCATCGGAATCCATAACGAGTGTCGCATGAATCGTTCAAAACATAGACAGTGAGAAGAATCAGTTTTCTTGTACTTAAGTCGGCATTGTGCCTTTTGTATTCAATTCCGATGCAATATCTGTGTTTCATCGTCAATAAGAAGGTCAGAGGAATACAGTAAACCTTAAGTGAAGCATCGGAATCTATACCTAGTATAACAGGAATTGTTCAAACATAGACAGTTAGATGAGTTAGTTCTCTTGTACTTAAGTCGGCATTGTGCCTTTTCTATTTAAATACAATGCAATTTCTATGTTTCATCGTCGATTAGAAGGTCAGAGGGATACAGTAAACCTGAAGTGAAGCATCGGAATCAATAACTAGTGTCACAGGAATGGTTCAAAACATAGACAGTAAGAAGAGTCAGTTTTCATGAACTTAACTCGGCATTGTGCCTTTTGTATTTAATTCCGATGCAATTTCTGTGTTTCATCGTCAATAAGGAGGTCAGAGGGATACAGTTAACCCGAAGTGAGGCATCAGAATCTATAACTAGTGTCACAGGAGTGGTTCAAAATATTGACAGTAAGAAGAGTCAGTTTTCTTGTACTTAAGTCTCCATTGTGCCTTTTGTATTTAATTCCGATGCAATTTCTGTGTTTCATCGTCTATAAGAGGGTCGGAGGGATACAGTAAACCTGAAGTGAAGCATCGGCATCTATGACTAGTGTCACAGGAATGGTTCAAAACATAGACAGTAAGAAGAGTCAGATTTCTTGTACTTAAGTCGGCATTGTGCCTTTTATATTTAATTCCGATTCAATTCCTGTGTTTCATCGTCAATAAGAAGGTCAGAGGGAAACAGTAAACCTGAAGTGAAGCAACGGAATCTATTACTAGTGTCACAGGAATGGTTCAAATCATAGACAATAAGAAGAATCTGTTATCTTGTACTTAAGTCGGCATTGTGTCTTTTGTATTTAATTCCGAAGCAATTTCAGTGTTTCCTCGTCAATAAGATGGTCAGAGGAATACAGTAAACGTGAAGTAAACCATCGGAATCTATAACGAGTGTCACATGAATGGTTCAAAACATAGACAGTAAGAAGAGTCAGTGTTCTTGTACTTAAGTCGGCATTGTGCCTTTTGTATTTCATTCCGATGCAATTTCTGTGTTTCATCGTCAATAAGGAGGTCAGAGGGATACAGTAAACCTGAAGTGAAGCATTAGAATCTATAACCAGTGTCACAGGAATGGTTAGAAGCATAGGCAGTAAGAAGAGTCACTTTTCTTGTACTTGAGTCGGCATTGTGCCTTTTGTATGTAATTCCGATGCAATTTCTGTGTTTCATCGTCAATAAGAACATCAGAGGGATACAGTAAACCTGAGGTGAAGCATTGGAATCTATAACTAGTGTCACAGGAATGGTTCAAAACATAGACAGTAAGAAGAGTCAGTTTTCTTGTACTTAAGTCGGCATTGTGCCTATTGAATTTATTTCCGATGCAATTTCTGTGTTTCATCGTCAATAAGAAGGTCAGTGGGATACAGTAGACCTGAAGTGAAGCATCGGAATCTATAACTAGTGTCATATGAATGGTTCAAAACATAGACAGTGAGAAGAGTCAGTTTTCTTGTACTTATGTCGGCATTGTGCCTTTTGTACTTAATTCCGAAGCAGTTTCTGTGTTTCATCGTCAATAAGAAGGTCAGAGGGATACAGTAAACCTGAAGTAAAGCATCGGAATCTATAACGAGTGTCACATGAATGGTTCAAAATATAGACAGTAAGAAGGGTCAGTTTTCTTGTACCTAAGTCGGCATTTTACCTTTTGTATTAATTCCGATGCAATATCTGTGTTTCATCGTCAATAAGAAGGTCAGAGGGATACAGTAAACCAGAAGTGAAGCATCGGAACCTATAACTAGTGTCACAGGAATGGTTCAAAGCATAGACAGTAAGAAGAGTCAGTTTTATTGTACTTAAGTCGGCATTGTGCCTTTTGTATTTAATTCCGATGCAATTTCTGTGTTTCATCGTCAATACGAAGGACAGAGGGATACAGTAAACCTGAAGTGATGCATCGGAATCTATAACTAGTGTCACAGGAATGGTTCAATACATAGACAGTAAGGAGAGTCAGTTTTCTTGTACTTAAGTCGGCAATTTGCCTTTTGTATTTATTTCCGATGCAATATCTGTGTTTCATCGTCAATAAGAAGGTCAGAGGGATACAGTAAACCTGAAGTGAAGCATCGGAATCTATAACTAGTGTAACAGGAATGGTTCAGACATAGACAGTTAGAAGAGTTAGTTTTCTTGTACTTAAGTCGGCATTGTGCCTTTTCTATTTAATTCCGATGCAATTTCTGTGTTTCATCGTCAATACGAAGGTCAGAGGGATACAGTAAACCTGAAGTAAAGCATCGGAATCTATAACGAGTGTCACATGAATGGTTCAAAACATAGACAGTAAGAAGAGTCAGTTTTCTTGCACTTAAGTCGGCATTGTGCCTTTTGTTTTTGATTCCGATGCAATTTCTGTGTTTCATCGTCATCAAGAAGGACGAGGGATACAGTAAACCTGAAGTGATGCATCGGAATCTATAACTAGTGTCACAGGAATGGTTCAAAACATTGACAGTAAGAAGAGTCAGTTTTCTTGTACTTAAGTCGGCATTGTGCCTTTTGTATTTAATTCCGATGCAATTTCTGTGTTTCATCGTCAATATGAAGGTCAGAGGGAAACAGTAAACCTGAAGTAAAGCATCGGAATCTATAACTAGTGTCACAGGAATGGTTCAAATCATAGACAATAAGAAGAATCAATTGTCTTGTACTTAAGTCGGCATTGTGCCCTTTGTATTTAATTCCGAAGCAATTTCTGTGTTTCATCGTCAATAAGAAGGTCAGAGGGATACAGTAAACCTGAAGTGAAGCATCGGTATCTATAACTAGTGTCACAGGAATGGTTCAAAACATAGACAGTAAGAAGAGTCAGTTTTCTTGTACTTAAGTCGGCACTGTGCCTTTTATATTTAATTCCGATGTAATTTCTGTGTTTCATCGTCAATAAGAACATGAGAGGGATACAGTAAACCTGAAGTGAAGCATTGGAATCTATAACTAGTGTCACAGGAATGGTTCAAAGCATAGACAGTAAGAAGAGTCAGTTTTCTTGTACTTAAGTCGGCATTGTGCCTTTTGAATTTAATTCCGATTCAATTTCTGTGTTTCATCGTCAATAAGAAGGTCAGAGGGATACAGTAGACCTAAGTGAAGCATCGGAATCTATAACTAGTGTCACAGGAATGGTTCAAAACATAGACAGTAAGAAGATTCAGTTTTCTTGTACTTAAATCCTCATTGTGCCTTTTGTATTTAATTCCGATGCAATTTCTGTGTTTCATCGTCAATAAGAGGGTCAGAGGGATACAGTAAACCTGAAGTGAGGCATCGGCATCTATAACTAGTGTCACAGGAATGGTTCAAAACATAGACAGTAAGAAGAGTCAGATTTCTTGTACTTAAGTCTGTAACCTCCCCCTCACTTACCTACCTTAATGACAGTGAAAAATGAAACCGCGTGTACCTAATGGGAGTTTTGGAAAAGCAATCGTCACCGAAGTTAATCTATCGGTAATGAGGGAGGAAAGGGTTACATCTAAATGAAAGGAAAAATGCAAATGAAACTGGTGGAAATCAATTTTGAAAAGGGGTAAAGTTAATAAAGAAAGTAAATGTGCGGCCGTTACGTTAACAATTAACTAGCGGTAATTAGATATTTGAGATTTGGGGGAAATCACGGTCGCCAGTCCTAAGGACAATTACTATAGTAACTGAAAAAGAAAGGTTATTACACATATAATTAGCACTAGAAGCGTGGCAACTGAAGGTTGACACGTGTAGTGTGAAAACTGAAAGATTGTCAGAAGTAATAAATTTCGCTACACTCTGACTTAATTTAGCAAAAGAATTAATAAAACCGGAAAATCGAAAATTAATTTAGTGACTGAAGTTAATAGTGAGCTTTCTTTCTGAAGCACATCGAAATTTAGTAAACTACGGTTAGTCTTGGACTACCTCAACAATCATTTCAAAAGCAACTTGACTCTACGCAATTTAGAAACAAGATATTTAACTTTGAACTTGAATTAAATGATTCTGAACGATTAACAATAGTAAAATTTAGTACGTACCAAGCTGAGCTGCAGTCACAGGTAAGCTACAATATACTAACAAAACTCGCACTCTTAATTTGTGCTCGTGTAACCTAAATATTGTAGCCAGCCGAACTTTGAAATTAAAGCAGTGAAATCGAATGATGCTGGCGTTTGAATTTCAACGACACTCGGGTTCATTTCGGAAAAGGAAGTGACCCTGCTTGGCAATGCAATCGGGACAATGAGCAACAAAGGTTCATGCTAAGTTGCTGTAATTTTGCGAGGCAAATGGAACAATTTGAAAAGCTGAGGTCTGCCATACAGTTCTGAAACTTTACGTGCTTTTAGTCTTCCTTGTTGGTTGATTGAAGGTTTGAAGCCGTCGATCGAGGAGGTGGCGACAGTCACTCATTGTCGGCCGTCGCTGTTGCAGAAGCTGGATGTTGGCGCGCCTTCTTCTCGACACGGTCACCAGGCGAAACGGGCTCTTGATGTGCGCCAGCTAATGCTTCCCGTCCGGGACACCATGTCAGAAACTATCATCGCGAGTCGAGCGCAATTACTTGCTGCCAAACCCCGAAAGCGCGGCACCTCGCGGGAGCGTCACACGACACCTGCTCCACTCGCTACTCCCGCCAGACTCTCACTGTTCTGCCCGCGCTCCACGCGGCAGAGTTAACACTACCAAAGATCCTACACACTTTGATTCTTCACACGACCTATCGATGTAATCGTTCGATAGCAGTTTTCCCTAGGCAAGACCCAGCGTAAAAATACAAATAATCTTTACACAACAAACCAATTATACATCGACATAAATGCATAAATATATATATATACAAATAGTAAAAGAATTACAATATATAAAGAGACAGAAATGTCATATCTTGAGGTAACAAAACAAGGAAAAAAAATAATAGTACAATAGATGAAAATAGGAGGATATGCATTTCCGGCGTTACACGTGCCCCACATTGTCTGAGGATGTTCGTGTAACGTAAACAGACTCAGAAAATGTCCCAAAAAAGAAACAGCGGAAATGCATATGCTCAAAACATCAAAAAATTTAGCATTCGTCTAATTAACCATAAACCAATTTTTAGACAATAATAATTGGGTGGAGACACTCCTAATCTTATTCCACTCTGTCATCTTGCACAAAATAAAACAGGTTGACAACATATCAAAATTCATAGAAAATATAGAAAATGGTTTAGCTATTCCAAAATCATTAAAATTCGTAACACTGTGAGAAATGGAATACTATTTACAAAATTAATCCGAGTACATGGTCATAAAAACCGGTAGATCAAAATACGCAAATTAATTATTAATTACATAGAATACACATTTTATATAACCTTTTCGTAATTAATATTCTCGTCACGAGAATCTATTTAACGCTAAACAAGAAAATAATATACAGCAGATCGACGAAAACATAAATATTGACAACAGAATTCTTTCATATCAGCTGTCCGGGAGGAAAAACAACTCCGCCTTCCGTACTCGCAAGTACAAAGAATGCCGACAGCGGCACAAGAGCCGACAGCGGCACAAGAGCCGACAGCGGTTCCGCCCCGCCAGTATTGTTGCACCCGCCTGTGCGGCACGCTTAATCTCTCTCGCCCTTGTTACGGCATTTCCAGAACGTCCGTTTCACTGAATTCTTTCGGTAAAACTCACTCCCGAGTAATCTCAAGGAGTCCATAAACACTATCACAGTGGATAACTCAACACTGTCCATCATCACACGCATGCACTAGCCTGAAACTTAAAACAGCGTCTAAGTACATCGGCAATGACTAGTAAAACACATATTCATGAAATCTTACAGCTAGTTACAAAATCATATTTACATTGCTTAATCTACTGTGACTCAGCTGAAAACTTAAACTAGCAGCTTGGATTTTTCAGTTGATTAGATCATGATTAAATTGATTAAAATTAAATTGATTAATCAAAATTAATTACTTATTAATTACAACTTCTTTAATGACCTTGGTCAGTCAAAAGCATGGCAATCTAGCAAATCGTTAAATCTTACACTCTATTTTACATACTGTATAAATTACCCATTGTGTGGTATTAATCGATCCTAGGTTGGTACAATTTCAAGTCTACAATATTCCGTAAGCATTTGTGTGAGGCATACCAATGACTTTATATGGTCCATTATAAACAAACATAAATTTAGAGTTTTCATGGTCTATCTCGCTCGATTTCTCATGAGCTTTTACAAGTACTAAGTCTCCGATTGCAAACTTAGCAAAACGCGCTTTAGCGTCATGACGACGTATGCGAGCATCAGTTCTTAGCTTCATTATTTCTGGCAAACGATCTTTTTTCACACCAATACTAATGTCAATCCGTGGAGGGAATTTGATTATCTCTTCCACTAAACTTTTACTTCTGTCAATGCCGAAATTCCTCACGTCACGGCAGTTCAAATTCATTCCTACATCAATGTCATCCGGCCAGTTAACAATGTGTATAGGCTGGTATTGCCTATGCACACAGTCTCCTGCCTCGTCAAAACTAACTACTATTGTTTTATCTTCTGACATACATGTCAAAGTTTTGCTTTCGCAATTAATCACTGCACGGTACTTTAATAGCCAATCTAACCCGATAATTACTCCCGTAGTCAAGTCTGGCACGACGACAAACTCTTGTTCAAATCGTGCCCCACATATCTCGAAGTGGACAAAAATCTGTTTTGTGACCGGTTTACTGGCCTTCCCAGTAGCACCGATAATTTTCACTCCTGTTACTGGCATAACTACGATGCCAGGTCTGTCTTTCAGTAACTCAAATATTTTCCCAGATACAGCACTCAATTCTGCACCAGTGTCAATCAACACGTTTTGTTGTAGGTCGTGCATATTAACCGACACTACTATCTGTCTACACTTGTCCTCGACTGTTTCTTTATTTTCCCACAGTAAATCCTCGTCTATATCCAGGTCATTCCAGAAAAAACCATCCGGCTTTGATCCTAAATCCGGCTTATCTGGCGGCTTTTTCAGCCTCTGTTCACATACAGTTTTAATTTCAACACGTTTGTCCTGAGGCTTAGTCTCTAGCTTCGCCTCCAATACCGAAACCTTTTCCTGTAACTCGTCAACTAGTGAGTGTTGCTTTGCTATCAATTCACTAATTGTCACCTTCGTTGATTCCTCTTTAATCAGATTGATCTCATCTGCCAATCTACCTGGAGGAATGTGCCCAGTCGCATCTGAA
Source organism: Schistocerca piceifrons (assembly GCF_021461385.2). Classification (NCBI taxonomy): domain Eukaryota; kingdom Metazoa; phylum Arthropoda; class Insecta; order Orthoptera; family Acrididae; genus Schistocerca; species Schistocerca piceifrons. The sequence continues at coordinate 1,133,038,166 of NC_060139.1, forward strand.
ATTACTTCCTCTGGATCTGCGCAACCCACACTGCTACCGTCTGACCGCATAACGTCAGCTCTAACCTCATACACGCTGAAATCCATGTGCTTTTCTACCAATTGTGTCCGGCTATCACTAAAATTTTCGTATTCTTTCCCCTTAATACTCTCGCAATGTTTAAACTGGAGGTTTGCGTCGGATGGGTCGGCTACTTCTACCACTATAACTTTCGGTAAAGTCTGCCGGTTAGGGCCAGAACTTTCCGTTACTCCTTCAACATCTAACTCCTGCGGGACGAAACACGACGAATCTTGCTCGTGCTCCCCATTAACATCAACTATTTCTGGTAAAGTCTGCCGGTTAGGGCCAGAACTTTCAATCACTTCACAAATACTATCTTCTTGTGGGACGAGACGCGGCAAATACTGCACGCGCTCCCCATAAACACTTCTCCCATACAGACCCCTATAATCTCTTAGTTCGTCGTATAAGCGACCGAACTGCCTTAACCAGACCTCATCCCTCTCTGCATCCCCTCGCTCGATGACGGACGTTTTATCCGACATCTGATCTTCTCTCAACAATTGCGAATCATTCTTAAACTCAATCTCCAGTTCCGCTGTGGGTATTACAGCTGGCACCTTATAATCGATTTCCGGAACACTACTTAAATTGTTCTCACTGACAGTGAATGTACCTTCCACTGCCGTGTATACAGCTGATCTACTACTTGTGGGCGCACTCCTTTCTCTTAACACTGGCACACTCTCCCGCCGTTGATTATTCCACACGGAATTTTCATACCGACGACACCTGGGTTTTCTCCTGCTATTGGGCCGCCAAAATTTCTCCACGTCCGGTCGGCCCCTCACCGGCGCGGCTAATGGTTTCCCTGTCTCGTCCCAGCAGATACGCTCCCCGGATGCTGCTGAGGCGGCTGATCACACCCTCTGGCGTTATTACTATTCTGTGAAGCCCGTATCACGTTAGTATGATACTGGTTTCCGTCACTCCTGTTATTATTTGCATTGTACCGATTGTTATTACGGTCCGAACCATTATTGTTATTGCTGCCATGGTTGCGGTATGCATTATTCCCGTGGTTATCGTTGTTGTGGTTGCTGTGGTACCCGTTGTTGTTACCACGGCCTCTGCCACTGTCGCGATTATTGCGCCAATTGTCCTCGTCCTCCACTCTTTCCAGGAAATCATTGATTGTCCTGTAATTGCTTCCTACGTATCGTTTTGTATCATCTGGAAGCTTCTTGTAGAGTTCCCAGACTATTTCGGATTCCGAGCGGCGGTCACGCAAATATTCCAACTTGCGGATCCAGCCCTCACAAAACTCCTTCATCGAACCGCGCGAATTCGCATCGAAAGGCCTCGATACGACAAATTCGCGCCAGACACTTTGCTGTTTTTGCTCTGACCAGTATTCAGCCAGAAACAAATTTTTAAATTCGTCAAAAGTCAGGTTCGTAATGTTGAGGTTTAAGCCCCAACGCTTGGCATCACCAGCCAACACATCAATAATCGCATTAATTTTTCTCTCATCAGTCCATGATCTGGGTAAAGCTCTTTCACAATTTTTAATGAAATCCGTCGGGTGTATACCGCCTTTTTTCAAGGGGTCGAACCGCTCCTCTTTCGTCAACAACTCCGAACTATGTGCACAGATTGGCACATAGCTCTGTTTTTCGTCAAGTTTCCTTTCTAATTCCGACACCCTCGTAATCACTTGGCAAGTGGTTGTCGCAAGCGTTTCCACTTCCCTCTTTTTCTCTTCGCAGGTATTAGCCTGCTTCGTCACTTTGGTATCTACTTCGGATACTAAAGCCTTTAAAGTTTCCACCTTCTTTTGATCCTCTTTTTTCACTAATTGAATTTGTTCCGTCACCTTATTCTCGATGATCGGAGCAACTGATTCTCCTACACTTTTCTCGATTCTGCTAATTTCAGAATTAAAACGAGTATTTATGCTCGCAATTTCCGCCTGAACGCCTATCATTTCCTGTTTAAGATTACCGATTTCGGTATTAATTACAACAATATCTTCTTTGATTTTATCAACTTTTGTGTTAACAACTCCAACATTGTTGTTAACAACGTTAATAGCTTTGTTCTGATTGTCTAGCATCCGTTCAAATTTTTCAGACTGAGCTTCTTGCTTGACCGATTGACTCTTGATTTCGTTAATCAAAACGTTCAATAAATCAGTTAAATTCCCGGAAACTACCGGTTTTACTTCCGTAGCGGCTTCCTCTTTAATTGTCCCCCCGTATTCGTCATCAAGGGATTCAGATTTGATTTTCACTTCTGATTCCGAAACATTTTCTAAAGTTTGGAATTCCATTTCTGCTCTTTGTTGCGTTTCGCCGGTCGCGTCTTTCATGCTAGCCGGCTGCCCCTGAACAATGGGTACCGCGGTGCGCGTTTCCCACTGTTCGACCGATTGTTCCGTATCCAAGTCTACCAAATTTTGGCAATTGTTGCCTTCACTCATTTTAATAATTTTCAATATAACTGCCAAATCTCAACTCTAATTAGGATTCCTCACACGAATATTCTCGCTGACGTATCGACCATTTCGTAACCAGTACTTTGTTACGAGATTTGCACAATGCAAAATTCGTGTCCAGAACAACCTCAAATTTGAAGATTGTCCTGTCACCAGGTCGCCACGTGTAACCTCCCCCTCACTTACCGACCTTAATGACAGTGAAAAATGAAACCGCGTGTACCTAATGGGAGTTTTGGAAAAGCAATCGTCACCGAAGTTAATCTATCGGTAAAGAGGGAGGAAAGGGTTACATCTAAATGAAAGGAAAAATGCAAATGAAACTGGTGGAAATCAATTTTGAAAAGGGGTAAAGTTAATAAAGAAAGTAAATGTGCGGCCGTTACGTTAACAATTAACTAGCGGTAATTAGATATTTGAGATTTGGGGGAAATCACGGTCGCCAGTCCTAAGGACAATTACTATAGTAACTGAAAAAGAAAGGTTATTACACATATAATTAGCACTAGAAGCGTGGCAACTGAAGGTTGACACGTGTAGTGTGAAAACTGAAAGTTTGTCAGAAGTAATAAATTTCGCTACACTCTGACTTAATTTAGCAAAAGAATTAATAAAACTGGAAAATCGAAAATTAATTTAGTGACTGAAGTTAATAGTGAGCTTTCTTTCTGAAGCACATCGAAATCCAGTAAAATACGGTTAGTCTTGGACTACCTCAACAATCATTTCAAAAGCAACTTGACTCTACGCAATTTAGAAACAAGATATTTAACTTTGAACTTGAATTAAATGATTCTGAACAATTAACAATAGTAAAATTTAGTACGTACCAAGCTGAGCTGCAGTCACAGGTAAGCTACAATATACTAACAAAACTCGCACTCTTAATTTGTGCTCGTGTAACCTAAATATTGTAGCCAGCCGAACTTTGAAATTAAAGCAGTGAAATCGAATGATGCTGGCGTTTGAATTTCAACGACACTCGGGTTCATTTCGGAAAAGGAAGGGACCCTGCTTGGCAATGCAATCGGGACAATGAGCAACAAAGGTTCATGCTAAGTTGCTGTAATTTTGCGAGGCAAATGGAACAATTTGAAAAGCTGAGGTCTGCCATACAGTTCTGAAACTTTACGCGCTTTTAGTCTTCCTTGTTGGTTGATTGAAGGTTTGAAGCCGTCGATCGAGGAGGTGGCGACAGTCACTCATTGTCGGCCGTCGCTGTTGCAGAAGCTGGATGTTGGCGCGCCTTCTTCTCGACACGGTCACCAGGCGAAACGGGCTCTTGATGTGCGCCAGCTAATGCTTCCCGTCCGCGACACCATGTCAGAAACTATCATCGCGAGTCGAGCGCAATTACTTGCTGCCAAACCCCGAAAGCGCGGCAACTCGCGGGAGCGTCACACGACACCTACTCCACTCGCTACTCCCGCCAGACCCTCACTGTTCTGCCCGCGCTCCACGCGGCAGAGTTAACACTACCAAAGATCCTACACACTTTGATTCTTCACACGACCTATCGATGTAATCGTTCGATAGCAGTTTTCCCTAGGCAAGACCCAGCGTAAAAATACAAATAATCTTTACACAACAAACCAATTATACATCGACATAAATGCATAAATATATATATATACAAATAGTAAAACAATTACAATATATAAAGAGACAGAAATGTCATATCTTGAGGTAACAAAACAAGGAAAAAAAATAATAGTACAATAGATGAAAATAGGAGGATATGCATTTCCGGCGTTACAAGTCGGCATTGTGCCTTTTATATTTAATTCCGATGCAATTTCTGTGTTTCATCGTCAATAAGAAGGTCAGAGGGAAACAGTAAACCTGAAGTGAAGCATCGGAATCTGTAACTAGTGTCACAGGAATGGTTCAAACCATAGACAATAAGAAGAATCAGTTATCTTGTACTTATGTCGGCATTGTGTCTTTTGTATTTAATTCCGAAGCAATTTCTGTGTTTCCTCGTCAATAAGAAGGTCAGAGGAATACAGTAAACCTGAAGTAAAGCATCGGAATCTATAACGAGTGTCACATGAATGGTTCAAAACATAGACAGTAAGAAGAGTCACTTTTCTTGTACTTAAGTCGGCATTGTGCCTTTGGTATTTAATTCCGATGCAATTTCTGTGTTTCATCGTCAATAAGGAGGTCAGAGGGATACAGTAAACCTGAAGTGAAGCATTAGAATCTATAACCAGTGTCACAGGAATGGTTCAAACATGGGCAGTAAGAAGAGTCACTTTTCTTGTACTTGAGTCGGCATTGTGCCCTTTGTATTTAATTCCGAAGCAATTTCTGTGTTTCATCGTCAATAAGAAGGTCAGAGGGATACAGTAAACCTGAAGTAAAGCATCGGAATCTATAACGAGTGTCACATGAATGGTTCAAAATATAGACAGTAAGAAGAGTCACTTTTCTTGTACTTAAGTCGGCATTGTGATGTTTGTATTTAATTCCGATGCAATATCTGTGTTTCAACGTCAATAAGAAGGTCAGAGGGGTACAGTAAACCAGAAGTGAAGCATCGGAATCTATAACTAGTGTCACAGGAATGGTTCAAAACATAGACAGTAAGAAGAGTCAGTTTTCTTGTACTTAAGTCGGCATTGTGCCTTTTGTATTTAATTCCGATGCAATTTCTGTGTTTCATCGTCAATACGAAGGACAGAGGGATACAGTAAACCTGAAGTGATGCATCGGAATCTATAACTAGTGTCACAGGAATGGTTCAATTCATAGACAGTAAGGAGAGTCAGTTTTCTTGTGCTTAGGTCGGCATTGTGCCTTTTGTACTTAATTCCGAAGCAATTTCTGTGTTTCATCGTCAATAAGAAGGTCAGAGGGATACAGTAAACCTGAAGTAAAGCATCGGAATCTATAACGAGTGTCACATGAATGGTTCAAAATATAGACAGTGAGAAGAGTCAGTTTTCTTGTACTTAAGTCGGCATTGTACCTTTTGTATTAATTCCGATGCAATTTCTGAGTTTCATCGTCAATACGAAGGTCAGTGGGATACAGTAAACCTGAAGTGAAGCATCGGAATCTATAACTAGTGTCACAGGAATGGTTCAAAACATAGACAGTAAGAAGAGTCAGTTTTCTTGTACTTAAGTCGGCATTGTGCCTTTTGTTTTTAATTCCGATGCAATTTCTGTGTTTCATCGTCATCAAGAAGGACGAGGGATACAGTAAACCTGAAGTGATGCATCGGAATCTATAACTAGTGTCACAGGAATGGTTCAAATCATTGACAGTAAGAAGAGTCAGTTTTCTTGTACTTAAGTCGGCATTGTGCCTTTTGTATTTAATTCCGATGCAATTTCTGTGTTTCATCGTCAATATGAAGGTCAGTGGGAAACAGTAAACCTGAAGTAGAGCATCGGAATCTATAACTAGTGTCATAGGAATGGTTCAAATCATAGACAATAAGAAGAATCAATTATCTTGTACTTAAGTCGGCATTGTGCCTTTTGTATTTAATTCCGAAGCAATTTCTGTGTTTCATCGTCAATAAGAAGGTCAGAGGGATACAGTAAACCTGAAGTGAAGCATCGGTATCTGTAACTAGTGTCACAGGAATGGTTCAAATCATAGACAGTAAGAAGAGTCAGTTTTCTTGTACTTAAGTCGGCATTGTGCCTTTTATATTTAATTCCGATGTAATTTCTGTGTTTCATCGTCAATAAGAACATCAGAGGGATACAGCAAACCTGAAGTGAAGCATTGGAATCTATAACTAGTGTCACAGGAGTGGTTCAAAACATAGACAGTAAGAAGAGTCAGTTTTCTTGTACTTAAGTCGGCATTGTGCATTTGGAATTTAATTCCGATTCAATTTCTGTGTTTCATCGTCAATAAGAAGGTCAGAGGGATACAGTAGACCTAAGTGAAGCATCGGAATCTATAACTAGTGTCACATGAATGGTTCAAAACATAGACAGTGAGAAGAGTCAGTTTTCTTGTACTTAAGTCAGCATTGTGCCTTTTGTAATTAATTCCGATACAATATCTGTGTTTCATCGTCAATAAGAAGGTCAGTGGGATACAGTAAACCTGAAGTGAAGCATCGGAATCTATAACTAGTGTCACAGGAATGGTTCAAAACATAGACAGTAAGAAGATTCAGTTTTCTTGTACTTAAGTCGGCATTGTTCCTATTGTATTTAATTCCGATGCAATATCTGTTTTACATCGTCAATAAGAAGGTCAGAGGGATACAGTAAACCTGAAGTGAAGCATAGCAATCTATAACTAGTGTCACAGGAATGGTTCAAATCATAGACAATAAGAAGAATCAGTTATCTTGTACTTAAGTCGGCATTGTGCGTTTTGTATTTACTTCCGAAGCAATTTCTGTGTTTCATCGTCAATAAGAAGGTCAGAGGGATACAGTAAACCTGAAGTAAGGCATCGGAATCTATAACGAGTGTTACATGAATGGTTCAAAACATAGACAGTGAGAAGAATCAGTTTTCTTGTACTTAAGTCGGCATTGTGCCTTTTGTATTCAATTCCGATGCAATATCTGTGTTTCATCGTCAATAAGAAGGTCAGAGGGATACAGTAAACCTTAAGTGAAGCATCGGAATCTATACCTACTATAACAGGAATTGTTCAAACATAGACAGTTAGAAGAGTTAGTTGGCTTGTACTTAAGTCGGCATTGTGCCTTTTCTATTTAAATCCGACGCAATTTCTATGTTTCATCGTCAATTAGAAGGTCAGAGGGATACAGTAAAGCTGAAGTGAAGCATCGGAATCAATAACTAGTGTCACAGGAATGGTTCACAACATAGACAGTAAGAAGAGTCACTTATCTTGTACTTAAGTCGGCATTGTGCCTTTTATATTTAATACCGATGCAATTTCTGTGTTTCATCGTCAATAAGACGGTCAGAGGGATACAGTAAACCTGACGTGAAGCATCAGAATCTATAACTAATGTAATAGGTATGGTTCAAACCACAGACAGTAAGAAGAGTCAGTTATCTTGTACTTAAGTCGGCATTGTGCTTTTTGTACTTAATTCCGAAGCAATTTCTGTGTTTCATCGTCAATAAGAAGGACAGAGGGATACAGTAAACCTGAAGTAAAGCATCGGAATCTATTACGAGTGTCACATGAATGGTTCAAAATATAGACAGTAAGAAGAGTCAGTTTTCTTGTACTTAAGTCGGCATTGTGCCTTTTATATTTAATTCCGATGTAATTTCTGTGTTTCATCGTCAATAAGAACATCAGAGGGATACAGTAAACCTGAAGTGAAGCATTGGAATCTATAACTAGTGTCACAGGAATGGTTCAAAACATAGACAGTAAGAAGAGTCAGTTTTCTAGTTCTTAAGTCGGCATTGTGCGTTTTGAATATAATTCCGATTCAATTTCTGTGTTTCATCGTCAATAAGAAGGTCAGAGGGATACAGTAGACCTAAGTGAAGCATCGGAATCTATAACTAGTGTCACATGAATGGTCCAAAACATAGACAGTGACGAGAGTCAGTTTTCTTGTACTTAAGTCAGCATTGTGCCTTTTGTAATTAATTCCGATACAATATCTGTGTTTCATCGTCAATAAGAAGGTCAGTGGGATACAGTAAACCTGAAGTGAAGCATCGGAATCTATAACTAGTGTCACAGGAATGGTTCAAAACATAGACAGTAAGAAGATTCAGTTTTCTTGTACTTAAGTCGGCATTGTTCCTATTGTATTTAATTCCGATGCAATATCTGTTTTACATCGTCAATAAGAAGGTCAGAGGGATACAGTAAACCTGAAGTGAAGCATCGGAATCTATAACTAGTGTCTCAGGAATGGTTCAAATCATAGACAATAAGAAGAATCAGTTATCTTGTACTTAAGTCGGCATTGTGCGTTTTGTTTTTACTTCCGAAGCAATTTCTGTGTTTCATCGTCAATAAGAAGGTTAGAGGGATACAGTAAACCTGAAGTAAAGCATCGGAATCTATAACGAGTGTCACATGAATGGTTCAAAACATAGACAGTGAGAAGAATCAGTTTTCTTGTACTTAAGTCGGCATTGTGCCTTTTGTATTCAATTCCGATGCAATATCTGTGTTTCATCGTCAATAAGAAGGTCAGAGGGATACAGTAAACCTTAAGTGAAACATCGGAATCTATACCTAGTATAACAGTAATTGTTCAAACATAGACAGTTAGAAGAGTTAGTTGTCTTGTACTTAAGTCGGCATTGTGCCTTTTCTATTTAAATCCGATGCAATTTCTATGTTTCATCGTCAATTAGATGGTCAGAGGGATACAGTAAACCTGAAGTGAAGCATCGGAATCAATAACTAGTGTCACAGGAATGATTCACAACATAGACAGTAAGAAGAGTCACTTATCTTGTACTTAAGTCGGCATTGTGCCTTTTATATTAAATTCCGATGCAATTTCTGTGTTTCATCGTCAATAAGAAGGTCAGAGGGATACAGTAAACCTGACGTGGAGCATCGGAATCTATAACTAATGTAATAGGTATGGTTCAAACCACAGACAGTAAGAAGAGTCAGTTATCTTGTACTTAAGTCGGCATTGTGCCTTTTGTACTTAATTCCGAAGCAATTTCTGTGTTTCATCGTCAATAAGAGGGACAGAGGGATACAGTAAACCTGAAGTAAGGCATCGGTATCTATAACTAGTGTCACAGGAATGGTTCAAAACATAGACAGTAAGAAGAGTCAGATTTCTTGTACTTAAGTCGGCATTGTGCCTTTTATATTTAATTCCGATGCAATTTCTGTGTTTCATCTTCAATAAGAAGGTCAGAGGGAAACAGTAAACCTGAAGTGAAGCATCGGAATCTATAACTAGTGTCACAGGAATGGTTCAAATCATAGACAATAAGAAGAATCAGTTATCTTGTACTTAAGTAGGCATTGTGTCTTTTGTATTTAATTCCGAAGCAATTTCTGTGTTTCATCGTCAATAAGAAGGTCAGAGGGATACAGTAAACCTGAAGTAAAGCATCGGAATCTATAACGAGTGTCACATGAATGGTTCAAAATATAGGCAGTAAGAAGAGTCAGTTTTCTTGTACTTAAGTCGGCATTGTACCTTTTGTATTAATTCCGATGCAATTTCTGTGTTTCATCGTCAATAAGGAGGTCAGAAGGATGCAGTAAACCAGAAGTGAAGCATCGGAATCTATAACTAGTGTCACAGGAATGGTTCAAAACATAGACAGTAAGAAGAGTCAGTTTTCTTGTACTTAAGTCGGCATTGTGCCTTTTGTATTTAATTCCGATGCAATTTCTGTGTTTCATCGTCAATACGAAGGACAGAGGGATACAGTAAACCTGAAGTGATGCATCGGAATCTATAACTAGTGTCACAGGAATGGTTCAATTCATAGACAGTAAGGAGAGTCAGTTTTCTTGTACTTAAGTCGGCATTGTGCCTTTTGTATTTAATTCCGATGCAATATCTGTGTTTCATCGTCAATAAGAAGGTCAGAGGGATACAGTAAACCTGAAGTGAAGCATCGGATTCTATAACTAGTGTAACAGGAATGGTTCAAACATAGACAGTTAGAAGAGTTAGTTTTCTTGTACTTAAGTCGGTATTGTGCCTTTTCTATTTAATTCCGAAGCAATTTCTATGTTTCATCGTCAATTAGAAGGACAGAGGGATACGGTAAACCTGAAGTGAAGCATCGGAATCAATTACTAGTGTCACAGGAATGGTTCAAAACATAGACAGTAAGAAGAGTCAGTTTTCTTGTACTTAAGTCGGCATTGTGCCTTTTATATTAAATTCCGATGCAATTTCTGTGTTGCATCGTCAATAAGAAGGTGAGAGGGATACAGTAAACCTGAAGTAAAGCATCGGAATCTATAACTAGTGTGACAGGAATGGTTCAAACAACAGACAGTAAGAAGAGTCAGTTATCTTGTACTTAAGTCGGCATTGTGCCTTTTGTACTTAATTCCGAAGCAATTTCTGTGTTTCATCGTCAATAAGAAGGTCAGAGGGATACAGTAAACCTGAAGTAAAGCATCGGAATCCATAACGAGTGTCACATGAATGGTTCAAAATATAGACAGTAAGAAGAGTCAGTTTTCTTGTACTTAAGTCGGCATTGTACCTTTTGTATTAATTCCGATGCAATTTCTGTGTTTCATCGTCAATAAGAAGGTCAGAGGGATACAGTAAACCTGAAGTGAAACATCGGAATCTATAACTAGTGTCACAGGAATGGTTCAAAACATAGACAGTAGGAAGAGTCAGTTTTCTTGTACTTAAGTCGGCATTGTGCCTTTTGTTTTTAATTCCGATGCAATTTCTGTGTTTCATCGTCATCAAGAAGGACGAGGGATACAGTAAACCTGAAGTGATGCATCGTAATGTATAACTAGTGTCACAGGAACGGTTCAAAACATTGACAGTAAGAAGAGTCATTTTTCTTGTACTTAAGTCGGCATTGTGCCTTTTGTATTTAATTCCGATGCAATTTCTGTGTTTCATCGTCAGTATGAAGGTCAGAGGGAAACAGTAAACCTGAAGTAAAGCATCGGAATCTATAACTAGTGTCACAGGAATGGTTCAAATCATAGACAATAAGAAGGATCAATTATCTTGTACTTAAGTCGACATTGTGCCTTCTGTATTTAATTCCGAAGCAATTTCTGTGTTTCATCGTCAATAAGAAGGTCAGAGGGATACAGTAAACCTGAAGTGAAGCATCGGAATCTATAACTAGTGTCTCAGGAATGGTTCAAATCATAGACAATAAGAAGAATCAGTTATCTTGTACTTAAGTCGACATTGTGCGTTTTGAATATAATTCCGATTCAATTTCTGTGTTTCATCGTCAATAAGAAGGTCAGAGGGATACAGTAGACCTAAGTGAAGCATCGGAATCTATAACTAGTGTCACATGAATGGTTCAAAACATAGACAGTGAGAAGAGTCAGTTTTCTTGTACTTAAGTCAGCATTGTGCCTTTTGTAATTAATACCGATACAATATCTGTGTTTCATCGTCAATAAGAAGGTCAGTGGGATACAGTAAACCTGAAGTGAAGCATCGGAATCTATAACTAGTGTCACAGGAATGGTTCAAAACATAGACAGTAAGAAGATTCAGTTTTCTTGTACTTAAGTCGGCATTGTTCCTATTGTATTTAACTCCGATGCAATATCTGTTTTACATCGTCAATAAGAAGGTCAGAGGGATACAGTAAACCTGAAGTGAAGCATCGGAATCTATAACTAGTGTCTCAGGAATGGTTCAAATCATAGACAATAAGAAGAATCAGTTATCTTGTACTTAAGTCGGCATTGTGCGTTTTGTATTTACTTCCGAAGCAATTTCTGTGTTTCATCGTCAATAAGAAGGTCAGAGGGATACAGTAAACCTGAAGTAAAGCATCGGAATCTATAACGAGTGTCACATGAATGGTTCAAAACATAGACAGTGAGAAGAATCAGTTTTCTTGTACTTAAGTCGGCATTGTGCCTTTTGTATTCAATTCCGATGCAATATCTGTGTTTCATCGTCAATAAGAAGGTCAGAGGGATACAGTAAACCTTAAGTGAAACATCGGAATCTATACCTAGTATAACAGGAATTGTTCAAACATAGACAGTTAGAAGAGTTAGTTGTCTTGTACTTAAGTCGGCATTGTGCCTTTTCTATTTAAATCCGATGCAATTTCTATGTTTCATCGTCAATTAGATGGTCAGAGGGATACAGTAAACCTGAAGTGAAGCATCGGAATCAATAACTAGTGTCACAGGAATGGTTCACAACATAGACAGTAAGGAGAGTCACTTATCTTGTACATAAGTCGGCATTGTGCCTTTTATATTAAATTCCGATGCAATTTCTGTGTTTCATCGTCAATAAGAAGGTCAGAGGGATACAGTAAACCTGACGTGGAGCATCGGAATCTATAACTAATGTAATAGGTATGGTTCAAACCACAGACAGTAAGAAGAGTCAGTTATCTTGTACTTAAGTCGGCATTGTGCTTTTTGTACTTAATTCCGAAGCAATTTCTGTGTTTCATCGTCAATAAGAAGGACAGAGGGATACAGTAAACCTGAAGTAAAGCATCGGAATCTATTACGAGTGTCACATGAATGGTTCAAAATATAGACAGTAAGAAGAGTCAGTTTTCTTGTACTTAAGTCGGCATTGTGCCTTTTATATTTAATTCCGATGTAATTTCTGTGTTTCATCGTCAATAAGAACATCAGAGGGATACAGTAAACCTGAAGTGAAGCATTGGAATCTATAACTAGTGTCACAGGAATGGTTCAAAACATAGACAGTAAGAAGAGTCAGTTTTCTAGTTCTTAAGTCGGCATTGTGCGTTTTGAATATAATTCCGATTCAATTTCTGTGTTTCATCGTCAATAAGAAGGTCAGAGGGATACAGTAGACCTAAGTGAAGCATCGGAATCTATAACTAGTGTCACATGAATGGTTCAAAACATAGACAGTGAGGAGAGTCAGTTTTCTTGTACTTAAGTCAGCATTGTGCCTTTTGTAATTAATTCCGATACAATATCTGTGTTTCATCGTCAATAAGAAGGTCAGTGGGATACAGTAAACCTGAAGTGAAGCATCGGAATCTATAACTAGTGTCACAGGAATGGTTCAAAACATAGACAGTAAGAAGATTCAGTTTTCTTGTACTTAAGTCGGCATTGTTCCTATTGTATTTAATTCCGATGCAATATCTGTTTTACATCGTCAATAAGAAGGTCAGAGGGATACAGTAAACCTGAAGTGAAGCATCGGAATCTATAACTAGTGTCTCAGGAATGGTTCAAATCATAGACAATAAGAAGAATCAGTTATCTTGTACTTAAGTCGGCATTGTGCGTTTTGTTTTTACTTCCGAAGCAATTTCTGTGTTTCATCGTCAATAAGAAGGTTAGAGGGATACAGTAAACCTGAAGTAAAGCATCGGAATCTATAACGAGTGTCACATGAATGGTTCAAAACATAGACAGTGAGAAGAATCAGTTTTCTTGTACTTAAGTCGGCATTGTGCCTTTTGTATTCAATTCCGATGCAATATCTGTGTTTCATCGTCAATAAGAAGGTCAGAGGGATACAGTAAACCTTAAGTGAAACATCGGAATCTATACCTAGTATAACAGTAATTGTTCAAACATAGACAGTTAGAAGAGTTAGTTGTCTTGTACTTAAGTCGGCATTGTGCCTTTTCTATTTAAATCCGATGCAATTTCTATGTTTCATCGTCAATTAGATGGTCAGAGGGATACAGTAAACCTGAAGTGAAGCATCGGAATCAATAACTAGTGTCACAGGAATGATTCACAACATAGACAGTAAGAAGAGTCACTTATCTTGTACTTAAGTCGGCATTGTGCCTTTTATATTAAATTCCGATGCAATTTCTGTGTTTCATCGTCAATAAGAAGGTCAGAGGGATACAGTAAACCTGACGTGGAGCATCGGAATCTATAACTAATGTAATAGGTATGGTTCAAACCACAGACAGTAAGAAGAGTCAGTTATCTTGTACTTAAGTCGGCATTGTGCCTTTTGTACTTAATTCCGAAGCAATTTCTGTGTTTCATCGTCAATAAGAGGGACAGAGGGATACAGTAAACCTGAAGTAAGGCATCGGTATCTATAACTAGTGTCACAGGAATGGTTCAAAACATAGACAGTAAGAAGAGTCAGATTTCTTGTACTTAAGTCGGCATTGTGCCTTTTATATTTAATTCCGATGCAATTTCTGTGTTTCATCTTCAATAAGAAGGTCAGAGGGAAACAGTAAACCTGAAGTGAAGCATCGGAATCTATAACTAGTGTCACAGGAATGGTTCAAATCATAGACAATAAGAAGAATCAGTTATCTTGTACTTAAGTAGGCATTGTGTCTTTTGTATTTAATTCCGAAGCAATTTCTGTGTTTCATCGTCAATAAGAAGGTCAGAGGGATACAGTAAACCTGAAGTAAAGCATCGGAATCTATAACGAGTGTCACATGAATGGTTCAAAATATAGGCAGTAAGAAGAGTCAGTTTTCTTGTACTTAAGTCGGCATTGTACCTTTTGTATTAATTCCGATGCAATTTCTGTGTTTCATCGTCAATAAGGAGGTCAGAAGGATGCAGTAAACCAGAAGTGAAGCATCGGAATCTATAACTAGTGTCACAGGAATGGTTCAAAACATAGACAGTAAGAAGAGTCAGTTTTCTTGTACTTAAGTCGGCATTGTGCCTTTTGTATTTAATTCCGATGCAATTTCTGTGTTTCATCGTCAATACGAAGGACAGAGGGATACAGTAAACCTGAAGTGATGCATCGGAATCTATAACTAGTGTCACAGGAATGGTTCAATTCATAGACAGTAAGGAGAGTCAGTTTTCTTGTACTTAAGTCGGCATTGTGCCTTTTGTATTTAATTCCGATGCAATATCTGTGTTTCATCGTCAATAAGAAGGTCAGAGGGATACAGTAAACCTGAAGTGAAGCATCGGATTCTATAACTAGTGTAACAGGAATGGTTCAAACATAGACAGTTAGAAGAGTTAGTTTTCTTGTACTTAAGTCGGTATTGTGCCTTTTCTATTTAATTCCGAAGCAATTTCTATGTTTCATCGTCAATTAGAAGGACAGAGGGATACGGTAAACCTGAAGTGAAGCATCGGAATCAATTACTAGTGTCACAGGAATGGTTCAAAACATAGACAGTAAGAAGAGTCAGTTTTCTTGTACTTAAGTCGGCATTGTGCCTTTTATATTAAATTCCGATGCAATTTCTGTGTTGCATCGTCAATAAGAAGGTGAGAGGGATACAGTAAACCTGAAGTAAAGCATCGGAATCTATAACTAGTGTGACAGGAATGGTTCAAACAACAGACAGTAAGAAGAGTCAGTTATCTTGTACTTAAGTCGGCATTGTGCCTTTTGTACTTAATTCCGAAGCAATTTCTGTGTTTCATCGTCAATAAGAAGGTCAGAGGGATACAGTAAACCTGAAGTAAAGCATCGGAATCCATAACGAGTGTCACATGAATGGTTCAAAATATAGACAGTAAGAAGAGTCAGTTTTCTTGTACTTAAGTCGGCATTGTACCTTTTGTATTAATTCCGATGCAATTTCTGTGTTTCATCGTCAATAAGAAGGTCAGAGGGATACAGTAAACCTGAAGTGAAACATCGGAATCTATAACTAGTGTCACAGGAATGGTTCAAAACATAGACAGTAGGAAGAGTCAGTTTTCTTGTACTTAAGTCGGCATTGTGCCTTTTGTTTTTAATTCCGATGCAATTTCTGTGTTTCATCGTCATCAAGAAGGACGAGGGATACAGTAAACCTGAAGTGATGCATCGTAATGTATAACTAGTGTCACAGGAACGGTTCAAAACATTGACAGTAAGAAGAGTCATTTTTCTTGTACTTAAGTCGGCATTGTGCCTTTTGTATTTAATTCCGATGCAATTTCTGTGTTTCATCGTCAGTATGAAGGTCAGAGGGAAACAGTAAACCTGAAGTAAAGCATCGGAATCTATAACTAGTGTCACAGGAATGGTTCAAATCATAGACAATAAGAAGGATCAATTATCTTGTACTTAAGTCGACATTGTGCCTTCTGTATTTAATTCCGAAGCAATTTCTGTGTTTCATCGTCAATAAGAAGGTCAGAGGGATACAGTAAACCTGAAGTGAAGCATCGGAATCTATAACTAGTGTCTCAGGAATGGTTCAAATCATAGACAATAAGAAGAATCAGTTATCTTGTACTTAAGTCGACATTGTGCGTTTTGAATATAATTCCGATTCAATTTCTGTGTTTCATCGTCAATAAGAAGGTCAGAGGGATACAGTAGACCTAAGTGAAGCATCGGAATCTATAACTAGTGTCACATGAATGGTTCAAAACATAGACAGTGAGAAGAGTCAGTTTTCTTGTACTTAAGTCAGCATTGTGCCTTTTGTAATTAATACCGATACAATATCTGTGTTTCATCGTCAATAAGAAGGTCAGTGGGATACAGTAAACCTGAAGTGAAGCATCGGAATCTATAACTAGTGTCACAGGAATGGTTCAAAACATAGACAGTAAGAAGATTCAGTTTTCTTGTACTTAAGTCGGCATTGTTCCTATTGTATTTAACTCCGATGCAATATCTGTTTTACATCGTCAATAAGAAGGTCAGAGGGATACAGTAAACCTGAAGTGAAGCATCGGAATCTATAACTAGTGTCTCAGGAATGGTTCAAATCATAGACAATAAGAAGAATCAGTTATCTTGTACTTAAGTCGGCATTGTGCGTTTTGTATTTACTTCCGAAGCAATTTCTGTGTTTCATCGTCAATAAGAAGGTCAGAGGGATACAGTAAACCTGAAGTAAAGCATCGGAATCTATAACGAGTGTCACATGAATGGTTCAAAACATAGACAGTGAGAAGAATCAGTTTTCTTGTACTTAAGTCGGCATTGTGCCTTTTGTATTCAATTCCGATGCAATATCTGTGTTTCATCGTCAATAAGAAGGTCAGAGGGATACAGTAAACCTTAAGTGAAACATCGGAATCTATACCTAGTATAACAGGAATTGTTCAAACATAGACAGTTAGAAGAGTTAGTTGTCTTGTACTTAAGTCGGCATTGTGCCTTTTCTATTTAAATCCGATGCAATTTCTATGTTTCATCGTCAATTAGATGGTCAGAGGGATACAGTAAACCTGAAGTGAAGCATCGGAATCAATAACTAGTGTCACAGGAATGGTTCACAACATAGACAGTAAGGAGAGTCACTTATCTTGTACATAAGTCGGCATTGTGCCTTTTATATTAAATTCCGATGCAATTTCTGTGTTTCATCGTCAATAAGAAGGTCAGAGGGATACAGTAAACCTGACGTGGAGCATCGGAATCTATAACTAATGTAATAGGTATGGTTCAAACCACAGACAGTAAGAAGAGTCAGTTATCTTGTACTTAAGTCGGCATTGTGCCTTTTGTACTTAATTCCGAAGCAATTTCTGTGTTTCATCGTCAATAAGAGGGACAGAGGGATACAGTAAACCTGAAGTAAGGCATCGGTATCTATAACTAGTGTCACAGGAATGGTTCAAAACATAGACAGTAAGAAGAGTCAGATTTCTTGTACTTAAGTCGGCATTGTGCCTTTTATATATAATTCCGATGCAATTTCTGTGTTTCATCGTCAATAAGAAGGTCAGAGGGAAACAGTAAACCTGAAGTGAAGCATCGGAATCTATAACTAGTGTCACAGGAATGGTTCAAATCATAGACAATAAGAAGAATCAGTTATCTTGTACATAAGTAGGCATTGTGTCTTTTGTATTTAATTCCGAAGCAATTTCTGTGTTTCATCGTCAATAAGAAGGTCAGAGGGATACAGTAAACCTGAAGTAAAGCATCGGAATCTATAACGAGTGTCACATGAATGGTTCAAAATATAGGCAGTAAGAAGAGTCAGTTTTCTTGTACTTAAGTCGGCATTGTACCTTTTGTATTAATTCCGATGCAATTTCTGTGTTTCATCGTCAATAAGGAGGTCAGAAGGATGCAGTAAACCAGAAGTGAAGCATCGGAATCTATAACTAGTGTCACAGGAATGGTTCAAAACATAGACAGTAAGAAGAGTCAGTTTTCTTGTACTTAAGTCGGCATTGTGCCTTTTGTATTTAATTCCGATGCAATTTCTGTGTTTCATCGTCAATACGAAGGACAGAGGGATACAGTAAACCTGAAGTGATGCATCGGAATCTATAACTAGTGTCACAGGAATGGTTCAATTCATAGACAGTAAGGAGAGTCAGTTTTCTTGTACTTAAGTCGGCATTGTGCCTTTTGTATTTAATTCCGATGCAATATCTGTGTTTCATCGTCAATAAGAAGGTCAGAGGGATACAGTAAACCTGTAGTGAAGCATCGGATTCTATAACTAGTGTAACAGGAATGGTTCAAACATAGACAGTTAGAAGAGTTAGTTTTCTTGTACTTAAGTCGGTATTGTGCCTTTTCTATTTAATTCCGAAGCAATTTCTATGTTTCATCGTCAATTAGAAGGACAGAGGGATACGGTAAACCTGAAGTGAAGCATCGGAATCAATTACTAGTGTCACAGGAATGGTTCAAAACATAGACAGTAAGAAGAGTCAGTTTTCTTGTACTTAAGTCGGCATTGTGCCTTTTATATTAAATTCCGATGCAATTTCTGTGTTGCATCGTCAATAAGAAGGTGAGAGGGATACAGTAAACCTGAAGTAAAGCATCGGAATCTATAACTAGTGTGACAGGAATGGTTCAAACAACAGACAGTAAGAAGAGTCAGTTATCTTGTACTTAAGTCGGCATTGTGCCTTTTGTACTTAATTCCGAAGCAATTTCTGTGTTTCATCGTCAATAAGAAGGTCAGAGGGATACAGTAAACCTGAAGTAAAGCATCGGAATCCATAACGAGTGTCACATGAATGGTTCAAAATATAGACAGTAAGAAGAGTCAGTTTTCTTGTACTTAAGTCGGCATTGTACCTTTTGTATTAATTCCGATGCAATTTCCGTGTTTCATCGTCAATAAGAAGGTCAGAGGGATACAGTAAACCTGAACTGAAACATCGGAATCTATAACTAGTGTCACAGGAATGGTTCAAAACATAGACAGTAGGAAGAGTCAGTTTTCTTGTACTTAAGTCGGCATTGTGCCTTTTGTTTTTAATTCCGATGCAATTTCTGTGTTTCATCGTCATCAAGAAGGACGAGGGATACAGTAAACCTGAAGTGATGCATCGTAATCTATAACTAGTGTCACAGGAACGGTTCAAAACATTGACAGTAAGAAGAGTCAGTTTTCTTGTACTTAAGTCGGCATTGTACCTTTTGTATTAATTCCGATGCAATTTCTGTGTTTCATCGTCAATAAGGAGGTCAGAAGGATGCAGTAAACCAGAAGTGAAGCATCGGAATCTATAACTAGTGTCACAGGAATGGTTCAAAACATAGACAGTAAGAAGAGTCAGTTTTCTTGTACTTAAGTCGGCATTGTGCCTTTTGTATTAATTCCGATGCAATTTCTGTGTTTCATCGTCAGTATGAAGGTCAGAGGGAAACAGTAAACCTGAAGTAAAGCATCGGAATCTATAACTAGTGTCACAGGAATGGTTCAAATCATAGACAATAAGAAGGATCAATTATCTTGTACTTAAGTCGACATTGTGCCTTCTGTATTTAATTCCGAAGCAATTTCTGTGTTTCATCGTCAATAAGAAGGTCAGAGGGATACAGTAAACCTGAAGTAAAGCATCAGAATCTATAACGAGTGTCACATGAATGGTTCAAAACATAGACAGTAAAAAGAGTCAGTTTTCTTGTACTTAAGTCGGTATTGTGCCTTTTGTATTTAATTATGATGCAATTTCTGGGTTTCATCGTCAATAAGGAGGCCAGAGGGATACAGTAAACCTGAAGTGAAGCATCGGAATCTATAACTAGTGTCACAATAATGGTTCAAAACATAGACAGTAAGAAGAGTCAGTTTTTTTGTACTTAAGTAGGCATTGTGCCTATTGTATTTAATTCCGATGCAATATCTGTGTTTCATCAACAATCTGAAGGTCAGAGGGATACAGTAAACCTGAAGTGAAGCATCGGAATCTATAACTAGTATCACATGAATGGTTCAAACATAGACAGTAAGAAGAGTCAGTTTTCTTGTACTTAAGTCGGCATAGTGCCTTTTGTATTTAATTCCGATGCAATATCTGTGTTTCATCGTCAATAGGAAGGTCAGAGGGATACAGTAAACCTGAAGTGAAGCATCGTAATCTATAACTAGTGTAACAGGAATGGATCAAACATAGACAGTTAGAAAAGTTAGTTTTCTTGTACTTAAGTCGGCATTGTGCCTTTTATATTAAATTCCGATGCAATTTCTGTGTTTCATCGTCAATAAGGAGGCCAGAGGGATACAGTAAACCTGAAGTGAAGCATCGGAATCTATAACTAGTGTCACAATAATGGTTCAAAACATAGAGAGTAAGAAGAGTCAGTTTTCTTGTACTTAAGTCGGCATTGTGCCTTTTGTATTTAATTCCGATGCAATTTCTGTGTTTCATCGTCAATACGAAGGACTGAGGGATACAGTAAACCTGAAGTGATGCATCGGAATCTATAACTAGTGTCACAGGAATGGTTCAATTCATAGACAGTAAGGAGAGTCAGTTTTCTTGTACTTAAGTCGGCATAGTGCCTTTTGTATTTAATTCCGATGCAATATCTGTGTTTCATCGTCAATAAGAAGGTCAGAGGGATACAGTAAACCTGAAGTGAAGCATCGTAATCTATAACTAGTGTAACAGGAATGGATCAAACATAGACAGTTAGAAAAGTTAGTTTTCTTGTACTTAAGTCGGCATTGTGCCTTTTATATTAAATTCCGACGCAATATCTGTGTTTCATCGTCAATAAGAAGGTCAGAGGGATACAGTAAACCTGAAGTGAAGCATCGGATTCTATAACTAGTGTAACAGGAATGGTTCAAACATAGACAGTTAGAAGAGTTAGCTTTCTTGTACTTAAGTCGGTATTGTGCCTTTTCTATTTAATTCCGAAGCAATTTCTATGTTTCATCGTCAATTAGAAGGACAGAGGGATACGGTAAACCTGAAGAGAAGCATCGGAATCAATTACTAGTGTCACAGGAATAGTTCAAAACATAGACAGTAAGAAGAGTCAGTTTTCTTCTACTTAAGTCGGCATTGTGCCTTTTATATTAAATTCCGATGCAATTTCTGGTTCCATCGTCAATAAGAAGGTGAGAGGGATACAGTAAACCTGAAGTAAAGCATCGGAATCTATAACTAGTGTGACAGGAGTGGATCAAACCACAGACAGTAAGAAGAGTCAGTTATCTTGTACTTAAGTCGGCATTGTGCCTTTTGTACTTAATTCCGAAGCAATATCTGTGTTTCATCGTCAATAAGAAGGTCAGAGGGATACAGTAAACCTGAAGTAAAGCATCGGAATCTATAACGAGTGTCACATGAATGGTTCAAAATATAGACAGTAAGAAGAGTCAGTTTTCTTGTACTTAAGTCGGCATTGTACCTTTTGTATTAATTCCGATGCAATTTCTGTGTTTCATCGTCAATAAGAAGGTCAGAGGGATACAGTAAACCTGAAGTGAAACATCGGAATCTATAACTAGTGTCACAGGAATGGTTCAAAACATAGACAGTAGGAAGAGTCAGTTTTCTTGTACTTAAGTCGGCATTGTGCCTTTTGTTTTTAATTCCGATGCAATTTCTGTGTTTCATCGTCATCAAGAAGGACGAGGGATACAGTAAACCTGAAGTGATGCATCGGAATCTATAACTAGTGTCACAGGAACGGTTCAAAACATTGACAGTAAGAAGAGTCATTTTTCTTGTACTTAAGTCGGCATTGTGCCTTTTGTATTTAATTCCGATGCAATTTCTGTGTTTCATCGTCAGTATGAAGGTCAGAGGGAAACAGTAAACCTGAAGTAAAGCATCGGAATCTATAACTAGTGTCACAGGAATGGTTCATATCATAGACAATAAGAAGGATCAATTATCTTGTACTTAAGTCGACATTGTGCCTTCTGTATTTAATTCCGAAGCAATTTCTGTGTTTCATCGTCAATAAGAAGGTCAGAGGGATACAGTAAACCTGAAGTAAAGCATCAGAATCTATAACGAGTGTCACATGAATGGTTCAAAACATAGACAGTAAAAAGAGTCAGTTTTCTTGTACTTAAGTCGGCATTGTGCCTTTTGTATTTAATTATGATGCAATTTCTGAGTTTCATCGTCAATAAGGAGGCCAGAGGGATACAGTAAACCTGAAGTGAAGCATCGGAATCTATAACTAGTGTCACAATAATGGTTCAAAACATAGACAGTAAGAAGAGTCAGTTTTTTTGTACTTAAATAGGCATTGTGCCTTTTGTATTTAATTCCGATGCAATATCTGTGTTTCATCAACAATGTGAAGGTCAGAGGGATACAGTAAACCTGAAGTGAAGCATCGGAATCTATAACTAGTATCACATGAATGGTTCAAACATAGACAGTAAGAAGAGTCAGTTTTCTAGTACTTAAGTCGGCATAGAGCCTCTTGTATTTAATTCCGATGCAAAATCTGTGTTTCATCGTCAATAAGAAGGTCAGAGGGATACAGTAAACCTGAAGTGAAGCATCGTGATCTATAAGTAGTGTAACAGGAATGGATCAAACATAGACAGTTAGAAAAGTTAGTTTTCTTGTACTTAAGTCGGCATTGTGCCTTTTATATTAAATTCCGATGCAATTTCTGTGTTTCATCGTCAATAAGGAGGCCAGAGGGATACAGTAAACCTGAAGTGAAGCATCGGAATTTATAACTAGTGTCACAATAATGGTTCAAAACATAGACAGTAAGAAGAGTCAGTTTTTTTGTACTTGAGTAGGCATTGTACCTTTTGTATTAATTCCGATGCAATTTCTGTGTTTCATCGTGAATAAGAAGGTCAGAGGGATACAGTAAACCTGAAGTGAAACATCGGAATCTATAACTAGTGTCACAGGAATGGATCTAAACATAGACAGTAAGAAGAGTCAGTTTTCTTGTACTTAAGTCGGCATTGTGCCTTTTGTTTTTAATTCCGATGCAATTTCTGTGTTTCATCGTCATCAAGAAGGACGAGGGATACAGTAAACCTGAAGTGATGCATCGGAATCTATAACTAGTGTCACAGGAACGGTTCAAAACATTGACAGTAAGAAGAGTCATTTCTCTTGTACTTAAGTCGGTATTGTGCCTTTTGTATTTAATTCCGATGCAATTTCTGTGTTTCATCGTCAGTATGAAGGTCAGAGGGAAACAGTAAACCTGAAGTAAAGCATCGGAATCTATAACTAGTGTCACAGGAATGGTTCAAATCATAGACAATAAGAAGGATCAATTATCTTGTACTTAAGTCGGCATTGTGCCTTTTGTATTTAATTATGATGCGATTTCTGAGTTTCATCGTCAATAAGGAGGCCAGAGGGATACAGTAAACCTGAAGTGAAGCATCGGAATCTATAACTAGTGTCACAGGAATGGTTCAGTACATAGACAGTAAGGAGAGTCAGTTTTCTTGTACTTAAGTCGGTATAGTGCCTTTTGTATTTAATTCCGATGCAATATCTGTGTTTCATCGTCAATAAGAAGGTCAGAGGGATACAGTAAACCTGAAGAGAAGCATCGTAATCTATAACTAGTGTAACAGGAATGGTTCAAACATAGACAGTTAGAAGAGTTAGTTTTCTTGTACTTAAGTCGGCATTGTGCCTTTTCTATTTAATTCCGATGCAATTTCTATGTTTCATCGTTAATTAGAAGGTAAGAGGGATACAGTAAACAAGAAGTGAAGCATCGGAGTCAATAAGTAGAGTCTCAGGAATGGTTCAAAACATAGACTGTAAGAAGAGATAGTTTTCTTGTACTTAAGTCGGCATTGTGGCTTTTATATTTACTTCCGATGCAGTTTCTGTGTTTCATCGTCACTAAGAAGATCAGTGGGATACAGTAAACCTTAAGTGAGGCATTGGAATCTATAACTAGTGTCACAGGAAGGGTTCAAAACATAGACAGTAAGAAGAGTCAGTTTTCTTGTACTTAAGTCGGCATTGTGCCATTTGTATTTAATTCCGATGCAATATCTGTGTTTCATCGTCAATACGAAGGTCAGAGGGATACAGTAAACCTGAATAGAATCATCGGAATCTATAACTAGTGTAACAGGAATGGTTCAAACATAGACAGTTAGAAGAGTTAGTTTTCTTGTACTTAAGTCGGCATTGTGCCTTTTCTATTTAATTCCGATGCAAATTCTATGTTTCATCGTCAATTAGAAGGTCAGAGGGATACAGTAAACCAGAAGTGAAGCATTGGAATCTATAACTAGTGTCACAGGAATGGTTCAGTACATAGACAGTAAGGAGAGTCAGTTTTCTTGTACTTGAGTCGGCATTGTGCCTTTTGTATTTAATTCCGATGCAATTTCTGTGTTTCATCGTCAATAAGATCTTCAGAAGGATACAGTAAAACTGAAGTGAAGCATCGGAATCTATAATTAGTGTCACAGGAATCGTTCAAAACATAGACTGTAAGAAGAGTCAGTTTTCTTGTACTTAAGTCGGCATAGTGCCTTTTGTATTTAATTCCGATGCAATATCTGTGTTTCATCGTCAATAAGAAGGTCAGAGGGATACAGTAAACCTGAAGTGAAGCATCGTAATCTATAACTAGTGTAACAGGAGTGGTTCAAACATAGACAGTTAGAAGAGTTAGTTTTCTTGTACTTAAGTCGGCATTGAGCTTTTTCTATTTAACTCCGATGCAATTTCTATGTTTCATCGTCAATTAGAAGGTCAGAGGGATACAGTAAACCAGAAGTGAAGCATCGGAATCTATAACTAGAGTCACAGGAATGGTTCAAAGCACAGATCGTAAGAAGAATCAGTTTTCTTGTACTTAAGTCGGCATTGTGCTTTTTGTATTTAATTCCGATGCAATATCTGCGTTTCATCGTCAATATGAAGGTCAGAGGGATACAGTAAACCTGAAGTGAAGCATCGGAATCTATAACTAGTGTCACAGGAATGGTTCAAAACATAGACAGTAAGAAGAGTCAGTTTTCTTGTACTTCAGTCGGCATTGTGCCTTTTAAATTTAATTCCGATGCAATTTCTGTGTTTCATCGTCAATAAGAAGGTTAGAGGGATACAGTAAACCTGAAGTAAAGCATCGGAATCTATAAGGAGTGTCACATGAATGGTTCAAAACATAGACAGTAAAGAGAGTCAGTTTTCTTGTACTTAAGTCGGGATTGTGCCATTTGTATTTAATTATGATGCAATTTCTGAGTTTCATCGTCAATAAGGAGGCCAGAGGGATACCGTAATCCTGAAGTGAAGCATTGGAATCTATAACTAGTGTCACAATAATGGTTCAAAACATAGACAGTAAGACGAGTCAGTTTTTTTGTACCTAAGTAGGCATTGTGCCTTTTGTATTTAATTCAGATGCAATATCTGTGCTTCATCAACAATGTAAAGGTCAGAGGGATACACTAAACCTGAAGTGAAGCGTCGGAATCTATAACTAGTATCACATGAATGGTTCAAACATAGACAGTAAGAAGAGTCAGTTTTCTTGTACTTAAGTCGGCATAGTGCCTTTTGTATTTAATTCCGATGCAATATCTGTGTTTCATCGTCAATAAGAAGGTCAGAGGGATACAGTAAACCTGAAGTGAAGCATCGTAATCTATAACTAGTGTAACAGGAATGGATCAAACATGGACAGTTAGAAGAGTTAGTTTTCTTGTACTTAAGTCGGCATTGTGCCTTTTATATTAAATTCCGATGCAATTTCTGTGTTTCATCGTCAATAAGAAGGTCAGAGGGATACAGTAAACCTGAAGTGAAGCATCGGAAGCTATAACTAGTGTAACGGGAATGGTTCAAACCACAGACAGTAAGAAGAGTCAGTTATCTTGTACTTAAGTCGGCATTGTGCCTTTTGTACTTAATTCCGAAGCAATTTCTGTGTTTCATCGCCAATAAGAAGGTCAGAGGGATACAGTTAACCTGAAGTAAAGCATCGGAATCTATAACGAGTGTCACATGAATGGTTTAAAATATAGACAGTAAGAAGAGTCAGTTTTCTTGTACTTAAGTCGGCATTGTACCTTTTGTATTAATTCCGATGCAATTTCTGTGTTTCATCGTCAATAAGAAGGTCAGAGGGATACAGTAAACCTGAAGTGAAACATCGGAATCTATAACTAGTGTCACAGGAATGGTTCAAAACATAGATAGTAAGAAGAGTCAGTTATCTTGTACTTAAGTCGGCATTGTGCCTTTTGTTTTTAATTCCGATGCAATTTCTGTGTTTCATCGTCATCAAGAAGGACGAGGGATACAGAAAACCTGATGTGAAGCATCGGAATCTATAACTAGTGTCACAGGAACGGTTCAAAACATAGACAGTAAGAAGAGACATTTTTCTTGTACTTAAGTCGGCATTGTACCTTTTGTATTTAATTCCGACGCAATTTCTGTGTTTCATCGTCAGTATGAAGGTCAGAGGGAAACAGTAAACCTGAAGTAAAGCATCGGAATCTATAACTAGTGTCACAGGAATGGTTCAAATCATAGACAATAAGAAGGATCAATTATCTTGTACATAAGTCGGCATTGTGCCTTTTGTATTTAATTATGATGCAATTTCTGAGTTTCATCGTCAATAAGGAGGCCAGAGGGATACAGTAAACCTGAAGTGAAGCATCGGAATCTATAACTAGTGTCACAACAATGGTTCAAAACATAGACAGTAAGAAGAGTCAGTTTTTTTGTACTTGAGTAGGCATTGTGCCTTTTGTATTTAATTCCGATGCAATATCTGTGTTTCATCAACAATGTGAAGGTCAGAGGGATACAGTAAACCTGAAGTGCAGCATCGGAATCTACAACTAGTATCACATGAATGGTTCAAACATAGACAGTAAGAAGAGTCAGTTTTCTTGTACTTAAGTCAGCATTGTGCCTTTTATATTTAATTCCGATGCAATATCTGTGTTTCATCGTCAATAAGAAGGTCAGAGGGATACAGTAAACCTGAAGTGAAGCATCGGAATCAATAAGTAGAGTCTCAGGAATGGTTCAAAGCATAGACTGTAAGATGAGTCAGTTTTCTTGTACTTAAGTCGGCATTGTGGCTTTTATATTTACTTCCGATGCAATTTCTGTGTTTCATCGTCACTAAGAAGATCAGTGGGATACAGTAAACCTTAAGTGAAGCATTGGAATCTATAACTAGTGTCACAGGAAGGGTTCAAAACATAGACAGTAAGAAGAGTCAGTTTTCTTGTACTTAAGTCGGCATTGTGCCTTTTGTATTTAATTCCGATGCAATATCTGTGTTTCATCGTCAATAAGAAGGTCAGAGGGATACAGTAAACCTGAATAGAAGCATCGGAATCTATAACTAGTGTAACTGGAATGGTTCAAACATAGACAGTTAGAAGAGTTAGTTTTCTTATACTTAAGTCGGCATTGTGCCTTTTCTATTTAATTCCGATGCAATTTCTATGTTTCATCGTCAATTAGAAGGTCAGAGGGATACAGTAAACCAGAAGTGAAGCATTGGAATCTATAACTAGTGTCACAGGAATGGTTCAGTACATAGACAGTAAGGAGAGTCAGTTTTCTTGTACTTAAGTCGGCATAGTGCCTTTTGTATTTAATTCCGATGCAATATCTGTGTTTCATCGACAATAAGAAGATCAGAGGGATACAGTAAACCTGAAGTGAAGCATCGTAAACTATAACTAGTGTAACAGGAATGGATCAAACATAGACAGTTAGAAGAGTTAGTTTTCTTGTACTTAAGTCGGCATTGTGCCTTTTATATTAAATTCCGATGCAATTTCTGTGTTTCATCGTCAATAAGAAGGTCAGAGGGATACAGTAAACCTGAAGTGAAGCATCGGAAACTATAACTAGTGTAACGGGAATGGTTCAAACCACAGACAGTAAGAAGAGTCAGTTATCTTGTACTTAAGTCGGCATTGTGCCTTTTGTGTTTAATTCCGATGCAATTTCTGGGTGTCATCGTCAACAAGAAGGTCAGAGGGGGTACAGTAAACCTGAAGTGATGCATCGGAATCTATAACTAGTGTCACAGGAATGGTTCAAACCACAGACAGTAAGATGAGTCAGTTATCTTGTACTTAAGTCGGCATTGTGCCTTTTGTACTTAATTCCGAAGCAATTTCTGTTTTTCATCGTCAATAAGAACGTCAGAGGGATACAGTAAACCTGAAGTAAAGCATCGGAATTTATAACGAGTGTCACATGAATGGTTCAAAATATAGACAGTAAGAAGTGTCAGTTTTCTTGTACTTATGTCGGCATTGTACATTTTGTATTAATTCTGATGCAATTTCTGTGTTCCATCGTCAATAAGAAGGTGAGAGGGATACAGTAAACCAGAAGTGAAGCATCGGAATCTATAACTAGTGTGACAGGAATGGTTCAAAACATAGACAGTAAGAAGAGTCAGTTTATTTGTACTTAAGTCGGCATTGTGCCTTTTGTATTTAATTCCGATGAAATTTTTGTGTTTCATCGTCAATAAGAAGGTCAGTGGGATACATTAAACCTGAAGTGGAGCATTGGAATCTATAACTAGTGTCACAGGACTGGTTCAAAACATAGACAGTAAGAAGAGTCAGTTTTCTTGTACTTAAGTCGGCATAGTGCCTTTTGTATTTAATTCCGATGCAATATCTGTGTTTCATCGTCAACAGGAAGGTCGGAGGGATACAGTAAACCTGAAGTGAAGCATCGGAATCTATACCTAGTGTCACAGGAATGGTTCAAAACATAGACAGTAAGAAGAGTCAGTTTTCTTGTACTTAAGTCGGCATTGTGTCTTTTGTATTTAATTCCGATGCAATTTCTGTGTTTCATTGTCAATAAGAAGGACAGAGGGATACAGTTAACCTGAAGTGAGGCATCAGAATCTATAACTAGTGTCACAGGAGTGGTTCAAAACATTGACAGTAAGAAGAGTCAGTTTTCTTGTACTTAAGTCGGCATTGTGCCTTTTGTATTTAATTCCGATGCAATTTCTGTGTTTCATCGTCAATAAGAAGGTCAGTGGGATACAGTAAACCTGAAGTGAAGCATCGGTATCTATAACTAGTGTCACAGGAATGGTTCAAAACATAGACAGTAAGAAGAGTCAGATTTCTTGTACTTAAGTCGGCATTGTGCCTTTTGTATTTAATTCCGATGCTATTTCTGTGTTTCATCGTCAATAAGAAGGTCAGAGGGATACAGTAAACCAGAAGTGAAGCATCGGAATCTATAACTAGTGTCACAGGAATGGTTCAAAACATAGACAGTAAGAAGAGTCAGTTTTCTTGTACTTAAGTCGGCATTGTGCTTTTTGTATTTAATTCCGATGCAATATCTGTGTTTCATAGTCAATAAGAAGGTCAGAGGGATACAGTAAACCTGAAGGTAAGCATCGGAAACTATAATTAGTGTAACAGGAATGGTTCAAACATAGACAGTTAGAAGAGTTAGTTTTCTTGTACTTAAGTCGGCATTGTTCCTTTTGTATTTAATTCCGATGCAATTTCTGGGTGTCATCCTCAACAAGAAGGTCAGAGGGGTACAGTAAACCTGAAGTGAAGCATCGGAATCTATAACTAGTGTCACAGGAATGGTTCAACCCACAGACAGTAAGAAGAGTCAGTTATCTTGTACTTAAGTCGGCATTGTGCCTTTTGTACTTAATTCCGAAGCAATTTCTGTTTTTCATCGTCAATAAGAAGGTCAGAGGGATACAGTAAACCTGAAGTAAAGCATCGGAATCTATAACGAGTGTCACATGAATGGTTCAAAATATAGACAGTAAGAAGAGTCAGTTTTCTTGTACTTATGTCGGCATTGTACATTTTGTATTAATTCCGATGCAATTTCTGTGTTCCATCGTCAATAAGAAGGTCAGAGGGATACAGTAAACCAGAAGTGAAGCATCCGAATCTATAACTAGTGTCACAGGAATGGTTCAAAGCATAGACAGTAAGAAGAGTCAGTTTTCTTGTACTTAAGTCGGCATTGTGCCTTTTGTATTTAATTCCGATGCAATTTCTGCGTTTCATCGTCAATAAGAAGGTCAGTGGGATACAGTAAACCTGAAGTGGAGCATTGGAATCTATAACTAGTGTCACAGGACTGGTTCAAAACATAGACAGTAAGAAGAGTCAGTTTTCTTGTACTTAAGTCGGCATAGTGCCTTTTGTATTTAATACCGATGCAATATCTGTGATTCATCGTCAATAGGAAGGTCGGAGGGATACAGTAAACCTGAAGTGAAGCATCGGAATTTATACCTAGTGTCACAGGAATGGTTCAAAACATAGACAGTAAGAAGAGTCAGTTTTCTTGTACTTAAGTCGGCATTGTGTCTTTTGTATTTAATTCCGATGCAATTTCTGTGTTTCATTGTCAATAAGAAGGACAGAGGGATACAGGTAATCTGAAGTGAGGCATCAGAATCTATAACTAGTGTCACAGGAGTGGTTCAAAACATTGACAGTAAGAAGAGTCAGTTTTCTTCCACTTAAGTCGGCATTGTGCCTTTTGTATTTAATTCCGATGCAATTTCTGTGTTTCATCGTCAATAAGAAGGTCAGAGGGATACAGTAAACCTGAAGTGAAGCATCGGTATCTATAACTAGTGTCACATGAATGGTTCAAAACATAGACAGTAAGAAGAGTCAGTTTTCTTGTACTTAAGTCGGCATAGTGCCTTTTGTATTTAATTCCGATGCAATATCTGTGTTTCATCGTCAATAAGAAGGTCAGAGGGATACAGTAAACCTGAAGTGAAGCATCGGAATCTATAACTAGTGTAACAGGAATGGTTCAAACATAGACAGTTAGAAGAGTTAGTTTTCTTGTACTTAAGTCGGCATTGTGCCTTTTGTGTTTAATTCCGATGCAATTTCTGGGTGTCATCGTCAACAAGAAGGTCAGAGGGGTACAGTAAACCTGAAGTGATGCATCGGAATCTATAACTAGTGTGACAGGAATGGTTCAAAACATAGACAGTAAGAAGAGTCAGTTTTCTTGTACTTAAGTCGGCATTGTGATTTTTGTATTTAATTCCGATGAAATTTCTGTGTTTCATCGTCAATAAGAAGGTCAGTGGGATACAGTAAACCTGAAGTGGAGCATTGGAATCTATAACTAGTGTCACAGGACTGGTTCAAAACATAGACAGTAAGAAGAGTCAGTTTTCTTGTACTTAAGTCGGCATAGTGCCTTTTGTATTTAATTCCGATGCAATATCTGTGTTTCATCGTCAATAGGAAGGTCGGAGGGATACAGCAAACCTGAAGTGAAGCATCGGAATCTGTACCTAGTGTCACAGGAATCGTTCAAAACATAGACAGTAAGAAGAGTCAGTTTTCTTGTACTTAAGTCGGCATTGTGTCTTTTGTATTTAATTCCGATGCAATTTCTGTGTTTCATTGTCAATAAGAAGGACAGAGGGATACAGTTAACCTGAAGTGAGGCATCAGAATCTATAACTAGTGTCACAGGAATGGTTCACACCACAGAGAGTAAGAAGAGTCAGTTATCTTGTACTTAAGTCGGCATTGTGCCTTTTGTACTTAATTCCGAAGCAATTTCTGTGTTTCATCGTCAATAAGAAGGTCAGAGGGATACAGTAATCCTGAAGTAAAGCATCGGAATCTATACCTAGTTTCACAGGAATGGTTCAAAACATAGACAGTAAGAAGAGTCAGTTTTCTTGTACTTAAGTCGGCATTGTGCCTTTTGTATTTAATCCCGATGCAATTTCTGTGGTTCATCGTCAATAAGAAGGTCAGTGGGATACAGTAAACCTGAAGTGGAGCATTGGAATCTATAACTAGTGTCACAGGACTGGTTCAAAGCATAGACAGTAAGAAGAGTCAGTTTTCTTGTACTTAAGTCGGCATAGTGCCTTTTGTATTTAATTCCGATGCAATATCTGTGTTTCATCGTCAATAAGAAGGTCAGAGGGATACAGTAAACCTGAAGTGATGCATCGGAATCTATAACTAGTGTAACAGGAATGGTTCAAACATAGACAGTTAGAAGAGTTAGTTCTCTTGTACTTAATTCGGCATTGTGCCTTTTGTATTGAATTCCGATGCAATTTCTGGGTGTCATCCTCAACAAGAAGGTCAGAGGGGTACAGTTAACCTGAAGTGAAGCATCGGAATCTGTAACTAGTGTCACAGGAATGGTTCAAACCACAGACAGTAAGAAGAGTCAGTTATATTGTACTTAAGTCGGCATTGTGCATTTTGTACTTAATTCCGAAGCAATTTCTGTTTTCATCGTCAATAAGAAGGTCAGAGGGATACAGTAAACCTGAAGTAAAGCATCGGAATCTATAACGAGTGTCACATGAATGGTTCAAAATATAGACAGTAAGAAGACTCAGTTTTCTTGTACTTATGTCGGCATTGTACATTTTGTATTAATTCCGATTCAATTTCTGTGTTCCATCGTCAATAAGAAGGTCAGAGGGATACAGTAAACCAGACGTGAAGCATCGGAATTTATACCTAGTGCCACAGGAATGGTTCAAACCACAGACAGTAAGAAGAGTCAGTTATCTTGTACTTAAGTCGGCATTGTGCCTTTTGTATTTAATTCCGATGCAATATATGTGTTTCATCGTCAATAGGAAGGTCGGAGGGATACAGTAAACCTGAAGTGGAGCATTGGAATCTATAACTAGTGTCACAGGACTGGTTCAAAACATAGACAGTTAGAAGAGTCAGTTTTCTTGTACTTAAGTCGGCATAGTGCCTATTGTATTTAATACCGATGCAATATCTGTGTTTCATCGTCAATAGGAAGGTCGGAGGGATACAGTAAACCTGAAGTGAAGCATCGGAATTTATACCTAGTGTCACAGGAATGGTTCAAAACATAGACAGTAAGAAGAGTCAGTTTTCTTGTACTTAAGTCGGCATTGTGTCTTTTGTATTTAATTCCGATGCAATTTCTGTGTTTCATTGTCAAAAAGAAGGACAGAGGGATACAGGTAACCTGAAGTGAGGCATCAGAATCTATAACTAGTGTCACAGGAGTGGTTCAAAACATTGACAGTAAGAAGAGTCAGTTTTCTTCCACTTAAGTCGGCATTGTGCCTTTTGTATTTAATTCCGATGCAATTTCTGTGTTTCATCGTCAATAAGAAGGTCAGAGGGATACAGTAAACCTGAAGTGAAGCATCGGTATCTATAACTAGTGTCACATGAATGGTTCAAAACATAGACAGTAAGAAGAGTCAGTTTTCTTGTACTTAAGTCGGCATAGTGCCTTTTGTATTTAATTCCGATGCAATATCTGTGTTTCATCGTCAATAAGAAGGTCAGAGGGATACAGTAAACCTGAAGTGAAGCATCGGAATCTATAACTAGTGTAACAGGAATGGTTCAAACATAGACAGTTAGAAGAGTTAGTTTTCTTGTACTTAAGTCGGCATTGTGCCTTTTGTGTTTAATTCCGATGCAATTTCTGGGTGTCATCGTCAACAAGAAGGTCAGAGGGGTACAGTAAACCTGAAGTGATGCATCGGAATCTGTAACTAGTGTGACAGGAATGGTTCAAAACATAGACAGTAAGAAGAGTCAGTTTTCTTGTACTTAAGTCGGCATTGTGATTTTTGTATTTAATTCCGATGAAATTTCTGTGTTTCATCGTCAATAAGAAGGTCAGTGGGATACAGTAAACCTGAAGTGGAGCATTGGAATCTATAACTAGTGTCACAGGACTGGTTCAAAACATAGACAGTAAGAAGAGTCAGTTATCTTGTACTTAAGTCGGCATAGTGCCTTTTGTATTTAATTCCGATGCAATATCTGTGTTTCATCGTCAATAGGAAGGTCGGAGGGATACAGCAAACCTGAAGTGAAGCATCGGAATCTATACCTAGTGTCACAGGAATGGTTCAAAACATAGACAGTAAGAAGAGTCAGTTTTCTTGTACTTAAGTCGGCATTGTGTCTTTTGTATTTAATTCCGATGCAATTACTGTGTTTTATTGTCAATAAGAAGGACAGAGGGATACAGTTAACCTGAAGTGAGGCATCAGAATCTATAACGAGTGTCACAGGAATGGTTTCACACCACAGAGAGTAAGAAGAGTCAGTTATCTTGTACTTAAGTCGGCATTGTGCCTTTTGTACTTAATTCCGAAGCAATTTCTGTGTTTCATCGTCAATAAGAAGGTCAGAGGGATACAGTAATCCTGAAGTAAAGCATTGGAATCTATAACGAGTATCACATGAATGGTTCAAAATATAGACAGTAAGAAGAGTCAGTTTTCTTGTACTTAAGTCGGCAATGTACCTTTTGTATTAATTCCGATGCAATTTCTGTGTTCCATCGTCAATAAGAAGGTCAGAGGGATACAGTAAACCTGAAGTGAAGCATCGGAATCTATAACTAGTGTCACAGGAATGGTTCAAAACATAGACAGTAAGAAGAGTCAGTTTTCTTGTACTTAAGTCGGCATTGTGCCTTTTGTATTTAATTCCGATGCAATTTCTGTGTTTCATCGTCAATAAGAAGGTCAGTGGGATACAGTAAACCTGAAGTGGAGCATTGGAATCTATAACTAGTGTCACGGGACTGGTTCAAACATAGACAGTAAGAAGAGTCAGTTTTCTTGTACTTAAGTCGGCATAGTGCCTTTTGTATTTAATTCCGATGCAATATCTGTGTTTCATCGTCAATAAGAAGGTCAGAGGGATACAGTAAACCTGAAGTGATGCATCGGAATCTATAACTAGTGTAACAGGAATGGTTCAAACATAGACAGTTAGAAGAGTTAGCTTTCTTGTACTTAATTCGGCATTGTGCCTTTTGTATTGAATTCCGATGCAATTTCTGGGTGTCATCCTCAACAAGAAGGTCAGAGGGGTACAGTTAACCTGAAGTGAAGCATCGGAATCTATAACTAGTGTCACAGGAATGGTTCAAACCACAGACAGTAAGAAGAGTCAGTTATATTGTACTTAAGTCGGCATTGTGCATTTTGTACTTAATTCCAAAGCAATTTCTGTTTTTCATCGTCAATAAGAAGGTCAGAGGGATACAGTAAACCTGAAGTAAAACATCGGAATCTATAACGAGTGTCACATGAATGGTTCAAAATATAGACAGTAAGAAGACTCAGTTTTCTTGTACTTATGTCGGCATTGTACATTTTGTATTAATTCCGATGCAATTTCTGTGTTCCATCGTCAATAAGAAGGTCAGAGGGATACAGTAAACCAGAAGTGAAGCATCTGAATTTATACCTAGTGTCACAGGAATGGTTCAAACCACAGACAGTAAGAAGAGTCAGTTATCTTGTACTTAAGTCGGCATTGTGCCTTTTGTATTTAATTCCGATGCAATATCTGTGTTTCATCGTCAATAGGAAGGTCGGAGGGATACAGTAAACCTGAAGTGAAGCATCGGAATCTATACCTGGTGTCACAGGAATGGTTCAAAACATAGACAGTAAGAAGGGTCAGTTTTCTTGTACTTAAGTCGGCATTGTGTCTTTTGTATTTAATTCCGATGCAATTTCTGTGTTTCATTGTCAATAAGAAGGACAGAGGGATACAGTTAACCTGAAGTGAGGCATCAGAATCTATAACTAGTGTCATAGGAGTGGTTCAAAACATTGACAGTAAGAAGAGTCAGTTTTCTTGTACTTAAGTCGGCATTGTGCCTTTTGTATTTAATTCCGATGCAATTTCTGTGTTTCATCGTCAATAAGAAGGTCAGAGGGATACAGTAAACCTGAAGTGAAGCATCGGTATCTATAACTAGTGTCACAGGAATGGTTCAAATCATAGACAGTAAGAAGAGTCAGATTTCTTGTACTTAAGTCGGCATTGTGCCTTTTATATTTAATTCCGATATAATTTCGGTGTTTCATCGTCAATAAGAAGGTCAGAGGGAAACAGTAAACCTGAAGTGAAGCATCGGAATCTATAACTAGTGTCACAGGAATGGTTCAAATCATAGACAATAAGAAGAATCAGTCATCTTGTACTTAAGTCGGCATTGTGTCTTTTGTATTTAATTCCGAAGCAATTTCTGTGTTTCATCGTCAATAAGAAGGTCAGACGAATACAGTAAACCTGAAGTAAAGCATCAGAATCTATAACGAGTGTCACATGAATGGTTCAAAACATAGACAGTAAGAAGAGTTAGTTTTCTTGTACTTAAGTCGGCATTGTGCCTATAGAATTTAATTCCGATGCAATTTCTGTGTTTCATCGTCAATAAGAAGGTCAGAAGGAAAGAGTAAACCTGAAGTAAAGCATTAGAATCTATAACTAGTGTCACAGGAATGGTTCAAAGCATAGGCAGTAAGAAGAGTCAGTTTTCTTGTACTTGAGTCGGCATTGTGCCTTTGGTATTTAATTCCGATGCAATCTGTGTTTCATCGTGAATAAGAACATCAGAGGGATACAGTAAACCTAAAGAGGAGCATTGGAATCTATAACTAGTGTCACAGGAATGGTTCACACCACAGACAGTAAGAAGAGTCAGTTATCTTGTACTTAAGTCGGCATTGTGCCATTTGTACTTAATTCCGAAGCAATTTCTGTGTTTCATCGTCAATAAGAAGGTCAGAGGGATACAGTAATCCTGAAGTAAAGCATTGGAATCTATAACGAGTATCACATGAATGGTTAAAAATATAGACAGTAAGAAGAGTCAGTTTTCTTGTACGTAAGTCGGCAATGTACCTTTTGTATTAATTCCGATGCAATTTCTATGTTTCATCGTCAATAAGAAGGCCAGAGGGATACAGTAAACCTCAAGTGAAGCATCGGAATCTATAACTAGTGTCACAGGAATGGTTCAAAACATAGACAGTAAGAAGAGTCAGTTTTCTTGTACTTAAGTCGGCATTGTGCCTTTTGTATTTAATTCCGATGCTATTTCTGTGTTTCATTGTCAATAAGAAGGTCAGAGGGATACAGTAAACCAGAAGTGAAGCATCGGAATCTATAAATAGTGTCACAGGAATGGTTCAAAACATAGACAGTAAGAAGAGTCAGTTTTCTTGTACTTAAGTCGGCATTGTGCTTTTTGTATTTAATTCCGATGCAATTTCTGTGTTTCATCGTCAATAAGAAGGTCAGTGGGATACAGTAAACCTGAAGTGGAGCATTGGAATCTATAACTAGTGTCACAGGACTGGTTCAAAACATAGACAGTAAGAAGAGTCAGTTTTCTTGTACTTAAGTCGGCATAGTGCCTTTTGTATTTAATTCCGATGCAATATCTGTGTTTCATCGTCAATAAGAAGGTCAGAGGGATACAGTAAACCTGAAGTGAAGCATCGGAATCTATAATTAGTGTAACAGGAATGGTTCAAACATAGACAGTTAGAAGAGTTAGTTTTCTTGTACTTAAGTCGGCATTGTTCCTTTTGTATTTAATTCCGATGCAATTTCTGGGTGTCATCCTCAACAAGAAGGTCAGAGGGGTGCAGTAAACCTGAAGTGAAGCATCGGAATCTATAACTAGTGTCACAGGAATGGTTCAAACCACAGACAGTAAGAAGAGTCAGTTATCTTGTACTTAAGTCGGCATTGTGCCTTTTGTACTTAATTCCGAAGCAATTTCTGTTTTTCATCGTCAATAAGAAGGTCAGAGGGATACAGTAAACCTGAAGTAAAGCATCGGAATCTATAACGAGTGTCACATGAATGGTTCAAAATATAGACAGTAAGAAGAGTCAGTTTTCTTGTACTTATGTCGGCATTGTACATTTTGTATTAATTCCGATGCAATTTCTGTGTTCCATCGTCAATAAGAAGGTCAGAGGGATACAGTAAACCAGAAGTGAAGCATCCGAATCTATAACTAGTGTCACAGGAATGGTTCAAAGCTTAGACAGTAAGAAGAGTCAGTTTTCTTGTACTTAAGTCGGCATTGTGCCTTTTGTATTTAATTCCGATGCAATTTCTGTGTTTCATCGTCAATAAGAAGGTCAGTGGGATACAGTAAACCTGAAGTGGAGCATTGGAATCTATAACTAGTGTCACAGGACTGGTTCAAAACATAGACAGTAAGAAGAGTCAGTTTTCTTGTACTTAAGTCGGCATAGTGCCTTTTGTATTTAATACCGATGCAATATCTGTGTTTCATCGTCAATAGGAAGGTCGGAGGGATACAGTAAACCTGAAGTGAAGCATCGGAATTTATACCTAGTGTCACAGGAATGGTTCAAAACATAGACAGTAAGAAGAGTCAGTTTTCTTGTACTTAAGTCGGCATTGTGTCTTTTGTATTTAATTCCGATGCAATTTCTGTGTTTCATTGTCAATAAGAAGGACAGAGGGATACAGTTAACCTGAAGTGAGGCATCAGAATCTATAACTAGTGTCACAGGAGTGGTTCAAAACATTGACAGTAAGAAGAGTCAGTTTTCTTCCACTTAAGTCGGCATTGTGCCTTTTGTATTTAATTCCGATGCAATTTCTGTGTTTCATCGTCAATAAGAAGGTCAGAGGGATACAGTAAACCTGAAGTGAAGCATCGGTATCTATAACTAGTGTCACAGGAATGGTTCAAAACATAGACAGTAAGAAGAGTCAGTTTTCTTGTACTTAAGTCGGCATAGTGCCTTTTGTATTTAATTCCGATGCAATATCTGTGTTTCATCGTCAATAAGAAGGTCAGAGGGATACAGTAAACCTGAAGTGAAGCATCGGAATCTATAACTAGTGTAACAGGAATGGTTCAAACATAGACAGTTAGAAGAGTTAGTTTTCTTGTACTTAAGTCGGCATTGTGCCTTTTGTGTTTAATTCCGATGCAATTTCTGGGTGTCATCGTCAACAAGAAGGTCAGAGGGGTACAGTAAACCTGAAGTGATGCATTGGAATCTATAACTAGTGTGACAGGAATGGTTCAAAAACATAGACAGTAAGAAGAGTCAGTTTTCTTGTACTTAAGTCGGCATTGTGATTTTTGTATTTAATTCCGATGAAATTTCTCTGTTTCATCGTCAATAAGAAGGTCAGTGGGATACAGTAAACCTGAAGTGGAGCATTGGAATCTATAACTAGTGTCACAGGACTGGTTCAAAACATAGACAGTAAGAAGAGTCAGTTTTCTTGTACTTAAGTCGGCATAGTGCCTTTTGTATTTAATTCCGATGCAATATCTGTGTTTCATCGTCAATAGGAAGGTCGGAGGGATACAGCAAACCTGAAGTGAAGCTTCGGAATCTATACCTAGTGTCACAGGAATGGTTCAAAACATAGACAGTAAGAAGAGTCAGTTTTCTTGTACTTAAGTCGGCATTGTGTCTTTTGTATTTAATTCCGATGCAATTTCTGTGTTTCATTGTCAATAAGAAGGACAGAGGGATACAGTTAACCTGAAGTGAGGCATCAGAATCTATAACTAGTGTCACAGGAATGGTTCACACCACAGAGAGTAAGAAGAGTCAGTTATCTCGTACTTAAGTCGGCATTGTGCCTTTTGTACTTAATTCCGATGCAATTTCTGTGTTCCATCGTCAATAAGAAGGTCAGAGGGATACAGTAAACCTGATGTGAAGCATCGGAATCTATAACTAGTGTCACAGGAATGGTTCAAAACATAGACAGTAAGAAGAGTCAGTTTTCTTGTACTTAAGTCGGCATTGTGCCTTTTGTATTTAATTCCGATGCAATTTCTGTGTTTCATCGTCAATAAGAAGGTCAGTGGGATACAGTAAACCTGAAGTGGAGCATTGGAATCTATAACTAGTGTCACAGGACTGGTTCAAAGCATAGACAGTAAGAAGAGTCAGTTTTCTTGTACTTAAGTCGGCATAGTGCCTTTTGTATTTAATTCCGATGCAATATCTGTGTTTCATCGTCAATAAGAAGGTCAGAGGGATACAGTAAACCTGAAGTGATGCATCGGAATCTATAACCAGTGTAACAGGAATGGTTCAAACATAGACAGTTAGAAGAGTTAGTTTTCTTGTACTTAATTCGGCATTGTGCCTTTTGTATTGAATTCCGATGCAATTTCTGGGTGTCATCCTCAACAAGAAGGTCAGAGGGGTACAGTTAACCTGAAGTGAAGCATCGGAATCTATAACTAGT
Source organism: Schistocerca piceifrons (assembly GCF_021461385.2). Taxonomy (NCBI): domain Eukaryota; kingdom Metazoa; phylum Arthropoda; class Insecta; order Orthoptera; family Acrididae; genus Schistocerca; species Schistocerca piceifrons. Next base: position 1,133,078,423 of record NC_060139.1, read on the forward strand.
GCCACAGGAATGGTTCAAACCACAGACAGTAAGAAGAGTCAGTTATATTGTACTTAAGTCGGCATTGTGCATTTTGTACTTAATTCCGAAGCAATTTCTGTTTTTCATCGTCAATAAGAAGGTCAGAGGGATACAGTAAACCTGAAGTAAAGCATCGGAATCTATAACGAGTGTCACATGAATGGTTCAAAATATAGACAGTAAGAAGAGTCAGTTTTCTTGTACTTATGTCGGCGTTGTACATTTTCTATTAATTCCGATGCAATTTCTGTGTTCCATCGTCAATAAGAAGGTCAGAGGGATACAGTAAACCAGAAGTGAAGCATCGGAATTTGTACCTAGTGTCACAGGAATGGTTCAAACCACAGACAGTAAGAAGAGTCAGTTATCTTGTACTTAAGTCGGCATTGTGCCTTTTGTATTTAATTCCGATGCAATATCTGTGTTTCATCGTCAATAGGAAGGTCGGAGGGATACAGTAAACCTGAAGTGAAGCATCGGAATCTATACCTAGTGTCACAGGAATGGTTCAAAACATAGACTGTAAGAAGAGTCAGTTTTCTTGTACTTAAGTCGGCATTGTGTCTTTTGTATTTAATTCCGATGCAATTTCTGTGTTTCATTGTCAATAAGAAGGACAGAGGGATGCAGTTAACCTGAAGTGAGGCATCAGAATCTATAACTAGTGTCACAGGAGTGGTTCAAAACATTGACAGTAAGAAGAGTCAGTTTTCCTGTACTTAAGTAAGCATTGTGCCTTTTGCATTTATTTCCGATGCAATTTCTGTGTTTCATCGTCAATAAGAAGGTCAGAGGGATACAGTGAACCTGAAGTGAAGCATCGGTATTTACAACTAGTGTCACAGGAATGGTTCAAAACATAGACAGTAAGAAGAGTCAGATTTCTTGTACTTAAGTCGGCATTGTGCCTTTTATATTTAATTCCAATGCAATTTCGGTGTTTCATCGTCAATAAGAAGGTCAGAGGGAAACAGTAAACCTGAAGTGAAGCATCGGAATCTATAACTAGTGTCACAGGAATGGTTCAAATCATAGACAATAAGAAGAATCAGTTATCATGTACTTAAGTCGGCATTGTGTGTTTTGTACTTAATTCCGAAGCAATTTCTGTTTTTCATCGTCAACAAGAAGGTCAGAGGGATACAGTAAACCTGAAGTAAAGCATCGGAATCTATAACGAGTGTCACATGAATGGTTCAAAATATAGACAGTAAGAAGAGTCAGTTTTCTTCCACTTAAGTCGGCATTGTGCCTTTTTTATTTAATTCCGATGCAATTTCTGTGTTTCATCGTCAATAAGAAGGTCAGAGGGATACAGTAAACCTGAAGTGAAGCATCGGTATCTATAACTAGTGTCACAGGAATGGTTCAAAACATAGACAGTAAGAAGAGTCAGTTTTCTTGTACTTAAGTCGGCATAGTGCCTTTTGTATTTAATTCCGATGCAATATCTGTGTTTCATCGTCAATAAGAAGGTCAGAGGGATACAGTAAACCTGAAGTGAAGCATCGGAATCTATAACTAGTGTAACAGGAATGGTTCAAACATAGACAGTTAGAAGAGTTAGTTTTCTTGTACTTAAGTCGGCATTGTGCCTTTTGTGTTTAATTCCGATGCAATTTCTGGGTGTCATCGTCAACAAGAAGGTCAGAGGGGTACAGTAAACCTGAAGTGATGCATTGGAATCTATAACTAGTGTGACAGGAATGGTTCAAAACATAGACAGTAAGAAGAGTCAGTTTTCTTGTACTTAAGTCGGCATTGTGATTTTTGTATTTAATTCCGATGAAATTTCTCTGTTTCATCGTCAATAAGAAGGTCAGTGGGATACAGTAAACCTGAAGTGGAGCATTGGAATCTATAACTAGTGTCACAGGACTGGTTCAAAACATAGACAGTAAGAAGAGTCAGTTTTCTTGTACTTAAGTCGGCATTGTGCCTTTTGTATTTAATTCCGATGCAATACCTGTGTTTCATCGTCAATAGGAAGGTCGGAGGGATACAGCAAACCTGAAGTGAAGCTTCGGAATCTATACCTAGTGTCACAGGAATGGTTCAAAACATAGACAGTAAGAAGAGTCAGTTTTCTTGTACTTAAGTCGGCATTGTGTCTTTTGTATTTAATTCCGATGCAATTTCTGTGTTTCATTGTCAATAAGAAGGACAGAGGGATACAGTTAACCTGAAGTGAGGCATCAGAATCTATAACTAGTGTCACAGGAATGGTTCACACCACAGAGAGTAAGAAGAGTCAGTTATCTCGTACTTAAGTCAGCATTGTGCCTTTTGTACTTAATTCCGAAGCAATTTCTGTGTTTCATCGTCAATAAGAAGGTCAGAGGGATACAGTAATCCTGAAGTAAAGCATTGGAATCTATAACGAGTATCACATGAATGGTTCAAAATATAGACAGTAAGAAGAGTCAGTTTTCTTGTACTTAAGTCGGCAATGTACCTTTTGTATTAATTCCGATGCAATTTCTGTGTTCCATCGTCAATAAGAAGGTCAGAGGGATACAGTAAACCTGATGTGAAGCATCGGAATCTATAACTAGTGTCACAGGAATGGTTCAAAACATAGACAGTAAGAAGAGTCAGTTTTCTTGTACTTAAGTCGGCATTGTGCCTTTTGTATTTAATTCCGATGCAATTTCTGTGTTTCATCGTCAATAAGAAGGTCAGTGGGATACAGTAAACCTGAAGTGGAGCATTGTAATCCATAACTAGTGTCACAGGACTGGTTCAAAGCATAGACAGTAAGAAGAGTCAGTTTTCTTGTACTTAAGTCGGCATAGTGCCTTTTGTATTTAATTCCGATGCAATATCTGTGTTTCATCGTCAATAAGAAGGTCAGAGGGATACAGTAAACCTGAAGTGATGCATCGGAATCTATAACTAGTGTAACAGGAATGGTTCAAACGTAGACAGTTAGAAGAGTTAGTTTTCTTGTACTTAATTCGGCATTGTGCCTTTTGTATTGAATTCCGATGCAATTTCTGGGTTTCATCCTCAACAAGAAGGTCAGAGGGGTACAGTTAACCTGAAGTGAAGCATCGGAATCTATAACTAGTGTCACAGGAATGGTTCAAACCACAGACAGTAAGAAGAGTCAGTTATATTGTACTTAAGTCGGCATTGTGCATTTTGTACTTAATTCCGAAGCAATTTCTGTTTTTCATCGTCAATAAGAAGGTCAGAGGGATACAGTAAACCTGAAGTAAAGCATCGGAATCTATAACGAGTGTCACATGAATGGTTCAAAATATAGACAGTAAGAAGAGTCAGTTTTCTTGTACTTATGTCGGCGTTGTACATTTTGTATTAATTCCGATGCAATTTCTGTGTTCCATCGTCAATAAGAAGGTCAGAGGGATACAGTAAACCAGAAGTGAAGCATCGGAATTTGTACCTAGTGTCACAGGAATGGTTCAAACCACAGACAGTAAGAAGAGTCAGTTATCTTGTACTTAAGTCGGCATTGTGCCTTTTGTATTTAATTCCGATGCAATATCTGTGTTTCATCGTCAATAGGAAGGTCGGAGGGATACAGTAAACCTGAAGTGAAGCATCGGAATCTATACCTAGTGTCACAGGAATGGTTCAAAACATAGACTGTAAGAAGAGTCAGTTTTCTTGTACTTAAGTCGGCATTGTGTCTTTTGTATTTAATTCCGATGCAATTTCTGTGTTTCACTGTCAATAAGAAGGACAGAGGGATGCAGTTAACCTGAAGTGAGGCATCAGAATCTATAACTAGTGTCACAGGAGTGGTTCAAAACATTGACAGTAAGAAGAGTCAGTTTTCCTGTACTTAAGTAAGCATTGTGCCTTTTGCATTTATTTCCGATGCAATTTCTGTGTTTCATCGTCAATAAGAAGGTCAGAGGGATACAGTGAACCTGAAGTGAAGCATCGGTATTTACAACTAGTGTCACAGGAATGGTTCAAAACATAGACAGTAAGAAGAGTCAGATTTCTTGTACTTAAGTCGGCATTGTGCCTTTTATATTTAATTCCAATGCAATTTCGGTGTTTCATCGTCAATAAGAAGGTCAGAGGGAAACAGTAAACCTGAAGTGAAGCATCGGAATCTATAACTAGTGTCACAGGAATGGTTCAAATCATAGACAATAAGAAGAATCAGTTATCATGTACTTAAGTCGGCATTGTGTGTTTTGTACTTAATTCCGAAGCAATTTCTGTTTTTCATCGTCAATAAGAAGGTCAGAGGGATACAGTAAACCTGAAGTAAAGCATCGGAATCTATAACGAGTGTCACATGAATGGTTCAAAATATAGACAGTAAGAAGAGTCAGTTTTCTTCCACTTAAGTCGGCATTGTGCCTTTTGTATTTAATTCCGATGCAATTTCTGTGTTTCATCGTCAATAAGAAGGTCAGAGGGATACAGTAAACCTGAAGTGAAGCATCGGTATCTATAACTAGTGTCACAGGAATGGTTCAAAACATAGACAGTAAGAAGAGTCAGTTTTCTTGTACTTAAGTCGGCATAGTGCCTTTTGTATTTAATTCCGATGCAATATCTGTGTTTCATCGTCAATAAGAAGGTCAGAGGGATACAGTAAACCTGAAGTGAAGCATCGGAATCTATAACTAGTGTAACAGGAATGGTTCAAACATAGACAGTTAGAAGAGTTAGTTTTCTTGTACTTAAGTCGGCATTGTGCCTTTTGTGTTTAATTCCGATGCAATTTCTGGGTGTCATCGTCAACAAGAAGGTCAGAGGGGTACAGTAAACCTGAAGTGATGCATTGGAATCTATAACTAGTGTGACAGGAATGGTTCAAAACATAGACAGTAAGAAGAGTCAGTTTTCTTGTACTTAAGTCGGCATTGTGATTTTTGTATTTAATTCCGATGAAATTTCTCTGTTTCATCGTCAATAAGAAGGTCAGTGGGATACAGTAAACCTGAAGTGGAGCATTGGAATCTATAACTAGTGTCACAGGACTGGTTCAAAACATAGACAGTAAGAAGAGTCAGTTTTCTTGTACTTAAGTCGGCATAGTGCCTTTTGTATTTAATTCCGATGCAATATCTGTGTTTCATCGTCAATAGGAAGGTCGGAGGGATACAGCAAACCTGAAGTGAAGCTTCGGAATCTATACCTAGTGTCACAGGAATGGTTCAAAACATACACAGTAAGAAGAGTCAGTTTTCTTCTACTTAAGTCGGCATTGTGTCTTTTGTATTTAATTCCGATGCAATTTCTGTGTTTCATTGTCAATAAGAAGGACAGAGGGATACAGTTAACCTGAAGTGAGGCATCAGAATCTATAACTAGTGTCACAGGAATGGTTCACACCACAGAGAGTAAGAAGAGTCAGTTATCTCGTACTTAAGTCGGCATTGTGCCTTTTGTACTTAATTCCGAAGCAATTTCTGTGTTTCATCGTCAATAAGAAGGTCAGAGGGATACAGTAATCCTGAAGTAAAGCATTGGAATCTATAACGAGTATCACATGAATGGTTCAAAATATAGACAGTAAGAAGAGTCAGTTTTCTTGTACTTAAGTCGGCAATGTACCTTTTGTATTAATTCCGATGCAATTTCTGTGTTCCATCGTCAATAAGAAGGTCAGAGGGATACAGTAAACCTGATGTGAAGCATCGGAATCTATAACTAGTGTCACAGGAATGGTTCAAAACATAGACAGTAAGAAGAGTCAGTTTTCTTGTACTTAAGTCGGCATTGTGCCTTTTGTATTTAATTCCGATGCAATTTCTGTGTTTCAGCGTCAATAAGAAGGTCAGTGGGATACAGTAAACCTGAAGTGGAGCATTGTAATCTATAACTAGTGTCACAGGACTGGTTCAAAGCATAGACAGTAAGAAGAGTCAGTTTTCTTGTACTTAAGTCGGCATAGTGCCTTTTGTATTTAATTCCGATGCAATATCTGTGTTTCATCGTCAATAAGAAGGTCAGAGGGATACAGTAAACCTGAAGTGATGCATCGGAATCTATAACTAGTGTAACAGGAATGGTTCAAACATAGACAGTTAGAAGAGTTAGTTTTCTTGTACTTAATTCGGCATTGTGCCTTTTGTATTGAATTCCGATGCAATTTCTGGGTGTCATCCTCAACAAGAAGGTCAGAGGGGTACAGTTAACCTGAAGTGAAGCATCGGAATCTATAACTAGTGTCACAGGAATGGTTCAAACCACAGACAGTAAGAAGAGTCAGTTATATTGTACTTAAGTCGGCATTGTGCATTTTGTACTTAATTCCGAAGCAATTTCTGTTTTTCATCGTCAATAAGAAGGTCAGAGGGATACAGTAAACCTGAAGTAAAGCATCGGAATCTATAACGAGTGTCACATGAATGGTTCAAAATATAGACAGTAAGAAGAGTCAGTTTTCTTGTACTTATGTCGGCGTTGTACATTTTGTATTAATTCCGATGCAATTTCTGTGTTCCATCGTCAATAAGAAGGTCAGAGGGATACAGTAAACCAGAAGTGAAGCATCGGAATTTGTACCTAGTGTCACAGGAATGGTTCAAACCACAGACAGTAAGAAGAGTCAGTTATCTTGTACTTAAGTCGGCATTGTGCCTTTTGTATTTAATTCCGATGCAATATCTGTGTTTCATCGTCTATAGGAAGGTCGGAGGGATACAGTAAACCTGAAGTGAAGCATCGGAATCTATACCTAGTGTCACAGGAATGGTTCAAAACATACACTGTAAGAAGAGTCAGTTTTCTTGTACTTAAGTCGGCATTGTGTCTTTTGTATTTAATTCCGATGCAATTTCTGTGTTTCGTTGTCAATAAGAAGGACAGAGGGATGCAGTTAACCTGAAGTGAGGCATCAGAATCTATAACTAGTGTCACAGGATTGGTTCAAAACATTGACAGTAAGAAGAGTCAGTTTTCCTGTACTTAAGTAAGCATTGTGCCTTTTGCATTTATTTCCGATGCAATTTCTGTGTTTCATCGTCAATAAGAAGGTCAGAGGGATACAGTGAACCTGAAGTGAAGCATCGGTATTTACAACTAGTGTCACAGGAATGGTTCAAAACATAGACAGTAAGAAGAGTCAGATTTCTTGTACTTAAGTCGGCATTGTGCCTTTTATATTTAATTCCAATGCAATTTCGGTATTTCATCGTCAATAAGAAGGTCAGAGGGAAACAGTAAACCTGAAGTGAAGCATCGGAATCTATAACTAGTGTCACAGGAATGGTTCAAATCATAGACAATAAGAAGAATCAGTTATCATGTACTTAAGTCGGCATTGTGTGTTTTTTACTTAATTCCGATGCAATTTCTGTGTTTCATCGTCAATAAGAAGGTCAGAGGAATACAGTAAACCTGAAGTAAAGCATCAGAATCTATAACGAGTGTCACATGAATGGTTCAAAACATAGACAGTAAGAAGAGTCAGTTTTCTTGTACTTAAGTCGGCATTGTGCCTATTGAATATAAATCCGATGCAATTTCTGTGTTTCATCGTCAATAAGAAGGTCAGAGGGAAACAGTAAACCTGAAGTGAAGCATCGGAATCTATAACTAGTGTCACAGGAATGGTTCAAATCATAGACAATAAGAAGAATCAGTTATCATGTACTTAAATCGGCATTGTGCATTTTGTATTTAATTCCGATGCAATTTCTGTGTTTCATCGTCAATAAGAACATCAGAGGGATACAGTAAACCTAAAGTGAAGCATTGGAATCTATAACTAGTGTCACAGGAATGGTTCACACCACAGAGAGTAAGAAGAGTCAGTTATCTTGTACTTAAGTCGGCATTGTGCCTTTTGTACTTAATTCCGAAGCAATTTCTGTGTTTCATCGTCAATAAGATGGTCAGAGGGATACAGTAATCCTGAAGTAAAGCATTGGAATCTATAACGAGTATCACATGAATGGTTCAAAATATAGACAGTAAGAAGAGTCAGTTTTCTTGTACTTAAGTCGGCAATGTACCTTTTGTATTAATTCCGATGCAATTCCTGTGTTCCATCGTCAATAAGAAGGTCAGAGGGATACAGTAAACCACAAGTGAAGCATCGGAATCTGTAACTAGTGTCACAGGAATGGTTCAAAACATAGACAGTAAGAAGAGTCAGTTTTCTTGTACTTAAGTCGGCATTGTGCCTTTTGTATTTAATTCCGATGCAATTTCTGTGTTTCATCGTCAATAAGAAGGTCAGTGGGATACAGTAAACCTGAAGTGGAGCATTGGAATCTATAACTAGTGTCACAGGACTGGTTCAAAGCATAGACAGTAAGAAGAGTCAGTTTTCTTGTACTTAAGTCGGCATAGTGCCTTTTGTATTTAATTCCGATGCAATATCTGTGTTTCATCGTCAATAAGAAGGTCAGAGGGATACAGTAAACCTGAAGTGATGCATCGGAATCTATAACTAGTGTAACAGGAATGGTTCAAACATAGACAGTTAGAAGAGTTAGTTTTCTTGTACTTAAATCGGCATTGTGCCTTTTGTATTGAATTCCGATGCAATTTCTGGGTGTCATCCTCAACAAGAAGGTCAGAGGGGTACAGTTAACCTGAAGTGAAGCATCGGAATCTATAACTAGTGTCACAGGAATGGTTCAAACCACAGACAGTAAGAAGAGTCAGTTATATTGTACTTAAGTCGGCATTGTGCATTTTGTACTTAATTCCGAAGCAATTTCTGTTTTTCATCGTCAATAAGAAGGTCAGAGGGATACAGTAAACCTGAAGTAAAGCATCGGAATCTATAACGAGTGTCACATGAATGGTTCAAAATATAGACAGTAAGAAGAGTCAGTTTTCTTGTACTTATGTCGGCGTTGTACATTTTGTATTAATTCCGATGCAATGTCTGTGTTCCATCGTCAATAAGAAGGTCAGAGGGATACAGTAAACCAGAAGTGAAGCATCGGAATTTGTACCTAGTGTCACAGGAATGGTTCAAACCACAGACAGTAAGAAGAGTCAGTTATCTTGTACTTAAGTCGGCATTGTGCCTTTTGTATTTAATTCCGATGCAATATCTGTGTTTCATCGTCAATAGGAAGGTCGGAGGGATACAGTAAACCTGAAGTGAAGCATCGGAATCTATACCTAGTGTCACAGGAATGGTTCAAAACATAGACTGTAAGAAGAGTCAGTTTTCTTGTACTTAAGTCGGCATTGTGTCTTTTGTATTTAATTCCGATGCAATTTCTGTGTTTCATTGTCAATAAGAAGGACAGAGGGATGCAGTTAACCTGAAGTGAGGCATCAGAATCTATAACTAGTGTCACAGGAGTGGTTCAAAACATTGACAGTAAGAAGAGTCAGTTTTCCTGTACTTAAGTAAGCATTGTGCCTTTTCATTTATTTCCGATGCAATTTCTGTGTTTCATCGTCAATAAGAAGGTCAGAGGGATACAGTGAACCTGAAGTGAAGCATCGGTATTTACAACTAGTGTCACAGGAATGGTTCAAAACATAGACAGTAAGAAGAGTCAGATATCTTGTACTTAAGTCGGCATTGTGCCTTTTATATTTAATTCCAATGCAATTTCGGTGTTTCATCGTCAATAAGAAGGTCAGAGGGAAACAGTAAACCTGAAGTGAAGCATCGGAATCTATAACTAGTGTCACAGGAATGGTTCAAATAATAGACAATAAGAAGAATCAGTTATCATGTACTTAAGTCGGCATTGTGTGTTTTGTACTTAATTCCGAAGCAATTTCTGTGTTTCATCGTGAATAAGAAGGTCAGAGGAATACAGTAAACCTGAAGTAAAGCATCAGAATCTATAACGAGTGTCACATGAATGGTTCAAAACATAGACAGTAAGAAGAGTCAGTTTTCTTGTACTTAAGTCGGCATTGTGCCTATTGAATATAATTCCGATGCAATTTCTGTGTTTCATCGTCAATAAGAAGGTCAGAGGGAAACAGTAAACCTGAAGTGAAGCATCGGAATCTATAACTAGTGTCACAGGAATGGTTCAAATCATAGACAATAAGAAGAATCAGTTATCATGTACTTAAATCGGCATTGTGCATTTTGTATTTAATTCCGATGCAATTTCTGTGTTTCATCGTCAATAAGAACATCAGAGGGATACAGTAAACCTAAAGTGAAGCATTGGAATCTATAACTAGTGTCACAGGAATGGTTCACACCACAGAGAGTAAGAAGAGTCAGTTATCTTGTACTTAAGTCGGCATTGTGCCTTTTGTACTTAATTCCGAAGCAATTTCTGTGTTTCATCGTCAATAAGATGGTCAGAGGGATACAGTAATCCTGAAGTAAAGCATTGGAATCTATAACGAGTATCACATGAATGGTTCAAAATATAGACAGTAAGAAGAGTCAGTTTTCTTGTACTTAAGTCGGCAATGTACCTTTTGTATTAATTCCGATGCAATTCCTGTGTTCCATCGTCAATAAGAAGGTCAGAGGGATACAGTAAACCACAAGTGAAGCATCGGAATCTGTAACTAGTGTCACAGGAATGGTTCAAAACATAGACAGTAAGAAGAGTCAGTTTTCTTGTACTTAAGTCGGCATTGTGCCTTTTGTATTTAATTCCGATGCAATTTCTGTGTTTCATCGTCAATAAGAAGGTCAGTGGGATACAGTAAACCTGAAGCGGAGCATTGGAATCTATAGTTAGTGTCACAGGACTGGTTCAAAACATAGACAGTAAGAAGAGTCAGTTTTCTTGTACTTAAGTCGGCATAGTGCCTTTTGTATTTAATTCCGATGCAATATCTGTGTTTCATCGTCAATAAGAAGGTCAGAGGGATACAGTAAACCTGAAGTGATGCATCGGAATCTATAACTAGTGTAACAGGAATGGTTCAAACATAGACAGTTAGAAGAGTTAGTTTTCTTGTACTTAAGTCGGCATTGTGCCTTTTGTATTGAATTCCGATGCAATTTCTGGGTGTCATCCTCAACAAGAAGGTCAAAGGGGTACAGTAAACCTGAAGTGAAGCATCGGAATCTATAACTAGTGTCACAGGAATGGTTCAAACCACAGACAGTAAGAAGAGTCAGTTATCTTGTACTTAAGTCGGCATTGTGCCTTTTGTACTTAATTCCGAAGGAATTTCTGTTTTTCATCGTCAATAAGAAGGTCAGAGGGATACAGTAAACTTGAAGTAAAGCATCGGAATCTATAACGAGTGTCACATGAATGGTTCAACATATAGACAGTAAGAAGAGTCAGTTTTCTTGTACTTATGTCGGCATTGTACATTTTGTATTAATTCCGATGCAATTTCTGTGTTCCATCGTCAATAAGAAGGTCAGAGGGATACAGTAAACCAGAAGTGAAGCATCGGAATCTATAACTAGTGTCACAGGAATGGTTCAAAACATAGACAGTAAGAAGAGTCAGTTTTCTTGTACTTAAGTCGGCATTGTGCCTTTTGTATTTAATTCCGATGCAATTTCTGTGTTTCATCGTCAATAAGAAGGTCAGTGGGATACAGTAAACCTGAAGTGGAGCATTGGAATCTATAACTAGTGTCACAGGACTGGTTCAAAACATAGACAGTAAGAAGAGTCAGTTTTCTTGTACTTAAGTCTGCATAGTGCCTTTTGTATTTAATTCCGATGCAATATCTGTGTTTCATCGTCAATAGGAAGGTCGGAGGGATACAGTAAACCTGAAGTGAAGCATCGGAATTTATACCTAGTGTCACAGGAATGGTTCAAACATAGACAGTAAGAAGAGTCAGTTTTCTTGTACTTAAGTCGGCATTGTGTCTTTTGTATTTAATTCCGATGCAATTTCTGTGTTTCATTGTCAATAAGAAGGACAGAGGGATACAGTTAACCTGAAGTGAGGCATCAGAATCTATAACTAGTGTCACAGGAGTGGTTCAAAACATTGACAGTAAGAAGAGTCAGTTTTCTTGCACTTAAGTCGGCATTGTGCCTTTTGCATTTAATTCCGATGCAATTTCTGTGTTTCATCGTCAATAAGAAGGTCGGAGGAATACAGTAAACCTGAAGTGAAGCATCGGTATCTATAACTAGTGTCACAGGAATGGTTCAAATCATAGACAGTAAGAAGAGTCAGTTTTCTTGTACTTAAGTCGGCATTGTGCCTTTTGTATTTAATTCCGATGAAATTTCTGTGTTTCATCGTCAATAAGAAGGTCAGTGGGATACAGTAAACCTGAAGTGGAGCATTGGAATCTATAACTAGTGTCACAGGACTGGTTCAAAACATAGACAGTAAGAAGAGTCAGTTTTCTTGTACTTAAGTCGGCATAGTGCCTTTTGTATTTAATTCCGACGCAATATCTGTGTTTCATCGTCAATAGGAAGGTCGGAGGGATACAGTAAACCTGAAGTGAGGCATCAGAATCTATAACTAGTGTCACAGGAGTGGTTCAAAACATTGACAGTAAGAAGAGTCAGTTTTCTTGTACTTAAGTCGGCATTGTGCCTTTTGTATTTAATTCCGATACAATTTCTGTGTTTCATCGTCAATAAGAAGGTCAGAGGGATACAGTAAACCTGAAGTGAAGCATCGGTATCTATAACTAGTGTCACAGGAATGGTTCAAAACATAGACAGTAAGAAGAGTCAGATTGCTTGTACTTAAGTCGGCATTGTGCCTTTTATATTTAATTCCGATGCAATTTCGGTGTTTCATCGTCAATAAGAAGGTCAGAGGGAAACAGTAAACCTGCAGTGACGCATCGGAATCTATAACTAGTGTCACAGGAATGGTTCAAATCATAGACAATAAGAAGGATCAGTTATCTTGTTCTTAAGTCGGCATTGTGTCCTTTGTATTTAATTCTGAAGCAATTTCTGTGTTTCATCGTCAATAAGAAGGTGAGAGGAATACAGTATACCTGAAGTAAAGCATCAGAATCTATAACGAGTGTCACATGAATGGTTCAAAACATAGACAGTAAGAAGAGTCAGTTTTCTTGTACTTAAGTCGGCATTGTGCCTATTGAATTTAATTCCGATGCAATTTCTGTGTATCATCGTCAATAAGAAGGTCAGAGGGAAACAGTAAACCTGAAGTGAAGCATTAGAATCTATAACTAGTGTCACAGGAATGGTTCAAAGCATAGGCAGTTAGAAGAGTCAGTTTTCTTGTACTTGAGTCGGCATTGTGCCTTTTGTATTTAATTCCGATGCAATTTCTGTGTTTCATCGTCAATAAGAACATCAGAGGGATACAGTAAACCTAAAGTGAAGCATTGGAATCTATAACTAGTGTCACAGGAATGGTTCACACCACAGACAGTAAGAAGAGTCAGTTATCTTGTACTTAAGTCGGCATTGTGCCTTTTGTACTTAATTCCGAAGCAATTTTGTGTTTCATCGTCAATAAGAAGGTCAGAGGGATACAGTAATCCTGAAGTAAAGCATTGGAATCCATAACGAGTATCACATGAATGGTTCAAAATATAGACAGTAAGAAGAGTCAGTTTACTTGTACTTAAGTCGGCAATGTACCTTTTGTATTTAATTCCGATGCTATTTCTGTGTTTCATCGTCAATAAGAAGGGCAGAGGGATACAGTAAACCTGAAGTGAAGCATCGGAATCTATAACTAGTGTAACAGGAATGGTTCAAACATAGACAGTTAGAAGAGTTAGTTTTCTTGTACTTAAGTCGGCATTTTGCCTTTTGTATTTAATTCCGATGCAATTTCTGGGTGTCATCGTCAACAAGAAGGTCAGAGGGGTACAGTAAACCTGAAGTGAAGCATCGGAATCTATAACTAGTGTAACAGGAATGGTTCAAACCACAGACAGTAAGAAGAGTCAGTTATCATGTACTTATGTCGGCATTGTGCCTTTTGTACTTAATTCCAAAGCAATTTCTGTTTTTCATCGTCTATAAGAAGGTCAGAGGGATACAGTAAACCTGAAGTAAAGAATCGGAATCTATAACGAGTCTCACATGAATGGTTCAAAATATAGACAGTAAGAAGTGTCAGTTTTCTTGTACTTATGTCGGCATTGTACCTTTTGTATTAATTCCGATGCAATTTCAGTGTTCCATCGTCAATAAGAAGGTCAGAGGGATACAGTAAACCAGAAGTGAAGCATCGGAATCTATAACAAGTGTCACAGGAATGGTTCAAAACATAGACAGTAACAAGAGTCAGTTTTCTTGTACTTAAGTCGGCATTGTGCCTTTTGTATTTAATTCCGATGCAATTTCTGTGTTTCATCGTCAATAAGAAGGTCAGTGGGATACAGTAAACCTGAAGTGGAGCATTGGAATCTATAACTAGTGTCACAGGACTGGTTCAAAACATAGACAGTAAGAAGAGTCAGTTTTCTTGTACTTAAGTCGGCATAGTGCCTTTTGTATTTAATTCCGATGCAATATCTGTGTTTCATCGTCAATAAGAAGGTCAGAGGGATACAGTAAACCTGAAGTGATGCATCGGAATCTATAACTAGTGTAACAGGAATGGTTCAAACATAGACAGTTAGAAGAGTTAGTTTTCTTGTACTTAAGTCGGCATTGTGCCTTTTGTATTGAATTCCGATGCAATTTCTGGGTGTCATCCTCAACAAGAAGGTCAGAGGGGTACAGTAAACCTGAAGTGAAGCATCGGAATCTATAACTAGTGTCACAGGAATTGTTCAAACCACAGACAGTAAGAAGAGTCAGTTATCTTGTACTTAAGTCGGCATTGTGCCTTTTGTACTTAATTCCGAAGCAATTTCTGTTTTTCATCGGCAATAAGAAGGTCAGAGGGATACAGTAAACCTGAAGTAAAGCATCGGAATCTATAACGAGTGTCACATGAATGGTTCAAAATATAGACAGTAAGAAGAGTCAGTTTTCTTGTACTTATGTCGGCATTGTACATTTTGTATTAATTCCGATGCAATTTCTGTGTTCCATCGTCAATAAGAAGGTCAGAGGGATACAGTAAACCAGAAGTGAAGCATCGGAATCTATAACTAGTGTCACAGGAATGGTTCAAAACATAGACAGTAAGAAGAGTCAGTTTTCTTGTACTTAAGTCGGCATTGTGCCTTTTGTATTTAATTCCGATGCAATTTCTGTGTTTCATCGTCAATAAGAAGGTCAGTGGGATACAGTAAACCTGAAGTGGAGCATTGGAATCTATAACTAGTGTCACAGGACTGGTTCAAAACATAGACAGTAAGAAGAGTCAGTTTTCTTGTACTTAAGTCTGCATAGTGCCTTTTGTATTTAATTCCGATGCAATATCTGTGTTTCATCGTCAATAGGAAGGTCGGAGGGATACAGTAAACCTGAAGTGAAGCATCGGAATTTATACCTAGTGTCACAGGAATGGTTCAAAACATAGACAGTAAGAAGAGTCAGTTTTCTTGTACTTAAGTCGGCATTGTGTCTTTTGTATTTAATTCCGATGCAATTTCTGTGTTTCATTGTCAATAAGAAGGACAGAGGGATACAGTTAACCTGAAGTGAGGCATCAGAATCTATAACTAGTGTCACAGGAGTGGTTCAAAACATTGACAGTAAGAAGAGTCAGTTTTCTTGCACTTAAGTCGGCATTGTGCCTTTTGCATTTAATTCCGATGCAATTTCTGTGTTTCATCGTCAATAAGAAGGTCGGAGGAATACAGTAAACCTGAAGTGAAGCATCGGTATCTATAACTAGTGTCACAGGAATGGTTCAAAACATAGACAGTTAGAAGAGTTAGTTTTCTTGTACTTAAGTCGGCATTGTGCCTTTTGTGTTTAATTCCTATGCAATTTCTGGGTGTCATCGTCAACAAGAAGGTCAGAGGGGTACGGTAAACCTGAAGTGATGCATCGGAATCTATAACTAGTGTCACAGGAATGGTTCAAACCACAGACAGTAAGAAGAGTCAGTTATCTTGTACTTGAGTCGGCATTGTGCCTTTTTACTTAATTCCGAAGCAATTTCTGTTTTTCATCGTCAATAAGAAGGTCGGAGGGATACAGTAAACCTGAAGTAAAGCATCGGAATCTATAACGAGTGTCACATGAATGGTTCAAAATATAGACAGTTAGAAGAGTCAGTTTTCTTGTACTTATGTCGGCATAGTGCCTTTTGTATTTAATTCCGACGCAATATCTGTGTTTCATCGTCAATAGGAAGGTCGGAGGGATACAGTAAACCTGAAGTGAGGCATCAGAATCTATAACTAGTGTCACAGGAGTGGTTCAAAACATTGACAGTAAGAAGAGTCAGTTTTCTTGTACTTAAGTCGGCATTGTGCCTTTTGTATTTAATTCCGATACAATTTCTGTGTTTCATCGTCAATAAGAAGGTCAGAGGGATACAGTAAACCTGAAGTGAAGCATCGGTATCTATAACTAGTGTCACAGGAATGGTTCAAAACATAGACAGTAAGAAGAGTCAGATTGCTTGTACTTAAGTCGGCATTGTGCCTTTTATATTTAATTCCGATGCAATTTCGGTGTTTCATCGTCAATAAGAAGGTCAGAGGGAAACAGTAAACCTGCAGTGACGCATCGGAATCTATAACTAGTGTCACAGGAATGGTTCAAATCATAGACAATAAGAAGAATCAGTTATCTTGTTCTTAAGTCGGCATTGTGTCCTTTGTATTTAATTCTGAAGCAATTTCTGTGTTTCATCGTCAATAAGAAGGTGAGAGCAATACAGTATACCTGAAGTAAAGCATCAGAATCTATAACGAGTGTCACATGAATGGTTCAAAACATAGACAGTAAGAAGAGTCAGTTTTCTTGTACTTAAGTCGGCATTGTGCCTATTGAATTTAATTCCGATGCAATTTCTGTGTATCATCGTCAATAAGAAGGTCAGAGGGAAACAGTAAACCTGAAGTGAAGCATTAGAATCTATAACTAGTGTCACAGGAATGGTTCAAAGCATAGGCAGTTAGAAGAGTCAGTTTTCTTGTACTTGAGTCGGCATTGTGCCTTTTGTATTTAATTCCGATGCAATTTCTGTGTTTCATCGTCAATAAGAACATCAGAGGGATACAGTAAACCTAAAGTGAAGCATTGGAATCTATAACTAGTGTCACAGGAATGGTTCACACCACAGACAGTAAGAAGAGTCAGTTATCTTGTACTTAAGTCGGCATTGTGCCTTTTGTACTTAATTCCGAAGCAATTTTGTGTTTCATCGTCAATAAGAAGGTCAGAGGGATACAGTAATCCTGAAGTAAAGCATTGGAATCCATAACGAGTATCACATGAATGGTTCAAAATATAGACAGTAAGAAGAGTCAGTTTACTTGTACTTAAGTCGGCAATGTACCTTTTGTATTTAATTCCGATGCTATTTCTGTGTTTCATCGTCAATAAGAAGGGCAGAGGGATACAGTAAACCTGAAGTGAAGCATCGGAATCTATAACTAGTGTAACAGGAATGGTTCAAACATAGACAGTTAGAAGAGTTAGTTTTCTTGTACTTAAGTCGGCATTTTGCCTTTTGTATTTAATTCCGATGCAATTTCTGGGTGTCATCGTCAACAAGAAGGTCAGAGGGGTACAGTAAACCTGAAGTGAAGCATCGGAATCTATAACTAGTGTAACAGGAATGGTTCAAACCACAGACAGTAAGAAGAGTCAGTTATCATGTACTTATGTCGGCATTGTGCCTTTTGTACTTAATTCCAAAGCAATTTCTGTTTTTCATCGTCTATAAGAAGGTCAGAGGGATACAGTAAACCTGAAGTAAAGAATCGGAATCTATAACGAGTCTCACATGAATGGTTCAAAATATAGACAGTAAGAAGTGTCAGTTTTCTTGTACTTATGTCGGCATTGTACCTTTTGTATTAATTCCGATGCAATTTCAGTGTTCCATCGTCAATAAGAAGGTCAGAGGGATACAGTAAACCAGAAGTGAAGCATCGGAATCTATAACAAGTGTCACAGGAATGGTTCAAAACATAGACAGTAACAAGAGTCAGTTTTCTTGTACTTAAGTCGGCATTGTGCCTTTTGTATTTAATTCCGATGCAATTTCTGTGTTTCATCGTCAATAAGAAGGTCAGTGGGATACAGTAAACCTGAAGTGGAGCATTGGAATCTATAACTAGTGTCACAGGACTGGTTCAAAACATAGACAGTAAGAAGAGTCAGTTTTCTTGTACTTAAGTCGGCATAGTGCCTTTTGTATTTAATTCCGATGCAATATCTGTGTTTCATCGTCAATAAGAAGGTCAGAGGGATACAGTAAACCTGAAGTGATGCATCGGAATCTATAACTAGTGTAACAGGAATGGTTCAAACATAGACAGTTAGAAGAGTTAGTTTTCTTGTACTTAAGTCGGCATTGTGCCTTTTGTATTGAATTCCGATGCAATTTCTGGGTGTCATCCTCAACAAGAAGGTCAGAGGGGTACAGTAAACCTGAAGTGAAGCATCGGAATCTATAACTAGTGTCACAGGAATTGTTCAAACCACAGACAGTAAGAAGAGTCAGTTATCTTGTACTTAAGTCGGCATTGTGCCTTTTGTACTTAATTCCGAAGCAATTTCTGTTTTTCATCGGCAATAAGAAGGTCAGAGGGATACAGTAAACCTGAAGTAAAGCATCGGAATCTATAACGAGTGTCACATGAATGGTTCAAAATATAGACAGTAAGAAGAGTCAGTTTTCTTGTACTTATGTCGGCATTGTACATTTTGTATTAATTCCGATGCAATTTCTGTGTTCCATCGTCAATAAGAAGGTCAGAGGGATGCAGTAAACCAGAGGTGAAGTATCGGAATCTATAACTAGTGTCACAGGAATGGTTCAAAACATAGACAGTAAGAAGAGCCAGTTTTCTTGTACTTAAGTCGGCATTGTGCCTTTTGTATTTAATTCCGATGCAATTTCTGTGTTTCATCGTCAATAAGAAGGTCAGTGGGATACAGTAAACCTGAAGTGGAGCATTGGAATCTATAACTAGTGTCACAGGACTGGTTCAAAACATAGACAGTAAGAAGAGTCAGTTTTCTTGTACTTAAGTCGGCATAGTGCCTTTTGTATTTAATTCCGATGCAATATCTGTGTTACATCGTCAATAGGAAGGTCGGAGGAATACAGTAAACCTGAAGTGAAGCATCGGAATTTATACCTAGTGTCACAGGAATGGTTCAAAACATAGACAGTAAGAAGAGTCAGTTTTCTTGTACTTAAGTCGGCATTGTGTCTTTTGTATTTAATTCCGATGCAATTTCTGTGTTTCATTGTCAATAAGAAGGACAGAGGGATACAGTTAACCTGAATTGAGCCATCAGAATCTATAACTAGTGTCACAGGAGTGGTTCAAAACATTGACAGTAAGAAGAGTCAGTTTTCTTGCACTTAAGTCGGCATTGTAACTTTTGTATTTAATTCCGATGCAATTTCTGTGTTTCATCGTCAATAAGAAGGTCAGAGGGATACAGTAAACCTGAAGTGAAGCATCGGTATCTATAACTAGTTTCACAGGAATGGTTCAAAACATAGACAGTAAGAAGAGTCAGATTTCTAGTACTTAAGTCGGCATTGTGCCTTTTATATTTAATTCCGATGCAATTTCGGTGTTTCATCGTCAATAAGAAGGTCAGAGGGAAACAGTAAACCATAAGTGAAACATCGGAATCTATAACTAGTGTCACAGGAATGGTTCAAATCATAGACAATAAGAAGAATCAGTTATCTTGTACTTAAGTCGGCATTGTGTCTTTTGTATTTAATTCCGATGCAATTTCTGTGTTTCATCGTCAATAAGAAGGTCAGTGGGATACAGTAAACCTGAAGTGAAGCATTGGAATCTATAACTAGTGTCACAGGAATGGTTCAAACCAAAGACAGTGAGAAGAGTCAGTTATCTTGTACTTAAGTCGGCATTGTGCCTTTTGTACTTAATTCCGAAGCAATTTCTGTGTTTCATCGTCAATAAGAAGGTGAGAGGGATACAGTAATCCTGAAGTAAAGCATTGGAATCTATAACGAGTATCACATGAATGGTTCAAAATATAGACAGTAAGACGATTCAGTTTTCTTGTACTTAAGTCGGCATTGTACCTTTTGTATTAATTCCGATGCAATTTCTGTGTTTCATCGTCAATAAGAAGGTCAGAGGGATACAGTAAACCTCAAGTGAAGCATCGGAATCTATAACTAGTGTCACAGGAATGGTTCAAAACATAGACAGTAAGAAGAGTCAGTTTTCTTGTACTTAAGTCGGCATTGTGCCTTTTGTATTTAATTCCGATGCAATTTCTGTGTTTCATCGTCATCAAGAAGGACAGAGGGATACAGTAAACCTGAAGTGATGCATCGGAATCTATAACTAGTGTCACAGGAATGGTTCAAAACATAGACAGTAAGAAGAGTCAGTTTTCTTCTACTTAAGTCGGCATTGTGCCTTTTGTATTTAATTCCGATGCAATATCTGTGTTTCATCGTCAATAAGAAGGTCAGAGGGATACAGTAAACCTGAAGTGAAGCATCGGAATCTATAACTAGTGTAACAGGAATGGTTCAAACATAGACAGTTAGAAGAGTTAGTTTTCTTGTACTTAAGTCGGCATTGTGCCTTTTGTATTTAATTCCGATGCAATTTCTGGGTGTCATCGTCAACAAGAAGGTCAGAGGGGTACAGTAAACCTGAAGTGAAGCATCGGAATCTATAACTAGTGTAACAGGAATGGTTCAAACCACAGACAGTAAGAGGAGTCTGTTATCTTGTACTTAAGTCGGCATTGTGCCTTTTGTACTTAATTCCGAAGCATTTTCTGTTTTTCATCGTCAATACGAAGGTCAAAGGGATACAGTAAACCTGAAGTAAAGAATCGGAATCTATAACGAGTGTCACATGAATGGTTCAAAATATAGACAGTAAGAAGAGTCAGTTTTCTTGTACTTATGTCGGCATTGTAACTTTTGTATTAATTCCGATGCAATTTCTGTGTTCCATCGTCAATAAGAAGGTCAGAGGGATACAGTAAACCAGAAGTGAAGCATCGGAATCTATAACTAGTAACACAGGAATGGTTCAAAACATAGACAGTAAGAAGAGTCAGTTTTCTTGTACTTAAGTCGGCATTGTGCCTTTTGTATTTAATTCCGATGCAATTTCTGTGTTTCATCGTCAATAAGATCTTCAGAAGGATACAGTAAAACTGAAGTGAAGCATCGGAATCTATAACTAGTGTCACAAGAATGGTTCAAAACATAGACTGTAAGAAGAGTCAGTTTTCTTGTACTTAAATCGGCATAGTGCCTTTTGTATTTAATTCCGATGCAATATCTGTGTTTCATCGTCAATAAGAAGGTCAGAGGGATGCAGTAAACCTGAAGTGAAGCATCGTAATCTATAACTAGTGTAACAGGAATGGATCAAACATAGACAGTTAGAAGAGTTAGTTTTCTTCTACTTAAGTCGGCATTGTGCCTTTTATATTAAATTTCGATGCAATTTCTGTGTTTCATCGTCAATAAGAAGGTCAGAGGGATACAGTAATCCTGAAGTAAAGCATTGGAATCTATAACGAGTGTCACATGAATGGTTCAAAATATAGACAGTAAGAAGAGTCAGTTTTCTTGTACTTAAGTCGGCATTGTACCTTTTGTATTAATTCCGATGCAATTTCTGTGTTTCATCGTCAATAAGAAGGTCAGAGGGATACAGTAAACCTCAAGTGAAGCATCGGAATCTATAACTAGCGTCACAGGAATGGTTCAAAGCATAGACAGTAAGAAGAGTCAGTTTTCTTGTACTTAAGTCGGCATTGTGCCATTTGTATTTAATTCCGATGCAATTTCTGTGTTTCATCGTCATCAAGAAGGACAGAGGGATACAGTAAACCTGAAGTGATGCATCGGAATCTATAACTAGTGTCACAGGAATGGTTCAAAACATAGACAGTAAGAAGAGTCAGTTTTCTTGTACTTAAGTCGGCATTGTGCCCTTTGTATTTAATTCCGATGCAATTTCTGTGTTTCATCGTCAATAAGAAGGTCAGTGGGATACAGTAAACCTGAAGTGGAGCATTGGAATCTATAACTAGTGTCACAGGACTGGTTCAAAATTAGACAGTACGAAGAGTCAGTTTTCTTGTACTTAAGTCGGCATAGTGCCTTTTGTATTTAATTCCGATGCAATTTCTGTGTTTCATCGTCAATGAGAAGGTCAGAGGGATACAGTAAACCTGAAGTGAAGCATCGGTATCTATAACTAGAGTCACAGGAATGGTTCAAAACGTAGACAGTAAGAAGAGTCAGATTTCTTGTACTTAAGTCGGCATTGTGCCTTTTATATTTAATTCCGATGCAATTTCGGTGTTTCATCGTCAATAAGAAGGTCAGTGGGATACAGTAAACCTGAAGTGATGCATCGGAATCTATAACTAGTGTCACAGGAATGGTTCAAAACATAGACAGTAAGAAGAGTCAGTTTTCTTGTACGTAAGTCGGCATTGTGCCCTTTGTATTTAATTCCGATGCAATTTCTGTGTTTCATCGTCAATAAGAAGGTCCGTGGGATACAGTAAACCTGAAGTGGAGCATTGGAATCTATAACTAGTGTCACAGGACTGGTTCAAAACTTAGACAGTACGAAGAGTCAGTTTTCTTGTACTTAAGTCGGCATAGTGCCTTTTGTATTTAATTCCGATGCAATTTCTGTGTTTCATCGTCAATAAGAAGGTCAGAGGGATACAGTAAACCTGAAGTGAAGCATCGGTATCTATAACTAGTGTCACAGGAATGGTTCAAAACGTAGACAGTAAGAAGAGTCAGTTTTCTTGTACTTAAGTCGGCATTGTGCCTATTGAATTTAATTGCGATGTAATTTCTGTGTTTCATCGTCAATAAGAAGGTCAGAGGGGTACAGTAAACCAGAAGTGAAGCATCGGAATCTATAACTAGTGTCACAGGAATGGTTCAAAACATAGACAGTAAGAAGAGTCAGTTTTCTTGTACTTAAGTCGGCATTGTGCCTTTTGTATTTAATTCCGATGCAATCTCTGTGTTTCATCTCAATAAGAAGGTCAGTGGGATACAGTAAACCTGAAGTGGAGCATTGGAATCTATAACTAATGTCACAGGACTGGTTCAAAACATAGACAGTAAGAAGAGTCAGTTTTCTTGTACTTAAGTCGGCATAGTGCCTTTTGTATTTAATTCCGATGCAATATCTGTGTTTCATCGTCAATAAGAAGGTCAGAGGGATACAGTAAACCTGAAGTGAAGCATCGGAATCTATAACTAGTGTAACAGGAATGGTTCAAACATAGACAGTTAGAAGAGTTAGTTTTCTTGTACTTAAGTCGGCATTGTGCCTTTTGTATTTAATTCCGATGCAATTTCTGGGTGTCATCCTCAACAAGAAGGTCAGAGGGGTACAGTAAACCTGAAGTGAAGCATCGGAATCTATAACTAGTGTCACAGGAATGGTTCAAACCACAGACAGTAAGAAGAGTCAGTTATCTTGTACTTAAGTCGGCATTGTGCCTTTTGTACTTAATTCCGAAGCAATTTCTGTTTTTCATCGTCAATAAGAAGGTCAGAGGGATACAGTAAACCTGAAGTAAAGCACCGGAATCTATAACGAGTGTCACATGAATGGTTCAAAATATAGACAGTAAGAAGAGTCAGTTTTCTTGTACTTATGTCGGCATTGTGCCTTTTGTATTTAATTCCGATGCAATTTCTGTGTTTCATCGTCAATAAGAAGGTCAGTGGGATACAGTAAACCTGAAGTGAAGCATCCGTGTCTATAACTAGTGTCACAGGAATGGTTCAAATCATAGACAGTAACAAGAGTCAGATTTCTTGTACTTAAGTCGGCATTGTGCCTTTTATATTTAATTCCGATGCAATTTCGGTGTTTCATCGTCAATAAGAAGGTCAGAGGGAAACAGTAACCCTGAAGTGAAGCATCGGAATCTATAACTAGTGTCACAGGAATGGTTCAAATCATAGACAATAAGAAGAATCAGTTATCTTGTACTTAAGTCGGCTTTGTGTCTTTTGTATTTAATTCCGAAGCAATTTCTGTGTTTCATTGTCAATAAGAAGTTCAGAGGAATACAGTAAACCTGAGGTAAAGCATCAGAATCTATAACGAGTGTCACATGAATGGTTCAAAACATAGACAGTAAGAAGAGTCAGTTTTCTTGTACTTAAGTCGGCATTGTGCCTATTGAATTTAATTCCGATGCAATTTCTGTGTTTCATCGTCAATAAGAAGGTCAGAGGGAAACAGTAAACCTGAAGTGAAGCATTAGAATCTATAACTAGTGTCACAGGAATGGTTCAAAGCATAGGCAGTAAGAAGAGTCAGTTTTCTTGTACTTGAGTCGGCATTGTGCCTTTTGTATTTAATTCCGATGCAATATCTGTGTTTCATCGTCTATAAGAAGGTCAGAGGTATACAGTAAACCTGAAGTGAAGCATCGGAATCTATAACTAGTGTAACAGGAATGGTTCTAACATAGACAGTTAGAAGAGTTAGTTTTCTTGTACTTAAGTCGGCATTGTGCCTTTTGTATTTAATTCCGATGCAATTTCTGGGTGTCATCGTCAACAAGAAGGTCAGAGGGGTACAGTAAACCTGAAGTGAAGCATCGGAATCTATAACTAGTGTAACAGCAACGGTTCAAACCACAGACAGTAAGAGGAGTCAGTTATCTTGTACTTAAGTCGGCATTGTGCCTTTTGTACTTAATTCCGAAGCAATTTCTGTTTTTTATCGTCAATATGAAGGTCAGAGGGATACAGTAAACCTGAAGTAAAGAATCGGAATCTATAACGAGTGTCACATGAATGGTTCAAAATATAGACAGTAAGAAGAGTCAGTTTTCTTGTACTTACGTCGGCATTGTACCTTTTGTATTAATTCCGATGCAATTTCTGTGTTCCATCGTCAATAAGAAGGTCAGAGGGATACAGTAAACCAGAAGTGAAGCATCGGAATCTATAACTAGTGTCACAGGAAGGGTTCAAAACATAGACAGTAAGAAGAGTCAGTTTTCTTGTACTTAAGTCGGCATTGTCCTTTTTGTATTTAATTCCGATGCAATTTCTGTGTTTCATCGTCAATAAGAAGGTCAGTGGGATACAGTAAACCTGAAGTGGAGCATTGGAATCTATAACTAGTGTCACAGGACTGGTTCAAAACATAGACAGTAAGAAGAGTCAGTTTTCTTGTACTTAAGTCGGCATAGTGCCTATTGTCTTTAATTCCGGTGCAATATCTGTGTTTCATCGTCAATAACAAGGTCAGAGGGATACAGTAAACCTGAAGTGAAGCATCGGAATCTATAACTAGTGTAACAGGAATGGTTCAAACATGGACAGTTAGAAGAGTTAGTTTTCTTGTACTTAAGTCGGCATTGTGCCTTTTGTATTTAATTCCGATGCAATTTCTGGGTGTCATCGTCAACAAGAAGGCCAGAGGGGTACAGTAAACCTGAAGGGAAGCATCAGAATCTATAAGTAGTGTCACAGGAATGGTTCAAACCACAGACAGTAAGAAGAGTCAGTTATCTTGTACTTAAGTTGGCATTGTGCCTTTTGTACTTAATTCCGAAGCAATTTCTGTTTTTCATCGTCAATAAGAAGGTCAGAGGGATACAGTAAACCTGAAGTAAGGCATCGGAATCTATAACGAGTGTCACATGAATGGTTCAAAATATAGACTGTAAGAAGAGTCAGTTTTCTTGTACTTATGTCGGCATTGTACCTTTTGTATTAATTCCGATGCAATTTCTGTGTTTCATCGTCAATAAGAAGGTCAGAGGGATACAGTAAACCTCAAGTGAAGCATCGGAATCTATAACTAGCGTCACAGGAATGGTTCAAAGCATAGACAGTAAGAAGAGTCAGTTTTCTTGTACTTAAGTCGGCATTTTGCCATTTGTATTTAATTCCGATGCAATTTCTGTGTTTCATCGTCATCAAGAAGGACAGAGGGATACAGTAAACCTGAAGTGAAGCATCGGTATCTATAACTAGTGTCACAGGAATGGTTCAAAACGTAGACAGTAAGAAGAGTCAGATTTCTTGTACTTAAGTCGGCATTGTGCCTTTTATATTTAATACCGATGCAATTTCTGTGTTTCATCGTCAATAAGAAGGTCAGAGGGATACAGTAAACCTGAAGTGAAGCATCGGTATCTATAACTAGTGTCACAGGAATGGTTCAAAACGTAGACAGTAAGAAGAGTCAGATTTCTTGTACTTAAGTCGGCATTGTGCCTTTTATATTTAATTCCGATGCAATTTCGGTGTTTCATCGTCAATAAGAAGGTCCGTGGGATACAGTAAACCTGAAGTGGAGCATTGGAATCTATAACTAGTGTCACAGGACTGGTTCAAAACTTAGACAGTACGAAGAGTCAGTTTTCTTGTACTTAAGTCGGCATAGTGCCTTTTGTATTTAATTCCGATGCAATTTCTGTGTTTCATCGTCAATAAGAAGGTCAGAGGGATACGGTAAACCTGAAGTGAAGCATCGGTATCTATAACTAGTGTCACAGGAATGGTTCAAAACGTAGACAGTAAGAAGAGTCAGTTTTCTTGTACTTAAGTCGGCATTGTGCCTATTGAATTTAATTGCGGTGTAATTTCTGTGTTTCATCGTCAATAAGAAGGTCAGAGGGGTACAGTAAACCTGAAGTGAAGCATCGGAATCTATAACTAGTGTAACAGGAATGGTTCAAACCACAGACAGTAAGAAGAGTCAGTTATCTTGTAGTTAAGTCGGCATTGTGCCTTTTGTACTTAATTCCGAAGCAATTTCTGTTTTTCATCGTCAATAAGAAGGTCAGAGGGATACAGTAAACCTGAAGTAAAGAATCGGAATCTATAACGAGTGTCACATGAATGGTTCAAAATATAGACAGTAAGAAGAGTCTGTTTTCTTGTACTTATGTCGGCATTGTACCTTTTGTATTAATTCCGATGCAATTTCTGTGTTCCATCGTCACTAAGAAGGTCAGAGGGATACAGTAAACAAGAAGTGAAGCATCGGAATCTATAACTAGTGTCACAGGAATGGTTCAAAACATAGACAGTAAGTAGAGTCAGTTTTCTTGTACTTAAGTCGGCATTGTGCCTTTTGTATTTAATTCCGATGCAATCTCTGTGTTTCATCTCAATAAGAAGGTCAGTGGGATACAGTAAACCTGAAGTGGAGCATTGGAATCTATAACTAGTGTCACAGGACTGGTTCAAAACATAGACAGTAAGATGAGTCAGTTTTCTTGTACTTAAGTCGGCATAGTGCCTTTTGTATTTAATTCCGATGCAATATCTGTGTTTCATCGTCAATAAGAAGGTCAGAGGGATACAGTAAACCTGAAGTGAAGCATCGGAATCTATAACTAGTGTAACAGGAATGGTTCAAACATAGACAGTTAGAAGAGTTAGTTTTCTTGTACTTAAGTCGGCATTGTGCCTTTTGTATTTAATTCCGATGCAATTTCTGGGTGTCATCCTCAACAAGAAGGTCAGAGGGGTACAGTAAACCTGAAGTGAAGCATCGGAATCTATAACTAGTGTCACAGGAATGGTTCAAACCACAGACAGTAAGAAGAGTCAGTTATCTTGTACTTAAGTCGGCATTGTGCCTTTTGTACTTAATTCCGAAGCAATTTCTGTTTTTAATCGTCAATAAGAAGGTCAGAGGGATACAGTAAACCTGAAGTAAAGCACCGGAATCTATAACGAGTGTCACATGAATGGTTCAAAATATAGACAGTAAGAAGAGTCAGTTTTCTTGTACTTAAGTCGGCATTGTACCTGTTGTATTAATTCCGATGCAATTTCTGTGTTTCATCGTCAATAAGAAGGTCAGAGGGATACAGTAAACCTCAAGTGAAGCATCGGAATCTATAACTAGTGTCACAGGTATGGTTCAAAACATAGACAGTAAGAAGAGTCAGATTTCTTGTACTGAAGTCGGCATTGTGCCTTTTGTATTTAATTCCGATGCAATTTCTGTGTTTCATCGTCATCAAGAAGGACAGAGGGATACAGTAAACCTGAAGTGATGCATTGCAATCTATAACTAGTGTCACAGGAATGGTTCAAAACATAGACAGTAAGAAGAGTCAGTTTTCTTGTACTTAAGTCGGCATTGTGCCCTTTGTATTTAATTCCGATGCAATTTCTGTGTTTCATCGTCAATAAGAAGGTCAGTGGGATACAGTAAACCTGAAGTGGAGCATTGGAATCTATAACTAGTGTCACAGGACTGGTTCAAAACTTAGACAGTACGAAGAGTCAGTTTTCTTGTACTTAAGTCGGCATAGTGCCTTTTGTATTTAATTCCGATGCAATTTCTGTATTTCATCGTCAATAAGAAGGTCAGAGGGATACAGTAAACCTGAAGTGAAGCATCGGTATCTATAACTAGTGTCACAGGAATGGTTCAAAACGTAGACAGTAAGAAGAGTCAGATTTCTTGTACTTAAGTCGGCATTGTGCCTTTTATATTTAATTCCGATGCAATTTCGGTGTTTCATCGTCAATAAGAAGGTCAGTGGGATACAGTAAACCTGAAGTGATGCATCGGAATCTATAACTAGTGTCACAGGAATGGTTCAAAACATAGACAGTAAGAAGAGTCAGTTTTCTTGTACTTAAGTCGGCATTGTGCCCTTTGTATTTAATTCCGATGCAATTTCTGTGTTTCATCGTCAATAAGAAGGTCCGTGGGATACAGTAAACCTGAAGTGGAGCATTGGAATCTATAACTAGTGTCACAGGACTGGTTCAAAACTTAGACAGTACGTAGAGTCAGTTTTCTTGTACTTAAGTCGGCATAGTGCCTTTTGTATTTAATTCCGATGCAATTTCTGTGTTTCATCGTCAATAAGAAGGTCAGAGGGATACGGTAAACCTGAAGTGAAGCATCGGTATCTATAACTAGTGTCACAGGAATGGTTCAAAACGTAGACAGTAAGAAGAGTCAGTTTTCTTGTACTTAAGTCGGCATTGTGCCTATTGAATTTAATTGCGATGTAATTTCTGTGTTTCATCGTCAATAAGAAGGTCAGAGGGGTACAGTAAACCTGAAGTGAAGCATCGGAATCTATAACTAGTGTAACAGGAACGGTTCATACCACAGACAGTAAGAAGAGTCAGTTATCTTGTACTTAAGTCGGCATTGTGATTTTTGTACTTAATTCCGAAGCAATTTCTGTTTTTCATCGTCAATAAGAAGGTCAGAGGGATACAGTAAACCTGAAGTAAAGAATCGGAATCTATAACGAGTGTCACATGAATGGTTCAAAATATAGACAGTAAGCAGAGTCTGTTTTCTTGTACTTATGTCGGCATTGTACCTTTTGTATTAATTCCGATGCAATTTCTGTGTTCCATCGTCACTAAGAAGGTCAGAGGGATACAGTAAACCAGAAGTGAATCATCGGAATCTATAACTAGTGTCACAGGAATGGTTCAAAACATAGACAGTAAGAAGAGTCAGTTTTCTTGTACTTAAGTCGGCATTGTGCCTTTTGTATTTAATTCCGATGCAATCTCTGTGTTTCATCTCAATAAGAAGGTCAGTGGGATACAGTAAACCTGAAGTGGAGCATTGGAATCTATAACTAGTGTCACAGGACTGGTTCAAAACATAGACAGTAAGAAGAGTCAGTTTTCTTGTACTTAAGTCGGCATAGTGCCTTTTGTATTTAATTCCGATGCAATATCTGTGTTTCATCGTCAATAAGAAGGTCAGAGGGATACAGTAAACCTGAAGTGAAGCATCGGAATCTATAACTAGTGTAACAGGAATGGTTCAAACATAGACAGTTAGAAGAGTTAGTTTTCTTGTACTTAAGTCGGCATTGTGCCTTTTGTATTTAATTCCGATGCAATTTCTGGGTGTCATCCTCAACAAGAAGGTCAGAGGGGTACAGTAAACCTGAAGTGAAGCATCGGAATCTATAACTAGTGTCACAGGAATGGTTCAAACCACAGACAGTAAGAAGAGGCAGTTATCTTGTACTTAAGTCGGCATTGTGCCTTTTGTACTTAATTCCGAAGCAATTTCTGTTTTTCATCGTCAATAAGAAGGTCAGAGGGATACAGTAAACCTGAAGTAAAGCACCGGAATCTATAACGAGTGTCACATGAATGGTTCAAAATATAGACAGTAAGAAGAGTCAGTTTTCTTCTACTTATGTCGGCAATTTGCCTTTTGTATTTAATTCCGATGCAATTTCTGTGTTTCATCGTCAATAAGAAGGTCAGTGGGATACAGTAAACCTGAAGTGAAGCATCCGTGTCTATAACTAGTGTCACAGGAATGGTTCAAATCATAGACAGTAACAAGAGTCAGATTTCTTGTACTTAAGTCGGCATTGTGCCTTTTATATTTAATTCCGATGCAATTTCGGTGTTTCATCGTCAATAAGAAGGTCAGAGGGAAACAGTAAATCTGAAGTGAAGCATCGGAATCTATAACTAGTGTCACAGGAATGGTTCAAATCATAGACAATAAGAAGAATCAGTTATCTTGTACTTAAGTCGGCTTTGTGTCTTTTGTATTTAATTCCGAAGCAATTTCTGTGTTTCATTGTCAATAAGAAGTTCAGAGGAATACAGTAAACCTGAGGTAAAGCATCAGAATCTATAACGAGTGTCACATGAATGGTTCAAAACATAGACAGTAAGAAGAGTCAGTTTTCTTGTACTTAAGTCGGCATTGTGCCTATTGAATTTAATTCCGATGCAATTTCTGTGTTTCATCGTCAATAAGAAGGTCAGAGGGAAACAGTAAACCTGAAGTGAAGCATTAGAATCTATAACTAGTGTCACAGGAATGGTTTAAAGCATAGGCAGTAAGAAGAGTCAGTTTTCTTGTACTTGAGTCGGCATTGTGCATTTTGTATTTAATTCCGATGCAATTTCTGTGTTTCATCGTCAATAAGAACATCAGAGGGATACAGTAAACCTGAAGTGAAGCATTGGAATCCATAACTAGTGTCACAGGAATGGTTCAAACCACAGACAGTAAGAAGAGTCAGTTATCTTGTACTTAAGTCGGCATTGTGCCTTTTGTACTTAATTCCGAAGCAATTTCTGAGTTTCGTCGTCAATAAGAAGGTCAGAGGGATACAATAATCCTGAAGTAAAGCATTGGAATCTATAACGAGTATCACATGAATGGAATGGTTCAAAATATAGACAGTAAGAAGAGTCAGTTTTCTTGTACTTAAGTCGGCAGTGTACCTTTTGTATTAATTCCGATGCAATTTCTGTGTTTCATCGTCAATAAGAAGGTCAGAGGGATACAGTAAACCTCAAGTGAAGCATCGGAATCTATAACTAGTGTCACAGGTATGGTTCAAAACATAGACAGTAAGAAGAGTCAGATTTCTTGTACTTAAGTCGGCATTGTGCCTTTTGTATTTAATTCCGATGCAATTTCTGTGTTTCATCGTCATCAAGAAGGACAGAGGGATACAGTAAACCTGAAGTGATGCATCGCAATCTATAACTAGTGTCACAGGAATGGTTCAAAACATAGACAGTAAGAAGAGTCAGTTTTCTTGTACTTAAGTCGGCATTGTGCCTTTTGTATTTAATTCCGATGCAATATCTGTGTTTCATCGTCTATAAGAAGGTCAGAGGTATACAGTAAACCTGAAGTGAAGCATCGGAATCTATAACTAGTTTAACAGGAATGGTTCTAACATAGACAGTTAGAAGAGTTAGTTTTCTTGTACTTAAGTCGGCATTGTGCCTTTTGTATTTAATTCCGATGCAATTTCTGGGTGTCATCGTCAACAAGAAGGTCAGAGGGGTACAGTAAACCTGAAGTGAAGCATCGGAATCTATAACTAGTGTAACAGCAACGGTTCAAACCACAGACAGTAAGAGGAGTCAGTTATCTTGTACTTAAGTCGGCATTGTGCCTTTTGTACTTAATTCCGAAGCAATTTCTGTTTTTTATCGTCAATATGAAGGTCAGAGGGATACAGTAAACCTGAAGTAAAGAATCGGAATCTATAACGAGTGTCACATGAATGGTTCAAAATATAGACAGTAAGAAGAGTCAGTTTTCTTGTACTTACGTCGGCATTGTACCTTTTGTATTAATTCCGATGCAATTTCTGTGTTCCATCGTCAATAAGAAGGTCAGAGGGATACAGTAAACCAGAAGTGAAGCATCGGAATCTATAACTAGTGTCACAGGAAGGGTTCAAAACATAGACAGTAAGAAGAGTCAGTTTTCTTGTACTTAAGTCGGCATTGTCATTTTTGTATTTAATTCCGATGCAATTTCTGTGTTTCATCGTCAATAAGAAGGTCAGTGAGATACAGTAAACCTGAAGTGGAGCATTGGAATCTATAACTAGTGTCACAGGACTGGTTCAAAACATAGACAGTAAGAAGAGTCAGTTTTCTTGTACTTAAGTCGGCATAGTGCCTATTGTCTTTAATTCCGGTGCAATATCTGTGTTTCATCGTCAATAACAAGGTCAGAGGGATACAGTAAACCTGAAGTGAAGCATCTGAATCTATAACTAGTGTAACAGGAATGGTTCAAACATGGACAGTTAGAAGAGTTAGTTTTCTTGTACTTAAGTCGGCATTGTGCCTTTTGTATTTAATTCCGATGCAATTTCTGGGTGTCATCGTCAACAAGAAGGCCAGAGGGGTACAGTAAACCTGAAGGGAAGCATCAGAATCTATAAGTAGTGTCACAGGAATGGTTCAAACCACAGACAGTAAGAAGAGTCAGTTATCTTGTACTTAAGTTGGCATTGTGCCTTTTGTACTTAATTCCGAAGCAATTTCTGTTTTTCATCGTCAATAAGAAGGTCAGAGGGATACAGTAAACCTGAAGTAAGGCATCGGAATCTATAACGAGTGTCACATGAATGGTTCAAAATATAGACAGTAAGAAGAGTCAGTTTTCTTGTACTTATGTCGGCATTGTACCTTTTGTATTACTTCCGATGCAATTTCTGTGTTCCATCGTCGGTAAGAAGGTCAGAGGGATACAGTAAACCAGAAGTGAAGCGTCGGAATCTATAACTAGTGTCACAGGAATGGTTCAAAACATAGACATTAAAAAGAGTCAGTTTTCTTGTACTTAAGTCGGCATTGTGCCTTTTGTATTTAATTCCGATGCAATTTCAGTGTCTCATCGTCAATGAGAAGGTCAGTGGGATACAGTAAACCTGAAGTGGAGCATTGGAATCTATAACTAGTGTCACAGGAATGGTTCAAAACATAGACAGTAAGAAGAGTCAGTTTTCTTGTACTTAAGTCGGCATTGTGCCTTTTATATTTAATTCCGATGCAATTTCTGTGTTTCATCGTCAATAAGAAGGTCAGAGGGAAACAGTAAACCTGAAGTGAAGCATCGGAATCTAAAACTAGTGTCACAGGAATGGTTCAAATCATAGACAATAAGAAGAATCAGTTATCTTGTACTTAAGTCATCATTGTGTCTTTTATATTTAATTCCGAAGCAATTTGTGTGTTTCATCGTCAATAAGAAGGTCAGAGGAATACAGTAAACCTGAAGTAAAGCATCAGAATCTATAACGAGTGTCACATGAATGGTTCAAAACATAGACAGTAAGAAGAGTCAGTTTTCTTGTACTTAAGTCGGCATTGTGCCTATTGAATTTAATTCCGATGCAATTTCTGTGTTTCATCGTCAATAAGAACATCAGAGGGATACAGTAAACCTGAAGTGAAGCATTGGAATCTATAACTAGTGTCACTGGAATGGTTCAAACCACAGACAGTAAGAAGAGTCAGTTATCTTGTACTTAAGTCGGCATTGTGCATTTTGTACTTAATTCTGAAGCAATATCTGTGTTTCATCGTCAATAAGAAGGTCAGAGGGATACAGTAATCCTGAAGTGATGCATCGGAATCTATAACTAGTGTAACAGGAATGGTTCAAACATAGACAGTTAGAAGAGTTAGTTTTCTTGTACTTAAGTCGGCATTGTGCCTTTTGTATTTAATTCCGATGCAATTTCTGGGTGTCATCATCAACAAGAAGGTCAGAGGGGTACAGTAAACCTGAAGTGAAGCATCGGAATCTATAACTAGTGTAACAGGAATGGTTCAAACCACAGACAGTAAGAAGAGTCAGTTATCTTGTACTTAAGTCGGCATTGTGCCTTTTGTACTTAATTCCGAAGCAATTTCTGTTTTTCATCGTCAATAAGAAGGTCAGAGGGATACAGTAAACCTGAAGTAAAGCATCGGAATCTATAACGAGTGTCACATGAATGGTTCAAAATATAGACAGTAAGAAGAGTCAGTTTTCTTGAACTCATGTCGGCATTGTACCTTTTGTATTAATTCCGATGCAATTTCTGTGTTCCATCGTCAATAAGAAGGTCAGAGGGATACAGTAAACCAGAAGTGAAGCATCGGAATCTATAACTAGTGTCACAGGAATGGTTCAAATTATAGACAGTAAGAAGAGTCAGTTTTCTTGTACTTAAGTCGGCATTGTGCCTTTTGTATTTACTTCCCATGCAATTTCTGTGTTTCATCGTCAATAAGAAGGTCAGTGGGATACAGTAAACCTGAAGTGGAGCATTGGAATCTATAACTAGTGTCACAGGACTGGCTCAAAGCATAGACAGTAAGAAGAGTCAACTTTCTTGTACTTAAGTCGGCATAGTGCCTTTTGTATTTAATTCCGATGCAATATCTGTGTTTCATCGTCAATAGGAAGGTCGGAGGGATACAGTAAACCTGAAGTGAAGCATCGGAATCTATACCTAGTGTCACAGGAATATTTCAAAACATAGACAGTAAGAAGAGTCAGTTTTCTTGTACTTAAGTCGGCATTGTGTCTTTTGTATTTAATTCCGATCAATTTCTGTGTTTCATTGTCAATAAGAAGGACAGAGGGATACAGTTAACCTGAAGTGAGGCATCAGAATCTATAACTAGTGTCACAGGAGTGGTTCAAAACATTGACAGTAAGAAGAGTCAGTTTTCTTGTACTTAAGTCGGCATTGTGCCTTTTGTATTTAATTCCGATGCAATTTCTGTGTTTCATCGTCAATAAGAAGGTCAGAGGGATACAGTAAACCTGAAGTGAAGCATCGGTATCTATAACTAGTGTCACAGGAATGGTTCAAAACATAGACAGTAAGAAGAGTCAGATTTCTTGTACTTAAGTCGGCATTGTGCCTTTTATATTTAATTCCGATGCAATTTCTGTGTTTCATCGTCAATAAGAAGGTCAGAGGGAAACAGTAAACCTGAAGTGAAGCATCGGAATCTATACCTAGTGTAACAGGAATGGTTCAAATCATAGACAATAAGAAGAATCAGTTATCTTGTACTTAAGTCGGCATTGTGCCTTTTGTATTTAATTCCGAAGCAATTTCTGTGTTTCATCGTCAATAAGAAGGTCAGAGGAATACAGTAAACCTGAAGTAAAGCATCAGAATCTATAACGAGTGTCACATGAATGGTTCAAAACATAGACAGTAAGAAGAGTCAGTTTTCTTGTACTTAAGTCGGCATTGTGCCTATTGAATTTAATTCCGATGCAATTTCTGTGTTTCATCGTCAATAAGAAGGTCAGAGGGAAACAGTAAACCTGAAGTGAAGCATTAGAATCTATAACTAGTGTCACAGGAATGGTTCAAAGCATAGGCAGTAAGAAGAGTCAGTTTTCTTGTACTTGAGTCGGCATTGTGCCTTTTGTATTTATTTCCGATGCAATTTCTGGGTGTCATCGTCAACAAGAAGGTCAGAGGGATACAGTAAACCTGAAGTGAAGCATCGGAATCTATAACTAGTGTCACAGGAATGGTTCAAAACATAGACAGTAAGAAGAGTCAGTTTTCTTGTACTTAAGTCGACATTGTGTCTTTTCTATTTAATTCCGATGCAATTTCTATGTTTCATTGTCAATAAGAAGGACAGAGGGATACAGTTAACCTGAAGTGAGGCATCAGAATCTATAACTAGTGTCACAGGAGTGGTTCAAAACATTGACAGTAAGAAGAGTCAGTTTTCTTGTACTTAAGTCGGCATTGTGCCTTTTGTATTTAATTCCGATGCAATTTCTGTGTTTCATCGTCATCAAGAAGGACAGAGGGATACAGTAAACCTGAAGTGATACATCGGAATCCATAACTAGTGTCACAGGAATGGTTCAAAACATAGACAGTAAGAAGAGTCAGTTTTCTTGTACTTAAGTCGGCATTGTGCCTTTTGTAATTAATTCCGATGCAATATCTGTGTTTGATCGTCAATAAGAAGGTCAGAGGGATACAGTAAACCTGAAGTGAAGCATCGGAATCTATAACTAGTGTAACAGGAATGGTTCAAACATAGACAGTTAGAAGAGTTAGTTTTCTTATACTTAAGTCGGCATTGTGCCTTTTGTATTTAATTCCGATGCAATTTCTGGGTGTCATCGTCAACAAGAAGGTCAGAGGGGTACAGTAAACCTGAAGTGAAGCATCGGAATCTATAACTAGTGTAACAGGAATGGTTCAAACCACAGACAGTAAGATGAGTCAGTTATCTTGTACTTAAGTCGGCATTGTGCCTTTTGTACTTAATTCCGAAGCAATTTCTGTTTTTCATCGTCAATAAGAAGGTCAGAGGGATACAGTACACCTGAAGTAAAGCATCGGAATCTATAACGAGTGTCACATGAATGGTTCAAAATATAGACAGTAAGAAGAGTCAGTTTTCTTGTACTTAAGTCGGCTTGTGCCTTTTGTATTTAATTCCGATGCAATTTCTGTGTTCCATCATCAATAAGAAGGTCAGAGGGATACAGTAAACCAGAAGTGAAGCATCGGAATCTATAACTAGTGTCACAGGAATGGTTCAAAACATAGACAGTAAAAAGAGTCAGTTTTCTTGTACTTAAGTCGGCATTGTGCCTTTTGTATTTAATTCCGATGCAATTTCTGTGTTTCATCGTCAATAAGAAGGTCAGTGGGATACAGTAAACCTGAAGTGGAGCATTGGAATCTATAACTAGTGTCACAGGAATGGTTCAAAACATAGACACTAAGAAGAGTCAGTTTTCTTGTACTTAAGTCGGCATAGTGCCTTTTGTATTTAATTCCGATGCAATATCTGTGTTTCATCGTCAATAGGAAGGTCGGAGGGATACAGTAAACCTGAAGTGAAGCATCGGAAACTATACCTAGTCTCACAGGAATGGTTCAAAACATAGACAGTAAGAAGAGTCAGTTTTCTTGTACTTAAGTCGGCATTGTGTCTTTTGTATTTAATTCCGATGCAATTTCTGTGTTTCATCGTCAATAAGAAGGACAGAGGGATACAGTTAACCTGAAGTGAGGCATCAGAATCTATAACTAGTGTCACAGGAGTGGTTCAAAACATTGACAGTAAGAAGAGTCAGTTTTCTTGTACTTAAGTCGGCATTGTGCCTTTTGTATTTAATTCCGATGCAATTTCTGTGTTACATCGTCAATAAGAAGGTCAGAGGGATACAGTAAACCTGAAGTGAAGCATCGGTATCTATAACTAGTGTCACAGGAATGGTTCAAAACATAGTCAGTAAGAAGAGTCAGATTTCTTGTACTTAAGTCGGCATTGTGCCTTTTATATTTAATTCCGATGCAATTTCTGTGTTTCATCGTCAATAAGAAGTTCAGAGGGAAACAGTAATCCTGAAGTGAAGCATCGGAATCTAAAACTAGTGTCACAGGAATGGTTCAAATCATAGACAATAAGAAGAATCAGTTATCTTGTACTTAAGTCATCATTGTGTCTTTTATATTTAATTCCGAAGCAATTTGTGTGTTTCATCGTCAATAAGAAGGTCAGAGGAATACAGTAAACCTGAAGTAAAGCATCAGAATCTATAACGAGTGTCACATGAATGGTTCAAAACATAGACAGTAAGAAGAGTCAGTTTTCTTGTACTTAAGTCGGCATTGTGCCTATTGAATTTAATTCCGATGCAATTTCTGTGTTTCATCGTCAATAAGAACATCAGAGGGATACAGTAAACCTGAAGTGAAGCATTGGAATCTATAACTAGTGTCACTGGAATGGTTCAAACCACAGACAGTAAGAAGAGTCAGTTATCTTGTACTTAAGTCGGCATTGTGCATTTTGTACTTAATTCTGAAGCAATTTCTGTGTTTCATCGTCAATAAGAAGGTCAGAGGGATACAGTAATCCTGAAGTGAAGCATCGGAATCTATAACTAGTGTAACAGGAATGCTTCAAACATAGACAGTTAGAAGAGTTAGTTTTCTTGTACTTAAGTCGGCATTGTGCCTTTTGTATTTAATTCCGATGCAATTTCTGGGTGTCATCATCAACAAGAAGGTCAGAGGGGTACAGTAAACCTGAAGTGAAGCATCGGAATCTATAACTAGTGTAACAGGAATGGTTCAAACCACAGACAGTAAGAAGAGTCAGTTATCTTGTACTTAAGTCGGCATTGTGCCTTTTGTACTTAATTCCGAAGCAATTTCTGTTTTTCATCGTCAATAAGAAGGACAGAGGGATACAGTAAACCTGAAGTAAAGCATCGGAATCTATAACGAGTGTCACATGAATGGTTCAAAATATAGACAGTAAGAAGAGTCAGTTTTCTTGAACTCATGTCGGCATTGTACCTTTTGTATTAATTCCGATGCAATTTCTGTGTTCCATCGTCAATAAGAAGGTCAGAGGGATACAGTAAACCAGAAGTGAAGCATCGGAATCTATAACTAGTGTCACAGGAATGGTTCAAATTATAGACAGTAAGAAGAGTCAGTTTTCTTGTACTTAAGTCGGCATTGTGCCTTTTGTATTTACTTCCCATGCAATTTCTGTGTTTCATCGTCAATAAGAAGGTCAGTGGGATACAGTAAACCTGAAGTGGAGCATTGGAATCTATAACTAGTGTCACAGGACTGGCTCAAAGCATAGACAGTAAGAAGAGTCAACTTTCTTGTACTTAAGTCGGCATAGTGCCTTTTGTATTTAATTCCGATGCAATATCTGTGTTTCATCGTCAATAGGAAGGTCGGAGGGATACAGTAAACCTGAAGTGAAGCATCGGAATCTATACCTAGTATCACAGGAATATTTCAAAACATAGACAGTAAGAAGAGTCAGTTTTCTTGTACTTAAGTCGGCATTGTGTCTTTTGTATTTAATTCCGATGCAATTTCTGTGTTTCATTGTCAATAAGAAGGACAGAGGGATACAGTTAACCTGAAGTGAGGCATCAGAATCTATAACTAGTGTCACAGGAGTGGTTCAAAACATTGACAGTAAGAAGAGTCAGTTTTCTTGTACTTAAGTCGGCATTGTGCCTTTTGTATTTAATTCCGATGCAATTTCTGTGTTTCATCGTCAATAAGAAGGTCAGAGGGATACAGTAAACCTGAAGTGAAGCATCGGTATCTATAACTAGTGTCACAGGAATGGTTCAAAACATAGACAGTAAGAAGAGTCAGATTTCTTGTACTTAAGTCGGCATTGTGCCTTTTATATTTAATTCCGATGCAATTTCTGTGTTTCATCGTCAATAAGAAGGTCAGAGGGAAACAGTAAACCTGAAGTGAAGCATCGGAATCTATACCTAGTGTAACAGGAATGGTTCAAATCATAGACAATAAGAAGAATCAGTTATCTTGTACTTAAGTCGGCATTGTGCCTTTTGTATTTAATTCCGAAGCAATTTCTGTGTTTCATCGTCAATAAGAAGGTCAGAGGAATACAGTAAACCTGAAGTAAAGCATCAGAATCTATAACGAGTGTCACATGAATGGTTCAAAACATAGACAGTAAGAAGAGTCAGTTTTCTTGTACTTAAGTCGGCATTGTGCCTATTGAATTTAATTCCGATGCAATTTCTGTGTTTCATCGTCAATAAGAGGGTCAGAGGGAAACAGTAAACCTGAAGTGAAGCATTAGAATCTATAACTAGTGTCACAGGAATGGTTCAAAGCATAGGCAGTAAGAAGAGTCAGTTTTCTTGTACTTGAGTCGGCATTGTGCCTTTTGTATTTATTTCCGATGCAATTTCTGGGTGTCATCGTCAACAAGAAGGTCAGAGGGATACAGTAAACCTGAAGTGAAGCATCGGAATCTATAACTAGTGTCACAGGAATGGTTCAAAACATAGACAGTAAGAAGAGTCAGTTTTCTTGTACTTAAGTCGACATTGTGTCTTTTCTATTTAATTCCGATGCAATTTCTATGTTTCATTGTCAATAAGAAGGACAGAGGGATACAGTTAACCTGAAGTGAGGCATCAGAATCTATAACTAGTGTCACAGGAGTGGTTCAAAACATTGACAGTAAGAAGAGTCAGTTTTCTTGTACTTAAGTCGGCATTGTGCCTTTTGTATTTAATTCCGATGCAATTTCTGTGTTTCATCGTCATCAAGAAGGACAGAGGGATACAGTAAACCTGAAGTGATACATCGGAATCCATAACTAGTGTCACAGGAATGGTTCAAAACATAGACAGTAAGAAGAGTCAGTTTTCTTGTACTTAAGTCGGCATTGTGCCTTTTGTAATTAATTCCGATGCAATATCTGTGTTTGATCGTCAATAAGAAGGTCAGAGGGATACAGTAAACCTGAAGTGAAGCATCGGAATCTATAACTAGTGTAACAGGAATGGTTCAAACATAGACAGTTAGAAGAGTTAGTTTTCTTATACTTAAGTCGGCATTGTGCCTTTTGTATTTAATTCCGATGCAATTTCTGGGTGTCATCGTCAACAAGAAGGTCAGAGGGGTACAGTAAACCTGAAGTGAAGCATCGGAATCTATAACTAGTGTAACAGGAATGGTTCAAACCACAGACAGTAAGATGAGTCAGTTATCTTGTACTTAAGTCGGCATTGTGCCTTTTGTACTTAATTCCGAAGCAATTTCTGTTTTTCATCGTCAATAAGAAGGTCAGAGGGATACAGTAAACCTGAAGTAAAGCATCGGAATCTATAACGAGTGTCACATGAATGGTTCAAAATATAGACAGTAAGAAGAGTCAGTTTTCTTGTACTTATGTCGGCATTGTACCTTTTGTATTAATTCCGATGCAATTTCTGTGTTCCATCGTCAATAGGAAGGTCAGAGGGATACAGTAAACCAGAAGTGAAGCATCGGAATCTATAACTAGTGTCACAGGAATGGTTCAAAACATAGACAGTAAGAAGAGTCAGTTTTCTTGTACTTAAGTCGGCTTGTGCCTTTTGTATTTAATTCCGATGCAATTTCTGTGTTCCATCATCAATAAGAAGGTCAGAGGGATACAGTAAACCAGAAGTGAAGCATCGGAATCTATAACTAGTGTCACAGGAATGGTTCAAAACATAGACAGTAAAAAGAGTCAGTTTTCTTGTACTTAAGTCGGCATTGTGCCTTTTGTATTTAATTCCGATGCAATTTCTGTGTTTCATCGTCAATAAGAAGGTCAGTGGGATACAGTAAACCTGAAGTGGAGCATTGGAATCTATAACTAGTGTCACAGGAATGGTTCAAAACATAGACACTAAGAAGAGTCAGTTTTCTTGTACTTAAGTCGGCATAGTGCCTTTTGTATTTAATTCCGATGCAATATCTGTGTTTCATCGTCAATAGGAAGGTCGGAGGGATACAGTAAACCTGAAGTGAAGCATCGGAAACTATACCTAGTCTCACAGGAATGGTTCAAAACATAGACAGTAAGAAGAGTCAGTTTTCTTGTACTTAAGTCGGCATTGTGTCTTTTGTATTTAATTCCGATGCAATTTCTGTGTTTCATCGTCAATAAGAAGGACAGAGGGATACAGTTAACCTGAAGTGAGGCATCAGAATCTATAACTAGTGTCACAGGAGTGGTTCAAAACATTGACAGTAAGAAGAGTCAGTTTTCTTGTACTTAAGTCGGCATTGTGCCTTTTGTATTTAATTCCGATGCAATTTCTGTGTTACATCGTCAATAAGAAGGTCAGAGGGATACAGTAAACCTGAAGTGAAGCATCGGTATCTATAACTAGTGTCACAGGAATGGTTCAAAACATAGTCAGTAAGAAGAGTCAGATTTCTTGTACTTAAGTCGGCATTGTGCCTTTTATATTTAATTCCGATGCAATTTCTGTGTTTCATCGTCAATAAGAAGGTCAGAGGGAAACAGTAATCCTGAAGTGAAGCATCGGAATCTATAACTAGTGTCACAGGAATGGTTCAAATCATAGACAATAAGAAGAATCAGTTATCTTGTACTTAAGTCAGCATTGTGTCTTTTATATTTAATTCCGAAGCAATTTCTGTGTTTCATCGTCAATAAGAAGGTCAGAGGAATACAGTAAACCTGAAGTAAAGCATCAGAATCTATAACGAGTGTCACATGAATGGTTCAAAACATAGACAGTAAGAAGAGTCAGTTTTCTTGTACTTAAGTCGGCATTGTGCCTATTGAATTTAATTCCGATGCAATTTCTGTGTTTCATTGCCAATACGAAGGACAGAGGGATACAGTTAACCTGAAGTGAGGCATCAGAATCTATAACTAGTGTCACAGGAGTGGTTCAAAACATTGACAGTAAGAAGAGTCAGTTTTCTTGTACTTAAGTCGGCATTGTGCCTTTTGTACTTAATTCCGAAGCAATTTCTGTTTTTCATCGTCAATAAGAAGGTCAGAGGGATACAGTAAACCTGAAGTGATGCATCGGAATCCATAACTAGTGTCACAGGAATGGTTCAAAACATAGACAGTAAGAAGAGTCAGTTTTCATGTACTTAAGTCGGCATTGTGCCTATTGAATTTAATTCCGATGCAATTTCTGTGTTTCATCGTCAATATGAAGTTCAGAGGGAAACAGTAAACCTGAAGTGAAGCATCGGAATCTATAACTAGTGTAACAGGAATGGTTCAAACATAGACAGTTAGAAGAGTTAGTTTTCTTGTACTTGAGTCGGCATTGTGCCTTTTGTATTTAATTCCGATGCAATTTCTGGGTGTCATCGTCAACAAGAAGGTCATAGGGATACAGTAAACCTGAAGTGAAGCATCGGAATCAATAACTAGTGTAACAGGAATGGTTCAAACCACAGACAGTAAGAAGAGTCAGTTATCTTGTACTTAAGTCGGCATTGTGCCTTTTGTACTTAATTCCGAAGCAATTTCTGTTTTTCATCGTCAATAAGAAGGTCAGAAGGATACAGTAAACCTGAAGTAAAGCATCGGAATCTATAACGAGTGTCACATGAATGGTTCAAAATATAGACAGTAAGAAGAGTCAGTTTTCTTGAACTTATGTCGGCATTGTGCCTTTTGTATTAATTCCGATGCAATTTCTGTGTTCCATCGTCAATAAGAAGGTCAGAGGGATACAGT
Source organism: Schistocerca piceifrons (assembly GCF_021461385.2). NCBI lineage: Eukaryota > Metazoa > Arthropoda > Insecta > Orthoptera > Acrididae > Schistocerca > Schistocerca piceifrons. The sequence continues at coordinate 1,133,121,673 of NC_060139.1, forward strand.
AAACCAGAAGTGAAGCATCGGAATCTATAACTAGTGTCACAGGAATGGTTCAAATTATAGACAGTAAGAAGAGTCAGTTTTCTTGTACTTAAGTCGGCATTGTGCCTTTTGTATTTACTTCCCATGCAATTTCTGTGTTTCATCGTCAATAAGAAGGTCAGTGGGATACAGTAAACCTGAAGTGGAGCATTGGAATCTATAACTAGTGTCACAGGACTGGTTCAAAACATAGACAGTAAGAAGAGTCAATTTTCTTGTACTTAAGTCGGCATAGTGCCTTTTGTATTTAATTCCGATGCAATATCTGTGTTTCATCGTCAATAGGAAGGTCGGAGGGATACAGTAAACCTGAAGTGAAGCATCGGAATCTATACCTAGTGTCACAGGAATGGTTCAAAACATAGACAGTAAGAAGTGTCAGTTTTCTTGTACTTAAGTCGGCATTGTGTCTTTTGTATTTAATTCCGATGCAATTTCTGTGTTTCATTGTCAATAAGAAGGACAGAGGGATACACTTAACCTGAAGTGAGGCATCAGAATCTATAACTAGTGTCACAGGAGTGGTTCAAAACATTGACAGTAAGAAGAGTCAGTTTTCTTGTACTTAAGTCGGCATTGTGCCTTTTGTATTTAATTCCGATGCAATTTCTGTGTTTCATCGTCAATAAGAAGGTCAGAGGGATACAGTAAACCTGAAGTGAAGCATCGGAATCTATAACTAGTGTGACAGGAATGGTTCAAAACATAGACAGTAAGAAGAGTCAGTTTTCTTGTACTTAAGTCGGCATTGTGATTTTTGTATTTAATTCCGATGCAATTTCTGTGTTTCATCGTCAATAAGAAGGTCAGAGGGAAACAGTAAACCTGAAGTGAAGCATCGGAATCTATACCCAGTGTCACAGGAATGGTTCAAATCATAGACAATAAGAAGAATCAGTTATCTTGTACTTAAGTCAGCATTGTGTCTTTTATATTTAATTCCGAAGCAATTTCTGTGTTTCATCGTCAATAAGAAGGTCAGAGGAATACAGTAAACCTGAAGTAAAGCATCAGAATCTATAACGAGTGTCACATGAATGGTTCAAAACATAGACAGTAAGAAGAGTCAGTTTTCTTGTACTTAAGTTGGCATTGTGCCTATTGAATTTAATTCCGATGCAATTTCTGTGTTTCATTGCCAATAAGAAGGACAGAGGGATACAGTTAACCTGAAGTAAGGCATCAGAATCTATAACTAGTGTCACAGGAGTGGTTCAAAACATTGACAGTAAGAAGAGTCAGTTTTCTTGTACTTAAGTCGGCATTGTGCCTTTTGTACTTAATTCCGAAGCAATTTCTGTTTTTCATCGTCAATAAGAAGGTCAGAGGGATACAGTAAACCTGAAGTAAAGCATCGGAATCTATAACGAGTGTCACATGAATGGTTCAAAATATAGACAGTAAGAAGAGTCAGTTTTCTTGTACTTATGTCGGCATTGTACCTTTTGTATTAATTCCGATCCAATTTCTGTGTTCCATCGTCAATAAGAAGGTCAGAAGGATACAGTAAACCAGAAGTGAAGCATCGGAATCTATAACTAGTGTCACAGGAATGGTTCAAAACATAGACAATAAGAAGAGTCAGTTTTCTTGTACTTAAGTCGGCATTGTGCCTTTTGTATTTACTTCCGATGCAATTTCTGTGTTTCATCGTCAATAAGAAGGTCAGTGGGATACAGTAAACCTGAAGTGGAGCATTGGAATCTATAACTATTGTCACAGGACTGGTTCAAAACACAGACAGTAAGAAGAGTCAGTTTTCTTGTACTTAAGTCGGCATAGTGCCTTTTGTATTTATTTCCGATGCAATATCTGTGTTTTATCGTCCATAGGAAGGTCGGAGGGATACAGTAAACCTGACGTGAAGCATAGGAATCTATACCTAGTGTCACAGGATTGGTTCAAAACATAGACAGTAAGAAGAGTCAGTTTTCATGTACTTAAGTCGGCATTGTGTCTTTTGTATTTAATTCCGATGCAATTTCTATGTTTCATTGTCAATAAGAAGGACAGAGGGATACAGTTAACCTGAAGTGAGGCATCAGAATCTATAACTAGTGTCACAGGAGTGGATCAAAACATTGACAGTAAGAAGAGTCAGTTTTCTTGTACTTAAGTCGGCATTGTGCCTTTTGTATTTAATTCCGATGCAATTTCTGTGTTTCATCGTCAATAAGAAGGCCAAAGTGATACAGTAAACCTGAAGTGAAGCATCGGTATCTATAACTAGTGTCACAGGAATGGTTCAAAGCATGGACAGTAAGAAGAGTCAGACTTCTTGTACTTAAGTCGGCATTGTGCCGTTTATATTTAATTCCGATGCAATTTCTGTGTTTCATCGTCAATAAGAAGGTCAGAGGGAAACAGTAAACCTGAAGTGAAGCATCGGAATCTATAACTAGTGTCACAGGAATGGTTCAAATCATAGACAATAAGAAGAATCAGTTATCTTGTACTTAAGTCGGCATTGCGTCTTTTGTATTTAATTCCGAAGCAATTTCTGTGTTTCATCGTCAATAAGAAGGTCAGAGGAATACAGTAAACCTGAAGAAAGCATCAGAACCTATAACGAGTGTCACATGAATGGTTCAAAACATAGACAGTAAGAAGAGTCAGTTTTCTTGTACTTAAGTCGGCATTTTGCCTATTGAATTTAATTCCGATGCAATTTCTGTGTTTCATCGTCAATAAGAAGGTCAGAGGAATACAGTAAACCTGAAGTAAAGCATCAGAATCTATAACGAGTGTCACATGATTGGTTCAAAACATAGACAGTAAGAAGAGTCAGTTTTCTTGTACTTAAGTCGGCATTGTGCCTATTGAATTTAATTCCGATGCAATTTCTGTGTTTCATCGTCAATAAGAACATCAGAGGGATACAGTAAACCTGAAGTGAAGCATTGGAATCTATAACTAGTGTCACTGGAATGGTTCAAACCACAGACAGTAAGAAGAGTCAGTTATCTTGTACTTAAGTCGGCATTGTGCATTTTGTACTTAACTCTGAAGCAATTACTGTGTTTCATCGTCAATAAGAAGGTCAGAGGGATACAGTAATCCTGAAGTAAAACATTGGAATCTATAACGTGTATCACATGAATGGTTCAAAATATAGACAGTAAGAAGAGTCAGTTTTCTTGTACTTAAGTCGGCATTGTACCTTTTGTATTAATTCCGATGCAATTTCAGTGTTTCATCGTCAATAAGAAGGTCAGAGGGATACAGAAAACCTCAAGTGAAGCATCGGAATCTATAACTAGTGTCTCAGGAATGGTTCAAAACATAGACAGTAAGAAGAGTCAATTTTCTTGTACTTAAGTCGGCATTTTGCCTTTTGTATTTAATTCCGAAGCAATTTCTGTGTTTCATCGTCATCAAGAAGGACAGAGGGATACAGTAAACCTGAAGTGATGCATCGGAATCCATAACTAGTGTCACAGGAATGGTTCAAAACATAGACAGTAAGAAGAGTCAGTTTTCTTGTACTTAAGTCGGCATTGTGCCTTTTGTAATTAATTCCGATGCAATATCTGTGTTTCATCGTCAATAAGAAGGTCAGAGGGATACAGTAAACCTGAAGTGAAGCATCGGAATCTATAACTAGCGTAACAGGAATGGTTCAAACATAGACAGTTAGAAGAGTTAGTTTTCTTATACGTAAGTCGGCATTGTGCCTTTTGTATTTAATTCCGATGCAATTTCTGGGTGTCATCGTCAACAAGAAGGTCAGAGGGGTACAGTAAACCTGAAGTGAAGCATCGGAATCTATAACTAGTGTAACAGGAATGGTTCAAACCACAGACAGTAAGAAGAGTCAGTTATCTTGTACTTAAGTCGGCATTGTGCCTTTTGTACTTAATTCCGAAGCAATTTCTGTTTTTCATCGTCAATAAGAAGGTCAGAGGGATACAGTAAACTTGAAGTAAAGCATCGGAATCTATAACGAGTGTCACATGATTGGTTCAAAATATAGACAGTAAGAAGAGTCAGTTTTCTTGAACTTATGTCGGCATTGTACCTTTTGTATTTATTCCGATGCAATTTCTGTGTTCCATCGTCAATAAGAAGGTCAGAGGGATACAGTAAACCAGAAGTGAAGCATCGGAATCTATAACTAGTGTCACAGGAATGGTTCAAAACATAGACAGTAAGAAGAGTCAGTTTTCTTGTACTTAAGTCGGCATTGTGCCTTTTGTATTTACTTCCCATACAATTTCTGTGTTTCATCGTCAACAAGAAGGTCAGAGGGATACAGAAAACCTCAAGTGAAGCATCGGAATCTATAACTAGTGTCACAGGAATGGTTCAAAACATAGACAGTAAGAAGAGTCAGTTTTCTTGTACTTAAGTCGGCATTTTGCCTTTTGTATTTAATTCCGAAGCAATTTCTGTGTTTCATCGTCATCAAGAAGGACAGAGGGATGCAGTAAACCTGAAGTGAAGCATCGGTAGCTATAACTAGTGTCACAGGAATGGTTCAAATCATAGACAGTAAGAAGAGTCAGATTTCTTGTACTTAAGTCGGCATTGTGCCTTTTATATTTAATTCCGATGCAATTTCTGTGTTTCATCGTCAATAAGAAGGTCAGAGGGAAACAGTAAACCTGAAGTGAAGCATCGGAATCTATACCTAGTGTCACAGGAATGGTTCAAATCATAGACAATAAGAAGAATCAGTTATCTTGTACTTAAGTCGGCATTGTGTCTTTTGTATTTAATTCCGAAGCAATTTCTGTGTTTCATCGTCAATAAGAAGGTCAGAGGAATACAGTAAACCTGAAGTAAAGCATCAGAATCTATAACGATTGTCACATGAATGGTTCAAAACATAGACAGTAAGAAGAGTCAGTTTTCTTGTACTTAAGTCGGCATTGTGCCTATTGAATTTAATTCCGATGCAATTTCTGTGTTTCATCGTCAATAAGAAGGTCAGAGGGAAACAGTAAACCTGAAGTGAAGCATCGGAATCTATAACTAGTGTCACAGGAATGGTTCAAACCACAGACAGTAAGAAGAGTCAGTTATCTTGTACTTAAGTCGGCATTGTGCCTTTTGTACTTAATTCCGAAGCAATTTCTGTTTTTCATCGTCAATAAGAAGGTCAGAGGGAAACAGTAAACCTGAAGTAAAGCGTCGGAATCTATAACGAGTGTCACATGAATGGTTCAAAATATAGACAGTAAGAAGAGTCAGTTTTCTTGTACTTATGTCGGGATTGTACCTTTTGTATTAATTCCGATGCAATTTCTGTGTTCCATCGTCAATAGGAAGGTCAGAGGGATACAGTAAACCAGAAGTGAAGCATCGGAATCTATAACTAGTGTCACAGGAATGGTTCAAAACATAGACAGTAAGAAGAGTCAGTTTTCTTGTACTTAAGTCGGCTTGTGCCTTTTGTATTTAATTCCGATGCAATTTCTGTGTTCCATCGTCAATAAGAAGGTCAGAGGGATACAGTAAACCAGAAGTGAAGCATCGGAATCTATAACTAGTGTCACAGGAATGGTACAAAACATAGACAGTAAAAAGAGTCAGTTTTCTTGTACTTAAGTCGGCATTGTGCCTTTTGTATTTAATTCCGATGCAATTTCTGTGTTTCATCGTCAATAAGAAGGTCAGTGGGATACAGTAAACCTGAAGTGGAGCATTGGAATCTATAACTAGTGTCACAGGAATGGTTCAAAACATAGACACTAAGAAGAGTCAGTTTTGTTGTACTTAAGTCGGCATAGTGCCTTTTGTATTTAATTCCGATGCAATATCTGTGTTTCATCGTCAATAGGAAGGTCGGAGGGATACAGTAAACCTGAAGTGATGCATCGGAAACTATACCTAGTGTCACAGGAATGGTTCAAAACATAGACAGTAAGAAGAGTCAGTTTTCTTGTACTTAAGTCGGCATTGTGTCTTTTGTATTTAATTCCGATGCAATTTCTGTGTTTCATTGTGAATAAGAGGGACAGAGGGACACAGTTAACCTGAAGTGAGGCATCAGAATCTATAACTAGTGTCACAGGAGTGGTTCAAAACATTGACAGTAAGAAGAGTCAGTTTTCTTGTACTTAAGTCGGTATTGTGCCTTTTGTATTTAATTCCGATGCAATTTCTGTGTTACATCGTCAATAAGAAGGTCAGAGGGATACAGTAAACCTGAAGTGAAGCATCGGTATCTATAACTAGTGTCACAGGAATGGTTCAAAACATAGTCAGTAAGAAGAGTCAGATTTCTTGTACTTAAGTCGGCATTGTGCCTCTTATATTTAATTCCGATGCAATTTCTGTGTTTCATCGTCAATAAGAAGGTCAGAGGGAAACAGTAAACCTGAAGTGAAGCATCGGAATCTATAACTAGTGTCACAGGAATGGTTCAAATCATAGACAATAAGAAGAATCAGTTATCTTGTACTTAAGTCAGCATTGTGTCTTTTATATTTAATTCCGAAGCAATTTCTGTTTTTCATCGTCAATAATAAGGTCAGAGGAATACAGTAAACCTGAAGTAAAGCATCAGAATCTCTAACGAGTGTCACATGAATGGTTCAAAACATAGACAGTAAGAAGAGTCAGTTTTCTTGTACTTAAGTCGGCATTGTGCCTATTGAATTTAATTCCGATGCAATTTCTGTGTTTCATTGCCAATAAGAAGGACAGAGGGATACAGTTAACCTGAAGTGAGTCATCAGAATCTATAACTAGTGTCACAGGAGTGGTTCAAAACATTGACAGTAAGAAGAGTCAGTTTTCTTGTACTTAAGTCGGCATTGTGCCTTTTGTACTTAATTCCGAAGCAATTTCTGTTTTTCATCGTCAATAAGAAAGTCAGAGGGATACAGTAAACCTGAAGTAAAGCATCGGAATCTATAACGAGCGTCACATGAATGGTTCAAATTATAGACAGTAAGAAGAGTCAGTTTTCTTGTACTTATGTCGGCATTGTACCTTTTGTATTAATTCCGATGCAATTTCTGTGTTCCATCGTCAATAAGAAGGTCAGAGGGATACAGTAAACCAGAAGTGAAGCATCGGAATCTATAACTAGTGTCACAGGAATGGTTCAAAACATAGACAGTAAGAAGAGTCAGTTTTCTTGTACTTAAGTCGGCATTGTGCCTTTTGTATTTAATTCCGATGCAATTTCTGTGTTTCATCGTCAATAAGAAGGTCAGTGGGATACAGTAAACATGAAGTGGGGTATTGGAATCTATAACTAGTGTCACAGGACTGGTTCAAAACATAGACAGTAAGAAGAGTCAGTTTTCTTGTACTTAAGTCGGCATAGTGCCTTTTGTATTTAATTCCGATGCAATATCTGTGTTTCATCGTCAATAGGAAGGTCGGAGGGTTACAGTAAACCTGAAGTGAAGCATCGGAATCTATACGTAGTGTCACAGGAATGGTTCAAAACATAGACAGTAAGAAGAGTCAGTTTTCTTGTACTTAAGTCGGCATTGTGTCTTTTGTATTTAATTCCGATGCAATTTCTGTGTTTCAATGTCAATAAGAAGGACAGAGGGATACAGTTAACCTGAAGTGAGGCACCAGAATCTATAACTAGTGTCACAGGAGTGGTTCAAAACATTGACAGTAAGAAGAGTAAGTTTTCTTGTACTTAAGTCGGCATTGTGCCTTTTGTATTTAATTCCTATCCAATATCTGTGTTTCATCGTCAATAAGAAGGTCAGACTGATACAGTAAACCTGAAGTGAAGCATCGGTATCTATAACTAGTGTCACAGGAATGGTTCAAAACATAGACATTAAGAAGAGTCAGATTTCTTGTACATAAGTCGGCATTGTGCCTTTTATATTTAATTCCGATGCAATTTCTGTGTTTCATCGTCATAAGAAGGTCAGAGGGAAACAGTAAACCTGAAGTGAAGCATCGGAATCTATAACTAGTGTCACAGGAATGGTTCAAATCATAGACAATAAGAAGAATCAGTTATCTTGTACTTAAGTCGGCATTGTGTCTTTTGTATTTAATTCCGAAGCAATTTCTGTGTTTCATCGTCAATAAGAAGGTCAGAGGAATACAGTAAACCTGAAGTAATGCATCAGAATCTATAACGAGTGTCACATGAATGGTTCAAAACATAGACAGTAAGAAGAGTCAGTTTTCTTGTACTTAAGTCGGCATTGTGCCTATTGAATTTAATTCCGATGCAATTTCTGTGTTTCATCGTCAATAAGAAGGTCAGAGGGAAACAGTAAACCTGAAGTGAAGCATTAGAATCTATATGTAGTGTCACGGGAATGGTTCAAACCATAGGCAGTAAGAAGAGTCAGTTTTCTTGTACTTAAGTCGGCATTGTGCCTTTTGTATTCAATTCCGATGCAAGTTCTGTGTTTCATCGTCAATAAGAACATCAGAGGGATACAGTAAACCTGAGTGAAGCATTGGATCTATAACTAGTGTCACAGGAATGGTTCAAAACATTGACAGTAAGAGAGTCAGTTTTCTTGTACTTAATTCGGCATTGTGCCTATTGATTTAATTCCGATGCAATTTCTGTGTTCATCGTCAATAAGAAGGTCAGAGGGAAACAGTAAACCTGAAGTGAAGCATTAGAATCTATAACTGGTGTCACAGGAATGGTTCAAAGCATAGGGCAGTAAGAAGAGTCAGTTTTCTTGTACTTAAGTCGGCATTGTGCCTATTGAATTTAATTCGATGCAATTTCTGTGTTCATCGTCATAAGAACATCAGAGGGATACAGTAAACCTGAAGTGAAGCATTGGATCTATAACTAGTGTCACAGGAATGGTTCCAAAACATTGACAGTAAGAAGAGTCAGTTATCTTGTACTTAAAACGGCATTGTGTCTTTTGTATTTAATTCCGTAGCAATTTCTGTGTTTCATCGTCAATAAGAAGGTCAGAGGAATACAGTAAACCTGAAGAAAGCATCAGAATCTATAACGAGTGTCACATGAATGGTTCAAAACATAGACCGTAAGAAGAGTCAGTTTTCTTGTACTTAAGTCGGCATTGTGCCTATTGAATTAATTCCGATGCAATTTCTGTGTTTCATCGTCAATAAGAAGGTCAGAGGAAACAGTAAACCTGAAGTGATAGCATTAGAATCTATACTAGTGTCACAGGAATGGTTCAAAGCATAGGCAGTAAGAAGAGTCAGTTTTCTTGTACTTGAGTCGGCATTGTGCCTTTTGTATTTAATTCCGATAAAATTTCTGGGTGTCATCGTCAACAAGAAGGTCAGAGGGATACAGTAAACCTGAGTGAAGCATCGGAATCTATAACTAGTGTCACAGGAATGGTTCAAACCACAGACAGTAAGAAGAGTCAGTTATCTTGTACTTAATTCGGCATTGTGCCTTTTGTACTTAATTCCCGAAGCAATTTCTGTTTTTCATCGTCAATAAGAAGGTCAGAGGGATACAGTAAACCAGAAGTAAAGCATCGGAATCTATAACGAGTGTCACATGAATGGTTTAAAATATAGACAGTAAGAAGAGTCAGTTTTCTTGTACTTATGTCGGCATTGTACCTTTTGTATTAATTCCGATGCAATTTCTGTGTTCCATCGTCAATAAGAAGGTCAGAGGGATACAGTAAACCAGAAGTGAAGCATCGGAATCTATAACTAGTGTCACAGGAATGGTTCAAAACATAGACAGTAAGAAGGGTCAGTTTTTTTTGTACTTAAGTCGGCATTGTGCCTTTTGTATTTATTCCCGATGCAATTTCTGTGTTTCATCGTCAATAAGAAGGTCAGTGGGATACAGTAAACATGAAGTGGAGTATTGGAATCTATAACTAGTGTCACAGGACTGGTTCAAAACATAGACAGTAAGAAGAGTCGGTTTTCTTGTACTTAAGTCGGCATAGTGCCTTTTGTATTTAATTCCGATGCAATATCTGTGTTTCATCGTCAATAGGAAGGTCGGAGGGATACAGTAAACCTGAAGTGAAGCATCGGAATGTATACCTAGTGTCACAGGAATGGTTCAAAACATAGACAGTAAGAAGAGTCAGTTTTCTTGTACTTAAGTCGGCATTGTGTCTTTTGTATATAATTCCGATGCAATTTCTGTGTTCAATGACAATAAGAAGGACAGAGGGATACAGTTAACCTGAAGTGAGGCATCAGAATCTATAACTAGTGTCACAGGAAGTGGTTCAAAACATTGACAGTAAGAAGAGTCAGTTTTCTTGTACTTAAGTCGGCATTGTGCCTTTTGTATTTAATTCCGATCCAATATCTGTGTTTCATCGTCAATAAGAAGGTCAGACTGATACAGTAAACCTGAAGTGAAGCATCGTATCTATAACTAGTGTCACAGGAATGGTTCAAAAACATTGACAGTAAGAAGAGTCAGTTTTCTTGTACTTAAGTCGGCATTGTGCCTATTGAATTTAATTCCGATGCAATTTTCTGTGTTTCATCGTCATTAAGAAGGTCAGAGGGAAACAGTAAACCTGAAGTGAAGCATCGGAATCTATAACTAGTGTCACAGGAATGGTTCAAAATCATAGACAATAAGAAGAATCAGTTATCCTGTACTTAAGTCGGCATTGTGTTTTTTGTATTAATTCCGAAGCCATTCTGTGTTTCATCGTCAATAAGAAGGTCAGTGGGATACAGTAAACCTGAAGTGGAGCATTGGAATCTATAACTAGTGTCACAGGACTGGTTCAAAACATAGACAGTAAGAAGAGTCAGTTTTCTTGTACTTAAGTCGGCATTGTGCCTATTGAATTTAATTTCGATGCAATTTCTGTGTTTCATCGTCAATAAGAAGGTCCAGAGGGAAACAGTCAACCTGAAGTGAAGCATCGAATCTATAACTAGTGTCACAGGAATGGTTCAAACCACAGACAGTAAGAAGAGTCAGTTATCTTGTACTTAAGTCGGCATTGTGCCTTTTGTACTTTAATTCCGAGCAATTTCTGTTTTTCATCGTCAATAAGAAGGTCAGAGGAAACAGTAAACCTGAAGTAAAGCGTCGGAATCTATAACGAGTGTCACATGAATGTTCAAAATATAGACAGTAAGAGAGTCAGTTTTCTTGTACTTATGTCGGGATTGTACTTTTTGTATTAATTCCGATGCAATTTCTGTGTTCCATCGTCAATAGGAAGGTCAGAGGGATACAGTAAACCAGAAGTGAAGCATCGGAATCTATAACTAGTGTCACAGGAATGGTTCAAAACATAGACAGTAAGAAGAGTCAGTTTTCTTGTACTTAAGTCGGCTTGTGCCTTTTGTATTTAATTCCGATGCAATTTCTGTGTTCCATCGTCAATAAGAAGGTCAGAGGGATTACAGTAAACAGAAGTGAAGCATCGGAATCTATAACTAGTGTCACAGGAATGGTTCAAAACATAGACAGTAAAAAGAGTCAGTTTTCTTGTACTTAAGTCGGCATTGTGCCTTTTGTATTTAATTCGATGCAATTTCTGTGTTTCATCGTCAATAAGAAGGTCAGTGTGATACAGTAAACCTGAAGTGAGCATTGGAATCTATAACTAGTGTCACAGGAATGGTCAAAACATAGACACTAAGAAGAGTCAGTTTTGTTGTACTTAAGTCAGCATAGTGCCTTTTGTATTTAATTCCGATGCAATATCTGTGTTTCATCGTCAATAGGAAGTCGGAGGGATACAGTAAACCTGAAGTGATGCATCGGAAACTATACCTAGTGTCACAGGAATGTTCAAAACATAGACAGTAAGAGAGTCAGTTTTCTTGTACTTAAGTCGGCATTGTGTCTTTTGTATTAATTCCGATGCAATTTCTGTGTTTCATTGTCAATAAGAAGGACAGAGGGACACAGTTAACCTGAAGTGAGGCATCAGAATCTATAACTAGTGTCACAGGAGTGGTTTCAAAACATTGACAGTAAGAAGAGTCAGTTTTCTTGTACTTAAGTCGGCATTGTGCCTTTTGTATTTAATTCCGATGCAATTTCTGTGTTACATCGTCAATAAGAAGGTCAGAGGGATACAGTAAACCTGAGTGAAGCATCGTATCTATAACTAGTGTCACAGGAATGGTTCAAAACATAGTCAGTAAGAAGAGTCAGATTTCTTGTACTTAAGTCGGCATTGTGCCTCTTATATTTAATTCCGATGCAATTTCTGTGTTTCATTGTCAATAAGAAGGTCAGAGGGAAACAGTAACCTGAAGGTGAAGCATCGGAATCTAGAACTAGTGTCACAGGAATGGTTCAAATCATAGACAATAAGAATCAGTTATCTTGTACTTAAGTCAGCATTGTGTCTTTTATATTTAATTCCGAAGCAATTTCTGTGTTTCATCGTCAATAAGAAGGTCAGAGGGATACAGTAAACCTGAAGTAAAGCATCAGATCTCTAACGAGTGTCACATGAATGGTTCAAAACATAGACAGTAAGAAGAGTCAGTTTTCTTGTACTTAAGTCGGCATTGTGCCTATTGATTTAATTCCGATGCAATTTCTGTGTTTCATTGCCAATAAGAAGGACAGAGGGATACAGTTAACCTGAAGTGAGGCATCAGAATCTATACCTAGTGTCACATGAGTGGTTCAAAACATTGACAGTAAGAAGAGTCAGTTTTCTTGTACTTAAGTCGGCATTGTGCTTTTGTACTTAATTCCGAAGCAATTCTGTTTTTCATCGTCAATAAGAAAGTCAGAGGGATACAGTAAACCTGAAGTAAAGCATCGGAATCTGTAACGAGTGTCACATGAATGGTTCAAAATATAGACAGTAAGAAGAGTCAGTTTTCTTGTACTTATGTCGGCATTGTACCTTTTGTATTAATTCCGATGCAATTTCTGTGTTCCATCGTCAATAAGAAGGTCAGAGGGATACAGTAAACCAGAAGTGAAAGCATCGGAATCTATAACTAGTGTCACAGGAATGGTTCAAAACATAGACAGTAAGAAGAGTCAGTTTTCTTGTACTTAAGTCGGCATTGTGCCTTTTGTATTTAATTCCGATGCAATTTCTGTGTTTCATCGTCAATAAGAAGGTCAGTGGGATACAGTAAACATGAAGTGGAGTATTGGAATCTATAACTAGTGTCACAGGACTGGTTCAAAACATAGACAGTAAGAAGAGTCAGTTTTCTTGTACTTAAGTCGGCATAGTGCCTTTTGTATTTAATTCCGATGCAATATCTGTGTTTCATCGTCAATAGGAAGGTCGGAGGGATACAGTAAACCTGAAGTGAAGCATCGGAATCTATACCTAGTGTCACAGGAATGGTTCAAAACATAGACAGTAAGAAGAGTCAGTTTTCTTGTACTTAAGTCGGCATTGTGTCTTTTGTATTTAATTCCGATGCAATTTCTGTGTTTCAATGTCAAAAAGAAGGACAGAGGGATACAGTTAACCTGAAGTGAGGCATCAGAATCTATAACTAGTGTCACAGGAGTGGTTCAAAACATTGACAGTAAGAAGAGTCAGTTTTCTTGTACTTAAGTCGGCATTGTGCCTTTTGTATTTTATTCCTATCCAATATCTGTGTTTCATCGTCAATAAGAAGGTCAGACTGATACAGTAAACCTGAAGTGAAGCATCGGTATCTATAACTAGTGTCACAGGAATGGTTCAAAACATAGACAGTAAGAAGAGTTAGATTTCTTGTACATAAGTCGGCATTGTGCCTTTTATATTTAATTCCGATGCAATTTCTGTGTTTCATCGTCATAAGAAGGTCAGAGGGAAACAGTAAACCTGAAGTGAAGCATCGGAATCTATAACTAGTGTCACAGGAATGGTTCAAATCATAGACAATAAGAAGAATCAGTTATCTTGTACTTAAGTCGGCATTGTGTCTTTTGTATTTAATTCCGAAGCAATTTCTGTGTTTCATCGTCAATAAGAAGGTCAGAGGAATACAGTAAACCTGAAGTAATGCATCAGAATCTATAACGAGTGTCACATGAATGGTTCAAAACATAGACAGTAAGAAGAGTCAGTTTTCTTGTACTTAAGTCGGCATTGTGCCTATTGAATTTAATTCCGATGCAATTTCTGTGTTTCATCGTCAATAAGAAGGTCAGAGGGAAACAGTAAACCTGAAGTGAAGCATTAGAATCTATAACTAGTGTCACGGGAATGGTTCAAAGCATAGGCAGTAAGAAGAGTCAGTTTTCTTGTACTTGAGTCGGCATTGTGCCTTTTGTATTCAATTCCGATGCAATTTCTGTGTTTCATCGTCAATAAGAACATCAGAGGGATACAGTAAACCTGAAGTGAAGCATTGGATCTATAACTAGTGTCACAGGAATGGTTCAAAACATTGACAGTAAGAAGAGTCAGTTTTCTTGTACTTAATTCGGCATTGTGCCTATTGAATTTAATTCCGATGCAATTTCTGTGTTTCATCGTCAATAAGAAGGTCAGAGGGAAACAGTAAACCTGAAGTGAAGCATTAGAATCTATAACTGGTGTCACACGAATGGTTCAAAGCATAGGCAGTAAGAAGAGTCAGTTTTCTTGTACTTAAGTCGGCATTGTGCCTATTGAATTTAATTCCGATGCAATTTCTGTGTTTCATCGTCAATAAGAACATCAGAGGGATACAGTAAACCTGAAGTGAAGCATTGGATCTATAACTAGTGTCACAGGAATGGTTCAAAACATTGACAGTAAGAAGAGTCAGTTATCTTGTACTTAAAACGGCATTGTGTCTTTTGTATTTAATTCCGAAGCAATTTCTGTGTTTCATCGTCAATAAGAAGGTCAGAGGAATACAGTAAACCTGAAGAAAGCATCAGAATCTATAACGAGTGTCACATGAATGGTTCAAAACATAGACAGTAAGAAGAGTCAGTTTTCTTGTACTTAAGTCGGCATTGTGCCTATTGAATTTAATTCCGATGCAATTTCTGTGTTTCATCGTCAATAAGAAGGTCAGAGGGATACAGTAAACCTGAAGTGAAGCATCGGAATCTATAACTAGTGTCACAGGAATGGTTCAAACCACAGACAGTAAGAAGAGTCAGTTATCTTGTACTTAATTCGGCATTGTGCCTTTTGTACTTAATTCCGAAGCAATTTCTGTTTTACATCGTCAATAAGAAGGTCAGAGGGATACAGTAAACCAGAAGTAAAGCATCGGAATCTATAACGAGTGTCACATGAATGGTTTAAAATATAGACAGTAAGAAGAGTCAGTTTTCTTGTACTTATGTCGGCATTGTACCTTTTGTATTAATTCCGATGCAATTTCTGTGTTCCATCGTCAATAAGAAGGTCAGAGGGATACAGTAAACCAGAAGTGAAGCATCGGAATCTATAACTAGTGTCACAGGAATGGTTCAAAACATAGACAGTAAGAAGGGTCAGTTTTTTTGTACTTAAGTCGGCATTGTGCTTTTCGTATTTAATCCGATGCAATTTCTGTGTTTCATCGTCAAGAAGAAGGTCAGTGGGATACAGTAAACATGAAGTGGAGTATTGGAATCTATAACTAGTGTCACAGGACTGGTTCAAAACATAGACAGTAAGAAGAGTCGGTTTTCTTGTACTTAAGTCGGCATATTGCCTTTTGTATTTAATTCCGATGCAATATCTGTGTTTCATCGTCAATAGGAAGGTCGGAGGGATACAGTAAACCTGAAGTGAAGCATCGGAATGTATACCTAGTGTCACAGGAATGGTTCAAAACATAGACAGTAAGAAGAGTCAGTTTTCTTGTACTTAAGTCGGCATTGTGTCTTTTGTATATAATTCCGATGCAATTTCTGTGTTTCAATGACAATAAGAAGGACAGAGGGATACAGTTAACCTGAAGTGAGGCATCAGAATCTATAACTAGTGTCACAGGAGTGGTTCAAAACATTGACAGTAAGAAGAGTCAGTTTTCTTGTACTTAAGTCGGCATTGTGCCTTTTGTATTTAATTCCGATCCAATATCTGTGTTTCATCGTCAATAAGAAGGTCAGACTGATACAGTAAACCTGAAGTGAAGCATCGGTATCTATAACTAGTGTCACAGGAATGGTTCAAAACATTGACAGTAAGAAGAGTCAGTTTTCTTGTACTTAAGTCGGCATTGTGCCTATTGAATTTAATTCCGATGCAATTTCTGTGTTTCATCGTCAATAAGAAGGTCAGAGGGAAACAGTAAACCTGAAGTGAAGCATCGGAATCTGTAACTAGTGTCACAGGAATGGTTCAAATCATAGACAATAAGAAGAATCAGTTATCCTGTACTTAAGTCGGCATTGTGTTTTTTGTATTTAATTCCGAACCCATTTCTGTGTTTCATCGTCAATAAGAAGGTCAGTGGGATACAGTAAACCTGAAGTGGAGCATTGGAATCTATAACTAGTGTCACAGGACTGGTTCAAAACATAGACAGTAAGAAGAGTCAGTTTTCTTGTACTTAAGTCGGCATAGTGCCTTTTGTATTTAATTCCGATGCAATATCTGTGTTTCATCGTCAATAGGAAGGTCGGAGGGATACAGTAAACCTGAAGTGAAGCATCGGAATCTATACCTAGTGTCACAGGAATGGTTCAAAACATAGACAGTAAGAAGAGTCAGTTTTCTTGTACTTAAGTCGGCATTGTGCCTTTTGTACTTAATTCCGAAGCAATTTCTGTTTTTCATCGTCAATAAGAAGGTCAGAGGGATACAGTAAACCTGAAGTAAAGCATCGGAATCTATAACGAGTGTCACATGAATGGTTCAAAATATAGACAGTAAGAAGAGTCAGTTTTCTTGTACTTATGTCGGCATTGTACCTTTTGTATTAATTCCGATGCAATTTCTGTGTTCCATCGTCAATAAGAAGGTCAGAGGGATACAGTAAACCAGAAGTGAAGCATCGGAATCTATAACTAGTGTCACAGGCATGGTTCAAAACATAGACAGTAAGAAGTGTCAGTTTTCTTGTACTTAAGTCGGCATTGTGCCTTTTGTATTTAATTCCGATGCAATTTCTGTGTTTCATCGTCAATAAGAAGGTCAGTGGGATACAGTAAACCTGAAGTGGAGCATTGGAATCTATAACTAGTGTCACAGGACTGGTTCAAAACATAGACAGTAAAAAGAGTCAGTTTTCTTGTACTTAAGTCGGCATAGTGCCTTTTGTATTTAATTCCGATGCAATATCTGTGTTTCATCGTCAATAGGAAGGTCGGAGGGATACAGTAAACCTGAAGTGAAGCATCGGAATCTATACCTAGTGTCATAGGAATGGTTCAAAACATAGACAGTAAGAAGAGTCAGTTTTCTTGTACTTAAGTCGGCATTGTGTCTTTTGTATTTAATTCGGATGCTATTTCTGTGTTTCAATGTCAATAAGAAGGACAGAGGGATACAGTTAACCTGAAGTGGGGCATCAGAATCTATAACTAGTGTCACAGGAGTGGTTCAAAACATTGACAGTAAGAAGAGTCAGTTTTCTTGTACTTAAGTCGGCATTGTGCCTTTTGTATTTAATTCCGATCCAATATCTGTGTTTCATCGTCAATAAGAAGGTCAGACTGATACAGTAAACCTGAAGTGAAGCATCGGTATCTATAACTAGTGTCGCAGGAATGGTTTCAAAACATAGACAGTAAGAAGAGGCAGATTTATTGTACTTAAGTCGGCATTGTGCCTTTTATATTTGATTCCGATGCAATTTCTGTGTTTCATAGTCATAAGAAGGTCAGAGGGAAACAGTAAACCTGAAGTGAAGCATCGGAATCTATAACTAGTGTCACAGGAATGGTTCAAATAATAGACAATAAGAAGAATCAGTTATCTTGTACTTAAGTCGGCATTGTGTCTTTTGTATTTAATTCCGAAGCAATTTCTGTGTTTCATCGTCAATAAGAAGGTCAGAGGAATACAGTAAACCTGAAGTAAAGCATCAGAATCTATAACGAGTGTCACATGAATGGTTCAAAACATAGACAGTAAGAAGAGTCAGTTTTCTTGTACTTAAGTCGGCATTGTGCCTATCGAATTTAATTCCGATGCAATTTCTGTGTTTCATCGTCAATAAGAAGGTCAGAGGGAAACAGTAAACCTGAAGTGAAGCACCGGAATCTATAACTAGTGTCACGGGAATGGTTCAAAGCATAGGCAGTAAGAAGTGTCAGTTTTCTTGTACTTGAGTCGGCATTGTGCCTTTTGTATTTACTTCCGATGCAATTTCTGTGTTTCATCGTCAATAAGAACATCAGAGGGATACAGTAAACCTGAAGTGATGCATTGGATCTATAACTAGTGTCACAGGAATGGTTCAAAACATTGACAGTAAGAAGAGTCAGTTTTCTTGTACTTAAGTCGGCATTGTGCCTATTAAATTTAATTCCGATGCAATTTCTGTGTTTCATCGTCAATAAGAAGGTCAGAGGGATACAGTAGACCTGAAGTGAAGCATCGGAATCTATAACTAGTGTCATATGAATGGTTCAAAACATAGACAGTCAGAATAGTCAGTTTTCTTGTACTTAAGTCGGCATTGTGCCTTTTGTACTTAATACCGAAGCAATTTCTGTGTTTCATCGTCAATAAGAAGGTCAGAGAGATACAGTAAACCTGAAGAAAGCATCAGAATCTATAACGAGTGTCACATGAATGGTTCAAAACATAGACAGTAAGAAGAGTCAGTTTTCTTGTACTTAAGTCGGCATTGTGCCTATTGAATTTAATTCCGATGCAATTTCTGTGTTTCATCGTCAATAAGAAGGTCAGAGGGAAACAGTAAACCTGAAGTGAAGCATTAGAATCTATAACTAGTGTCACAGGAATGGTTCAAAGCATAGGCAGTAAGAAGAGTCAGTTTTCTTGTACTTGAGTCGGCATTGTGCCTTTTGTATTTAATTCCGATAAAATTTCTGGGTGTCATCGTCAACAAGAAGGTCAGAGGGATACAGTAAACCTGAAGTGAAGCATCGGAATCTATAACTAGTGTCACAGGAATGGTTCAAACCACAGACAGTAAGAAGAGTCAGTTATCTTGTACTTAATTCGGCATTGTGCCTTTTGTACTTAATTCCGAAGCAATTTCTTTTTTTCATCGTCAATAAGAAGGTCAGAGGGATACAGTAAACCAGAAGTAAAGCATCGGAATCTATAACGAGTGTCACATGAATGGTTTAAAATATAGACAGTAAGAAGAGTCAGTTTTCTTGTACTTATGTCGGCATTGTACCTTTTGTATTAATTCCGATGCAATTTCTGTGTTCCATCGTCAATAAGAAGGTCAGAGGGATACAGTAAACCAGAAGTGAAGCATCGGAATCTATAACTAGTGTCACAGGAATGGTTCAAAACATAGACAGTAAGAAGGGTCAGTTTTTTTGTACTTAAGTCGGCATTGTGCTTTTCGTATTTAATTCCGATGCAATTTCTGTGTTTCATCGTCAATAAGAAGGTCAGTGGGATACAGTAAACATGAAGTGGAGTATTGGAATCTATAACTAGTGTCACAGGACTGGTTCAAAACATAGACAGTAAGAAGAGTCGGTTTTCTTGTACTTAAGTGGGCATATTGCCTTTTGTATTTAATTCCGATGCAATATCTGTGTTTCATCGTCAATAGGAAGGTCGGAGGGATACAGTAAACCTGAAGTGAAGCATCGGAATGTATACCTAGTGTCACAGGAATGGTTCAAAACATAGACAGTAAGAAGAGTCAGTTTTCTTGTACTTAAGTCGGCATTGTGTCTTTTGTATATAATTCCGATGCAATTTCTGTGTTTCAATGACAATAAGAAGGACAGAGGGATACAGTTAACCTGAAGTGAGGCATCAGAATCTATAACTAGTGTCACAGGAGTGGTTCAAAACATTGACAGTAAGAAGAGTCAGTTTTCTTGTACTTAAGTCGGCATTGTGCCTTTTGTATTTAATTCCGATCCAATATCTGTGTTTCATCGTCAATAAGAAGGTCAGACTGATACAGTAAACCTGAAGTGATGCATCGGTATCTATAACTAGTGTCACAGGAATGGTTCAAAACATTGACAGTAAGAAGAGTCAGTTTTCTTGTACTTAAGTCGGCATTGTGCCTATTGAATTTAATTCCGATGCAATTTCTGTGTTTCATCGTCAATAAGAAGGTCAGAGGGAAACAGTAAACCTGAAGTGAAGCATCGGAATCTGTAACTAGTGTCACAGGAATGGTTCAAATCATAGACAATAAGAAGAATCAGTTATCCTGTACTTAAGTCGGCATTGTGTTTTTTGTATTTAATTCCGAAGCCATTTCTGTGTTTCATCGTCAATAAGAAGGTCAGTGGGATACAGTAAACCTGAAGTGGAGCATTGGAATCTATAACTAGTGTCACAGGACTGGTTCAAAACATAGACAGTAAGAAGAGTCAGTTTTCTTGTACTTAAGTCGGCATAGTGCCTTTTGTATTTAATTCCGATGCAATATCTGTGTTTCATCGTCAATAGGAAGGTCGGAGGGATACAGTAAACCTGAAGTGAAGCATCGGAATCTATACCTAGTGTCACAGGAATGGTTCAAAACATAGACAGTAAGAAGAGTCAGTTTTCTTGTACTTAAGTCGGCATTGTGCCTTTTGTACTTAATTCCGAAGCAATTTCTGTTTTTCATCGTCAATAAGAAGGTCAGAGGGATACAGTAAACCTGAAGTAAAGCATCGGAATCTATAACGAGTGTCACATGAATGGTTCAAAATATAGACAGTAAGAAGAGTCAGTTTTCTTGTACTTATGTCGGCATTGTACCTTTTGTATTAATTCCGATGCAATTTCTGTGTTCCATCGTCAATAAGAAGGTCAGAGGGATACAGTAAACCAGAAGTGAAGCATCGGAATCTATAACTAGTGTCACAGGCATGGTTCAAAACATAGACAGTAAGAAGTGTCAGTTTTCTTGTACTTAAGTCGGCATTGTGCCATTTGTATTTAATTCCGATGCAATTTCTGTGTTTCATCGTCAATAAGAAGGTCAGTGGGATACAGTAAACCTAAAGTGGAGCATTGGAATCTATAACTAGTGTCACAGGACTGGTTCAAAACATAGACAGTAAAAAGAGTCAGTTTTCTTGTACTTAAGTCGGCATAGTGCCTTTTGTATTTAATTCCGATGCAATATCTGTGTTTCATCGTCAATAGGAAGGTCGGAGGGATACAGTAAACCTGAAGTGAAGCATCGGAATCTATACCTAGTGTCATAGGAATGGTTCAAAACATAGACAGTAAGAAGAGTCAGTTTTCTTGTACTTAAGTCGGCATTGTGTCTTTTGTATTTAATTCCGATGCTATTTCTGTGTTTCAATGTCAATAAGAAGGACAGAGGGATACAGTTAACCTGAAGTGGGGCATCAGAATCTATAACTAGTGTCACAGGAGTGGTTCAAAACATTGACAGTAAGAAGAGTCAGTTTTCTTGTACTTAAGTCGGCATTGTGCCTTTTGTATTTAATTCCGATCCAATATCTGTGTTTCATCGTCAATAAGAAGGTCAGACTGATACAGTAAACCTGAAGTGAAGCATCGGTATCTATAACTAGTGTCGCAGGAATGGTTCAAAACATAGACAGTAAGAAGAGGCAGATTTATTGTACTTAAGTCGGCATTGTGCCTTTTATATTTGATTCCGATGCAATTTCTGTGTTTCATCGTCATAAGAAGGTCAGAGGGAAACAGTAAACCTGAAGTGAAGCATCGGAATCTATAACTAGTGTCACAGGAATGGTTCAAATAATAGACAATAAGAAGAATCAGTTATCTTGTACTTAAGTCGGCATTGTGTCTTTTGTATTTAATTCCGAAGCAATTTCTGTGTTTCATCGTCAATAAGAAGGTCAGTGGAATACAGTAAACCTGAAGTAAAGCATCAGAATCTATAACGAGTGTCACATGAATGGTTCAAAACATAGACAGTAAGAAGAGTCAGTTTTCTTGTACTTAAGTCGGCATTGTGCCTATTGAATTTAATTCCGATGCAATTTCTGTGTTTCATCGTCAATAAGAAGGTCAGAGGGAAACAGTAAACCTGAAGTGAAGCACCGGAATCTATAACTAGTGTCACGGGAATGGTTCAAAGCATAGGCAGTAAGAAGAGTCAGTTTTCTTGTACTTGAGTCGGCATTGTGCCTTTTGTATTTACTTCCGATGCAATTTCTGTGTTTCATCGTCAATAAGAACATCAGAGGGATACAGTAAACCAGAAGTGATGCATTGGATCTATAACTAGTGTCACAGGAATGGTTCAAAACATTGACAGTAAGAAGAGTCAGTTTTCTTGTACTTAAGTCGGCATTGTGCCTATTAAATTTAATTCCGATGCAATTTCTGTGTTTCATCGTCAATAAGAAGGTCAGAGGGATACAGTAGACCTGAAGTGAAGCATCGGAATCTATAACTAGTGTCATATGAATGGTTCAAAACATAGACAGTCAGAATAGTCAGTTTTCTTGTACTTAAGTCGGCATTGTGCCTTTTGTACTTAATACCGAAGCAATTTCTGTGTTTCATCGTCAATAAGAAGGTCAGAGAGATACAGTAAACCTGAAGTAAAGCATCGGAATCTATAACGAGTGTCACATGAATGGTTCAAAGTATAGACAGTAAGAAAAGTCAGTTTTCTTGTACTTAAGTCGGCATTGTACTTTTGTAGTAATTCCGATGCAATTTCTGTGTTTCATCGTCAATAAGAAGGTCAGAGGGATACTGTGAACCAGAAGTGAAGCATCTGAATCTATAACTAGTGTCACAGGAATGGTTCAAAACATAGACAGTAAGAAGAGTCAGTTTTCTTGTACTTAAGTCGGCATTGTGCCTTTTGTATTTAATTCCGATGCAATTTCTGTGTTTCATCGTCAATACGAAGGACAGAGGGATACAGTAAACCTGAAGTGATGCATCGGAATCTATAACTAGTGTCACAGGAATGGTTCAATTCATAGACAGTAAGGGGAGTCAGTTTTCTTGTACATAAGTCGGCATTGTGCCTTTTGTATTTAATTCCGATGCAATATCTGTGTTTCATCGTCAATAAGAAGGTCAGAGTGATCCAGTAAACCTGAAGTAAAGCATCGAAATCTATAACTAGTGTAACAGCAATGGTTCAAACCACAGACAGTAAGAAGAGTCAGTTATCTTGTACTTAAGACGGCATTGTGCCTTTTGTACTTAAATCCGAATCAATTTCTGTGTTTCATCGTCAATAAGATGGTCAGAGGCATACAGTAAACCTGAAGTAAAGCATCGGAATCTATAACGAGTGTCACATGAATGGTTCAAAATATAGACAGTAAGAAGAGTCAGTTTTCTTGTACTTAAGTCGGCATTGTACCTTTTGTATTAATTCCGATGCAATTTCTGTGTTTCATCGTCAATAAGAATGTCAGAGGGAAACAGTAAACCTGAAGTGAAGCATCGGAATCTATAACTAGCGTCACAGGAATGGTTCAAAACATGGATCGTAAGAAGAATCAGTTTTCTTGTACTTAAGTCGGCATTGTGCGTTTTGTATGTAATTCCGATGCAATATCTGTGTTTCATCGTCAATAAGAAGGTCAGAGGGATACAGCAAACCTGAAGTGAAGCATCGGAATCTATAACTAGTGTTACAGGAATGGTTCAAACATAGACAGTAAGAAGAGTCAGTTTTCTTGTACTTAAGTCGGCATTGTGCCTTTTGTATTTAATTCCGATGCAATTTCTGTGTTTCATCGTCAATACGAAGGACAGAGGGATACAGTAAACCTGAAGTGATGCATCGGAATCTATAACTAGTGTCACAGGAATGGTTCAATTCATAGACAGTAAGAAGAGTCAGTTTTTTTGTACTTAAGTCGGCATTGTGCTTTTCGTATTTAATTCCGATGCAATTTCTGTGTTTCATCGTCAATAAGAAGGTCAGTGGGATACAGTAAACATGAAGTGGAGTATTGGAATCTATAACTAGTGTCACAGGACTGGTTCAAAACATAGACAGTAAGAAGAGTCGGTTTTCTTGTACTTAAGTGGGCATATTGCCTTTTGTATTTAATTCCGATGCAATATCTGTGTTTCATCGTCAATAGGAAGGTCGGAGGGATACAGTAAACCTGAAGTGAAGCATCGGAATGTATACCTAGTGTCACAGGAATGGTTCAAAACATAGACAGTAAGAAGAGTCAGTTTTCTTGTACTTAAGTCGGCATTGTGTCTTTTGTATATAATTCCGATGCAATTTCTGTGTTTCAATGACAATAAGAAGGACAGAGGGATACAGTTAACCTGAAGTGAGGCATCAGAATCTATAACTAGTGTCACAGGAGTGGTTCAAAACATTGACAGTAAGAAGAGTCAGTTTTCTTGTACTTAAGTCGGCATTGTGCCTTTTGTATTTAATTCCGATCCAATATCTGTGTTTCATCGTCAATAAGAAGGTCAGACTGATACAGTAAACCTGAAGTGATGCATCGGTATCTATAACTAGTGTCACAGGAATGGTTCAAAACATTGACAGTAAGAAGAGTCAGTTTTCTTGTACTTAAGTCGGCATTGTGCCTATTGAATTTAATTCCGATGCAATTTCTGTGTTTCATCGTCAATAAGAAGGTCAGAGGGAAACAGTAAACCTGAAGTGAAGCATCGGAATCTGTAACTAGTGTCACAGGAATGGTTCAAATCATAGACAATAAGAAGAATCAGTTATCCTGTACTTAAGTCGGCATTGTGTTTTTTGTATTTAATTCCGAAGCCATTTCTGTGTTTCATCGTCAATAAGAAGGTCAGTGGGATACAGTAAACCTGAAGTGGAGCATTGGAATCTATAACTAGTGTCACAGGACTGGTTCAAAACATAGACAGTAAGAAGAGTCAGTTTTCTTGTACTTAAGTCGGCATAGTGCCTTTTGTATTTAATTCCGATGCAATATCTGTGTTTCATCGTCAATAGGAAGGTCGGAGGGATACAGTAAACCTGAAGTGAAGCATCGGAATCTATACCTAGTGTCACAGGAATGGTTCAAAACATAGACAGTAAGAAGAGTCAGTTTTCTTGTACTTAAGTCGGCATTGTGCCTTTTGTACTTAATTCCGAAGCAATTTCTGTTTTTCATCGTCAATAAGAAGGTCAGAGGGATACAGTAAACCTGAAGTAAAGCATCGGAATCTATAACGAGTGTCACATGAATGGTTCAAAATATAGACAGTAAGAAGAGTCAGTTTTCTTGTACTTATGTCGGCATTGTACCTTTTGTATTAATTCCGATGCAATTTCTGTGTTCCATCGTCAATAAGAAGGTCAGAGGGATACAGTAAACCAGAAGTGAAGCATCGGAATCTATAACTAGTGTCACAGGCATGGTTCAAAACATAGACAGTAAGAAGTGTCAGTTTTCTTGTACTTAAGTCGGCATTGTGCCATTTGTATTTAATTCCGATGCAATTTCTGTGTTTCATCGTCAATAAGAAGGTCAGTGGGATACAGTAAACCTAAAGTGGAGCATTGGAATCTATAACTAGTGTCACAGGACTGGTTCAAAACATAGACAGTAAAAAGAGTCAGTTTTCTTGTACTTAAGTCGGCATAGTGCCTTTTGTATTTAATTCCGATGCAATATCTGTGTTTCATCGTCAATAGGAAGGTCGGAGGGATACAGTAAACCTGAAGTGAAGCATCGGAATCTATACCTAGTGTCATAGGAATGGTTCAAAACATAGACAGTAAGAAGAGTCAGTTTTCTTGTACTTAAGTCGGCATTGTGTCTTTTGTATTTAATTCCGATGCTATTTCTGTGTTTCAATGTCAATAAGAAGGACAGAGGGATACAGTTAACCTGAAGTGGGGCATCAGAATCTATAACTAGTGTCACAGGAGTGGTTCAAAACATTGACAGTAAGAAGAGTCAGTTTTCTTGTACTTAAGTCGGCATTGTGCCTTTTGTATTTAATTCCGATCCAATATCTGTGTTTCATCGTCAATAAGAAGGTCAGACTGATACAGTAAACCTGAAGTGAAGCATCGGTATCTATAACTAGTGTCGCAGGAATGGTTCAAAACATAGACAGTAAGAAGAGGCAGATTTATTGTACTTAAGTCGGCATTGTGCCTTTTATATTTGATTCCGATGCAATTTCTGTGTTTCATCGTCATAAGAAGGTCAGAGGGAAACAGTAAACCTGAAGTGAAGCATCGGAATCTGTAACTAGTGTCACAGGAATGGTTCAAATAATAGACAATAAGAAGAATCAGTTATCTTGTACTTAAGTCGGCATTGTGTCTTTTGTATTTAATTCCGAAGCAATTTCTGTGTTTCATCGTCAATAAGAAGGTCAGTGGAATACAGTAAACCTGAAGTAAAGCATCAGAATCTATAACGAGTGTCACATGAATGGTTCAAAACATAGACAGTAAGAAGAGTCAGTTTTCTTGTACTTAAGTCGGCATTGTGCCTATTGAATTTAATTCCGATGCAATTTCTGTGTTTCATCGTCAATAAGAAGGTCAGAGGGAAACAGTAAACCTGAAGTGAAGCACCGGAATCTATAACTAGTGTCACGGGAATGGTTCAAAGCATAGGCAGTAAGAAGAGTCAGTTTTCTTGTACTTGAGTCGGCATTGTGCCTTTTGTATTTACTTCCGATGCAATTTCTGTGTTTCATCGTCAATAAGAACATCAGAGGGATACAGTAAACCAGAAGTGATGCATTGGATCTATAACTAGTGTCACAGGAATGGTTCAAAACATTGACAGTAAGAAGAGTCAGTTTTCTTGTACTTAAGTCGGCATTGTGCCTATTAAATTTAATTCCGATGCAATTTCTGTGTTTCATCGTCAATAAGAAGGTCAGAGGGATACAGTAGACCTGAAGTGAAGCATCGGAATCTATAACTAGTGTCATATGAATGGTTCAAAACATAGACAGTCAGAATAGTCAGTTTTCTTGTACTTAAGTCGGCATTGTGCCTTTTGTACTTAATACCGAAGCAATTTCTGTGTTTCATCGTCAATAAGAAGGTCAGAGAGATACAGTAAACCTGAAGTAAAGCATCGGAATCTATAACGAGTGTCACATGAATGGTTCAAAGTATAGACAGTAAGAAAAGTCAGTTTTCTTGTACTTAAGTCGGCATTGTACTTTTGTAGTAATTCCGATGCAATTTCTGTGTTTCATCGTCAATAAGAAGGTCAGAGGGATACTGTGAACCAGAAGTGAAGCATCTGAATCTATAACTAGTGTCACAGGAATGGTTCAAAACATAGACAGTAAGAAGAGTCAGTTTTCTTGTACTTAAGTCGGCATTGTGCCTTTTGTATTTAATTCCGATGCAATTTCTGTGTTTCATCGTCAATACGAAGGACAGAGGGATACAGTAAACCTGAAGTGATGCATCGGAATCTATAACTAGTGTCACAGGAATGGTTCAATTCATAGACAGTAAGGGGAGTCAGTTTTCTTGTACATAAGTCGGCATTGTGCCTTTTGTATTTAATTCCGATGCAATATCTGTGTTTCATCGTCAATAAGAAGGTCAGAGTGATCCAGTAAACCTGAAGTAAAGCATCGAAATCTATAACTAGTGTAACAGCAATGGTTCAAACCACAGACAGTAAGAAGAGTCAGTTATCTTGTACTTAAGACGGCATTGTGCCTTTTGTACTTAAATCCGAATCAATTTCTGTGTTTCATCGTCAATAAGATGGTCAGAGGCATACAGTAAACCTGAAGTAAAGCATCGGAATCTATAACGAGTGTCACATGAATGGTTCAAAATATAGACAGTAAGAAGAGTCAGTTTTCTTGTACTTAAGTCGGCATTGTACCTTTTGTATTAATTCCGATGCAATTTCTGTGTTTCATCGTCAATAAGAATGTCAGAGGGAAACAGTAAACCTGAAGTGAAGCATCGGAATCTATAACTAGCGTCACAGGAATGGTTCAAAACATGGATCGTAAGAAGAATCAGTTTTCTTGTACTTAAGTCGGCATTGTGCGTTTTGTATGTAATTCCGATGCAATATCTGTGTTTCATCGTCAATAAGAAGGTCAGAGGGATACAGCAAACCTGAAGTGAAGCATCGGAATCTATAACTAGTGTTACAGGAATGGTTCAAACATAGACAGTAAGAAGAGTCAGTTTTCTTGTACTTAAGTCGGCATTGTCCCTTTTGTATTTAATTCCGATGCAGTTTCTGTGTTTCATCGTCAATAAGAAGGTCAGAGGGATACTGTAAACCTGAAGTGAAGCTTCGGAAACTATAACTAGTGTCACAGGAATGGTTCAAAACATAGACAGTAAGAAGAGTCATTTTTCTTGTACTTAAGTCGGCATTGTGCTTTTTATATTTAATTCCGATCCAATTTCTATGTTTCATCGTCAATAAGAAAGTCAGAGGGAAACAGTAAACCTGAAGCGAAGCATCGGAATCTATAACTAGTGTCACAGGAATGGTTCAAATCATAGACAGTAAGAAGAGTCAGTTATCTTGTACTTAAGTCGGCATTGGGCCTTTTGTATTTAATTCCGAAGCAATTTCTGTGTTTCATCGTCAATAAGAAGGTCAGAGGGATACAGTAAACATGAAGTAAAGCATCGGAATCTATAACGAGTGTCACATGAATGGTTCAAAACATAGACTGTAAAAAGAGTCAGTTTTCTTGTACTTAAGTCGGCATTGTGCCTTTTGTATTTAATTATGATGCAATTTCTGAGTTTCATCGTCAATAAGGAGGTCAGAGGGATACAGTAAACCTTAAGTGAAGCATCGGAATCTATAACTAGTGTCACAATAATGGTTCAAAACATACACAGTAAGAAGAGTCAGTGTTTTTGTACTTAAGCAGGCATTGTGCCTTTTGTATTTAATTCCGATGCAATATCTGTGTTTCATCAACAATGTGAAGGTCAGAGGGATACAGTAAACCTGAAGTGAAGCATCGGAATCTATAACTAGTATCACATGAATTGTTCAAACATAGACAGTAAGAAGAGTAAGTTTTCTTGTACTTAAGTCGGCATCGTGCCTTTTGAATCTAATTCCGATGCAATATCTGTGTTTCATCGTCAATAAGAAGGTCAGAGGGATACAGTAAACCTGAAGTGAAGCATCGGAATCTATAAGTAGAGTCTCAGGAATGGTTCAAAACATAGACTGTAAGAAGAGTCAGTTTTCTTGTACTTAAGTCGGCATTGTGGCTTTTATATTTACTTCCGATGCAATTTCTGTGTTTCATCGTCACTAAGAAGGTCAGTGGGATACAGTAAACCTTAAGTGAAGCATTGGAATCTATAACTAGTGTCACAGGAAGGGTCCAAAACATAGACAGTAAGAAGAGTCAGTTTTCTAGTACTTAAGTCGGCATTGTGGCTTTTGTATTTAATTCCGATGCAATATCTGTGTTTCATCGTCAATAAGAAGGTCAGAGGGATACTGTAAACCTGAATAGAAGCATCGGAATCTATAACTAGTGTAACAGGAATGGTTCAAACATAAACAGTTAGAAGAGTTAGTTTTCTTGTTCTTAAGTCGGCATTGTACCTTTTCTATTTAATTCCGATGCAATTTCTATGTTTCATCGTCAATTAGAAGGTCAGAGGGATACAGTAAACCTAAAGTGTTGCATCGAAATCTTTAACTAGTGTCACAGGAATGGTTTAATACATAGACAGTAAGGAGAGTCAGTTTTCTTGTACTTAAGTCGGCATTGTGCCTTTTGTATTTAATTCCGATGCAATTTCTGTGTTTCATCGTCAATAAGATCTTCAGAAGGATACAGTAAAACTGAAGTGAAGCATCGGAATCTATAACTAGTGTCACTGGAATGGTTCAAAACATAGACTGTAAGAAGAGTCAGTTTTCTTGTACTTAAGTCGGCATAGTGCCTTTTGTATTTAATTCAGATGCAATATCTGTGTTTCATCGTCAATAACAAGGTCAGAGGGATACAGTAAACCTGAAGTGAAGCATCGTAATCTATAACTAGTGTAACAGGAATGGATCAAACGTAGACAGTTAGAAGAGTAAGTTTTCTTGTACTTAAGTCGGCATTGTGCCTTTTATATTAAATTCCGATGCAATTTCTGTGTTTCATCGTCAATAAGAAGGTCAGAGGGATACAGTAAACCTGAAGTGAAGCATCGGAAACTATAACTAGTGTAACGGGAATGGTTCAAACCACAGACAGTAAGAAGAGTCAGTTATCTTGTACTTAAGTCGGCATTGTGCCTTTTGTACTTAATTCCGAAGAAATTTCTGTGTTTCATCGTCAATAAGAAGGTCAGAGGGATACAGTAAACCTGAAGTAAAGCATTGGAATCTATAACGAGTATCACATGAATGGTTCAAAATATAGACAGTTAGAAGAGTCAGTTTTCTTGTACTTAAGTCGGCATTGTACCTTTTGTATTAATTCCGATGCAATTTCTGTGTTTCATCGCCAATAAGAAGGTCAGAGGGATACAGTAAACCTCAAGTGAAGCATCGGAATCTATAACTAGTGTCACAGGAATGGTTCAAAACATAGACAGTAAGAAGAGTCAGTTTTCTTGTACTTAAGTCGGCATTGTGCCTTTTGTACTTAATTCCGATGCAATTTCTGTGTTTCATCGTCATCAAGAAGGACAGAGGGATACAGTAAACCTGAAGTGACGCATCGGAAACTGTAACTAGTGTCGCAGGAATGGTTCAAAACATAGACAGTAAGAAGAGTCAGTTTTCTTGTACTTAAGACGGCATTGTGCCTTTTGTATTTAATTCCGATGCAATATCTGTGTTTCATCGTCAATAAGAAGGTCAGAGGGATACAGTAAACCTGAAGTTAAGCATCGGAATCTATAACTAGTGTAACAGGAATGGTTCAAACATAGACAGTTAGAAGAGATAGTTTTCTTGTACTTACGTCGGCATTGTGCCTTTTGTATTTATTTCCGATGCAATTTCTGGGTGTCATCGTCAACAAGAAGGTCAGAGGGGTACAGTAAACCTGAAGTGAAGCATCGGAATCTATAACTAGAGTAACAGGAATGGTTCAAACCACGGACAGTAAGAAGAGTCAGTAATCTTGTACTTAAGTCGGCATTGTGATTTTTGTACTTAATTCCGAAGCAATTTCTGTTTTTCATCGTCAATAAGAAGGTCAGAGGGCTACAGTAAACCTGAAGTAAAGCATCGGAATCTATAACGAGTGTCACATGAATGGTTCAAAATATAGACAGTAAGAAGAGTCAGTTATCATGTACTTATGTCGGCATTGTGCCTTTTCTATTTAATTCCGATGCAATTTCTATGTTTCATCGTCAATTAGAAGGTCAGAGGGATACAGTAAACCTGAAGTGAGGCATCGGAATCTATAACTAGTGTCACAGGAATGGTTCAAAACATAGACAGTAAGGAGAGTCAGTTTTCTTGTACTTAAGTCGGCATTGTGCCTTTTGTATTTAATTCCGATGCAATTTCGGCGTTTCATCGTCAATAAGAAGGTCCGTGGGATACAGTAAACCTGAAGTGGAGCATTGGAATCTGTAACTAGTGTCACAGGACTGGTTCAAAACATACTCAGTAAGAAGAGTCACTTTTCTTGTACTTAATTCGGCATAGTGCCTTTTGTGTTTAATTCCGATGCAATATCTGTGTTTCATCGTCAATAAGAAGGTCAGAGGGATACAGTAAACCTGAAGTGAAGCATCGGAATCTATAACTAGTGTAACAGGAATGGTTCAAACATAGACAGTTAGAAGAGTTAGTTTTCTTGTACTTAAGTCGGCATTGTGCCTTTTCTATTTAATTCCGATGCAATTTCTATGTTTCATCGTCAATTAGAAGGTCAGAGGGATACAGTAAACCTGAAGTGAAGCATCGGAATCAGTAACTAGTGTCACAGGAATGGGTCAAAACATAGACAGAGGGGTCAGTTTTCTTGTACTTAAGTCGGCATTGTGCCTTTTATATTAAATTCCGATGCAATTTCTGTGTTTGATCGTCAATAAGAAGGTCAGAGGGATACAGTAAACCTGACGTGAAGCATCGGAATCTATAACTAGTGTAACAGGAATGGTTCAAACCACAGACAGTAAGAAGAGTCAGTTATCTTGTACTTAAGTCGGCATTGTGCCTTTTGTACTTAATTCCGAAGCAATTTCTGTGTTTCATCGTCAATAAGAAGGTCAGAAGGATACAGTAAACCTGAAGTGAAGCATCGGAATCTATAACTAGTGTCACAGGAATGGTTCAAAACATAGCCAGTAAGAAGAGTCAGTATTCTTGTACTTAAGTCGGCATTGTGCCTTTTGTATTTAATTCCGATGCAATATCTGTGTTTCATCGTCAATACGAAGGACAGAGGGATACAGTAAACCTGAAGTGATGCATCGGAATCTATAACTAGTGTCACAGGAATGGTTCAAAACATTGACAGTAAGAAGAGTCAGTTTTCTTGTACTTAAGTCGGCATTGTGGCTTTTGTATTTAATTCCGATGCAATTTCTGTGTTTCATCGTCAATAAGAAGGTCAGGGGGATACAGCAAACCTGAAGTGAAGCTTCGGTATCTATAACTAGTGTCAGAGGAATGGTTCAAAACATAGACAGTAAGAAGAGTCAGTTTTCTTGTACTTAAGTCGGCATTGTGCCTTTTGTATTTAATTCCGATGCAATATCTGTGTTTCATCGTCAATAAGATCTTCAGAAGGAT